>NW_024581066.1:753698-978887 GCF_017639235.1 Corvus kubaryi | reverse complement strand
TCCTTCCTTCCTTCCTTCCTTCCTTCCTTCCTTCCTTCCTTCCTTCCTTCCTTCCTTCCTTCCTTCCTCCAATTAGAAGAAAATTTAGTGTCAGAGTCTTCCTCCTTCATGCAATTCAGAATACTTCAGTGTTTTGGTATATTAAGAACTTGTGCATCCAACTTATTCATGAGGCCTAATAACACCCAGTGCTTAATGATTTTCAGTGTCCTTTCTATTCTTCTTGTAGACTTGCAACAGTCATTTACAGAGACAAAATAATGTGAAACCTTTCCTTCCCATGGTATTTGCATGATGTGAAGCAGTGCTGTGCAGTCTCACGACCGAGTTCCCTACTGACACCAACTTTGCAGCAGCATTTACATGAGTGTAACATGAGTGTGGAGTGGGGCTGAGTTAAGAAGATGCCTGATGTGAATGAGCAGGGCAGTGGTAAATCAGTGGTCAGGACTCAAGCTCTGTCATGCTTTTTATGAACTGAGCAGTAAGTTTCCTGTGGCTGTCTCCATAGGCATGATACTGTCTCTCTGTCAAAATCATAGTTTCCGCAGCTGTTAGAACCTCACAGGCACCAATACAAAAAATACAGGTGCTAAACTTCAGATTCTGTCAAGTGAAACAAAATATGATGATTTGCTCACAGCTCAAATTTTCTATCTATGTATGGTTATGTATTCAAAAGGTACAGATTTATTCCCCATAATTTTAAAATACTATTATTTTACATCTTTGAAGTCTTCTGCAAAACTGACTCAATTCCTGATTAGCTACATCCCTCTAGATGACTAGTTTCTTCTCTGGCATGTGCAGTGGCCCAGGAGCAAACAACGGTTTTAGGGCCCCAGTCTCTGTGGATGAAAATCTTGCATAGAATCAGTGCCACGACCTAGTTAAATATGTGCTACTCTCCTGGCATACACCAAGTTTCCCTCTGGCTCAGACTGCCAGGATGGAATTAAGGCTTGCAGAATCTGGGTGTGCCCCTCTGCACTCAACTGCTTCACAGAGAAAGCAATGTATTTTTTGTCTCCAGAGCAACTCTGCCTTCTGGTAATCACACGTACTACTTAGCACCTCACTGGAGCATGGGTGCTCTGCATTCCCATACTGAACCCTCTTGCCAAGTACAACAAAGATGGCTTACATCTTTCTTCTCTCCTGCCCTCACCCTCACAGTCAAACAGATTTCCAAGAAAGCAAGTCAGCATCCTTTGCCTAGAAGTAAGGAGCCACCTTTCCGTAGGAACATTGTCCCATTTCCAGGACTCATAAGCATACAGGAATTCCTGTAAAGAAGGTCAAGTATCCTCCAGGAAAGTGTGTGTCATAAAATAGGACAGATTTCATGTGATGAAAATTATGTCTAAGAAAAATCAGGGCAAGTTAAGAGTGGTGTAATAGAGGGAAGGCAAAAAACCCAAAGCAAAACAAACAAAAAACCCCCAAACAAGACTAAAACACCAAAGCCCCCAAAGCCAGAATAAAGAGCTTGGCTGTCAAATACTGAAACTAAATGTCATTTAAAAACTGAAACTAAATGTCACTTGCTGTAATAAGGTCAACGGCCTTCCTAATTGATTTCAGCTTCATACTAGGGGATCAGTGCAGCTGATTAGTTTGCACGTAAACTTCCGAGAACATGAATAACCAGAATTTAGCAAGCCACACCAACCAACCATAACTAATTCTTCTAGGTCTTCTGCAAAGAATACACAGTAAGCAAATGCTGTCCCCTTCCCAGCATCACAGATAGAGCCAGGACTTCTTGCTCCAGCTACTTTTTTTACCACTGAGATGCTACAAAGCACTTAAAAGCATGCAGAACAGGCTATACTGAAATAATTTTCAAAGGAAGTGAGTTTTCTAGGTAGAATAGGCAGTGGGACAGCTCAGCCACCAATTCTACAAAAAGGAGGATATTTAGCTGGAGTTCCCTGCCTGTTCCCTGAACTGTTTCAGGATCCATTAATAGCCAAGTATCTTTTAAAAAATCCCATGGCTGTTCTATTGGCACTAGGGTCTTAACATACCTCTGTCAGCTTATAGACCACAGAGTTACAATGGCAGTTTAAAAACTTTGTCACTTTGGTTTTGTGTCAACCAGTAGTCAACCAGAATAAAGGATCTGGCCTAGATCCTGTATCAGAATAAGAAGTGGAAATAGCCTTTCCCTTTCCATTTCTTTGTTCCTTTGATAGACATCACTTTGATTTTCCTGGAAGTCACTGGGATCTCTGTCTTCATAGCTGGAGACTGACTTTACTTCTGACTGTATTAGTGCCCTATTCTTGGTTGGAACAAGACGTGTTGATCTAGATCATTGTTAATTAAATGATGGTCAATACAACATCAGGCATTCCCTAATCACTTCCAAAACTTAAAAAGGCCCCCAAGCCCCTCCCCTCTATGCAGCTAAACAAATCCACATGCTTACATCAGGGGAATAAAAAGGAAAAAAATCCCTGACCATTCAGAGCCCAAACTAATTTTTAAATTACTATTAGTGAAAGTTTATGTTGCAGTGCAGCTCAAGCTGGTCTTCGGATTCTTCTTAAAAAAGGCAAAAAAATCCTTCAAATGAAAAACATTGAGGAATGTCATTATGCAGACTATTATTGGAACAGCTGCCTAGGGACAAGCTCACTTCAGCCTCCTTAGTTCACATATTTACTAAATTTAGACAACAACATACGCATAGTAATATCTGTGATACAGATCACCTGTCTGCATACTGCATCGGTCTGTAAGGTGACCATTTGGTAGAACATAAATTTTTAAAATAAAATTATTCCCCTGGAAGATGGGAAAATATTTACAGAATAGAAGGAAACATTCAAAAGTGATGGGGAAAGCAGAGGGAGATTCCATTTTACAAATCAGTGCCCTCTACTCCGCTAACTGAAATTCAGCTGAACAACTGTTTTTCTAAAGCTCTGGTCTGTGCAAAATATCATGAAGAAGTTCAAAATTGTCATAAGGTGTTAGGTGTGAACACAGCACAAGTTTCTTCAAGGGAGGCAAATGAAGCCATGATGAAGTTGCTGACTACAAATATTTACAGTTGTCAGGGACTGGTAACTACCCTTAATTGCTGACAGATGATCAGTGTTTTAGTGGCAGGAAATTTAATCTAATTCTGGCTAATTCTGTCTCCCTGGCCTTCAGGGATGTGGGTTTGAGTTGGGCTGTTATCTGAAAAAGGAGGTTCACTTTGAAGATGTTTCAGAAATACCAAGCAAAACTAAAGGGAGAAAAGAAACCATTCCTGTAGAAGTTTCATATTTTTTTTCTTTTTACTTCCAGTTGAGGTAAAGCTGACTCACTTTCTAAAAGCTCATAAGCTTCTTCTTTTTGAACAGTAAATGCCTTTCCTCTTTCCATAGCTGTTGTCCAAGATGCAGCAAATGCTGATGTTCTCTTTCTTTCTTTCGTTCTTTCTCATTTTTTCATTCTTTCTTTCGTTCTTTCAGGCTGGCCTATTCCCCTGCCAGCAAACAACTTGTGCAGACCACTCACTAAATCTTAACCAATACAGGGGCGAGTATTATAATGGGCTTGAGAAGCCAATGAAAGACAAGGACCTGTTGACAACACAGGAAAAACACAGGGAAAAGGGTGAAAATTGAAATGTGCTGCCTCCAGGAAGGTCCAAACCAACATCTTACATTTTACTATGATGAATACAGATTTGAACATAGTTTTAGTTGACCTAAGTTTTGTAGTGTGGGCCATTTTATGAAATGGAAACCAAATCTTTTCATTTAAGAACAATTGGTAAAATAGCTTGATAGCTAGTACATTGATTTCAGGCATTGTCATGAAATTATCTTCATGTTGAATGCCATAACTTTCATTAACTGCACACCTCTTACAGATCTGTTAAGGCTTAGCTTCTAGGAACAAATTTATTTATTCCTAACCATTTTTTTAATTGAGAAAATAAACTCGCAAAAAATAAATGTTTGTGCTGGGTTTGTAGTGGCATCTAACAGAAACATATTCTTCTGCAGTGTAAAGAGTGCTGCAGAAAAATAACACCACCAGCAATAAATCAGATGCAAGCTATCCCTATCAGCAATAAGTTTTGTCATTATTTCACTCAAACATCTGCATGAATACTCATGTGTAAATGCATACATGCATGCACAAGTGCGTACATGCATTATGGTTCATCAAGTGCAAAACAATATTGTGGCATTACAAGTTATAAATTTTAAATTATGAGCTTTGTCCAGATCTTTATTTCTTAAAACTTCAAAGCAAGTTCTCAAAATGATGTATCAACAACGTTAAAGATACTGGTTAGGATTGAAAAACTTTAATCTGAAACTTACATATATAGACACACACATATATATATATACACATGTACCCCTGAATCGAAGTGTCCTTATTCATCTGGCAGTCACTGAGAGTGGAATCCAGCCTTTAGATCTGATGGCGCAGTTTCAGCTCAAAAATAATTTTAGGAGGATTATATTCACTAAATGAATGTACATGCATTTCTATTATATTGACTATATATGCCTCATTTCAGCCCCTCAGCAATAGGAGACAGAATTTTGTATGGTTCATTGATGAGTGAGGATAGTGATGGATCCACCACCACGTTACATCCAACGTCAGCGTATAGCAGTGATACTGCTCTGCATTTCAGACTGGAGGGATGCTCAAAACATTGTGTGGCACTTCAGAGACTGGGAGACATGCAGAAATGACCTCTGTTGGGAGGGTAGGAAAGTCCTGTTAGTCCTGTACCCTGTGGTGACTGAGCTGCTGGGCCTGTGGCTGCACTGGTTGGTGGTGTCAGGCAAGGCATGCAGCCAAGTGCACAGAGCCGTGGTGTTTACTCTCCCTGTCAGATGGAGCAGGCAGCCTGGCACTGGGTCTCCTCTCACAATGGACACTTTTGTTGTTAGATTAATATACCCGTGTCCTTTTGTTTTGATGAGGGATCTAACAAATACTTCGTATCTCCAGAGGTGGAGCAACATCTCAGAGAAGCTTTTGCTTCTGTCTTCTGAAAGGAATACGGTTTTGAGCAGCAAATAATCCATTTGATTTTGTATGTCCCTTTCCCCTTTTCACTCCTTACTATTCTGGGCCCTTATACACAAATAATAGTACAGCTTTTTTGGTTTTGACCTTAGTCTTCAGAACCTAAAAGTTCTTGTGGAAATAGACAGGTGATGTCTTTAATTGTTTTATTCCTAAATTCAGAAGGAGCTGCCTTTGTAGGTATGATTGTGCTGCCTTGCAAAGTAGACATTATGTGATACACTGTTCAGAGAGACAAACACACCTTTTTCTTTTTTGGCACCTTTGGCAGGACTTTTGGTTTTGCTGTCCCCTATAAGCTAAGACACCAAAATAGCTCCTATTAAATGTCACTTCTTGTGCAAGGGGAATGCTCCACCAAATCAAACACTTTTGCAAACTGCAACACCTTCCAGTTTTCTCTGAGGTATCTCCAGTTCAGTGTTTCATAATAAAAACACTGGCTTCTCCATTAGCTTGCATCCCAAGCTGTTACTAATGCAAGTATTGAATTACATAACACCAGAGTTTAATATACCTTGCTGTAATTGAGGGAACAGAGTCACAGAAAGAATCAGTGATTACCTAGTTTCAGTTACTGGTGACTAAATATTGAAGCATGCAGCAGAATTCAAATTCTATGTCCTTGTTTAATATACCACACATTTCTCCTACAGCCAGTAATAGAAAACAGGAGTTGTGCTGCAGCCATGAGACAATGCTCTGTCAATGGAACATCCAGATGCTGCGGTGAGAGGGGGCCAGCTTTCACATGGGATTATGAGGAGAGTAAGGAGCAACATATGTGAGGAACTGCAGATATTCCTTTATTATCTTAACATTTATGGTGATTAGATCATTCTTCCAGTGGCACAAGCCAGTTTCCTGCTAGGCACTTTCTGGTGTTTTGCATGTTCTTGTTTTGTATGTGTGGAGCAGTGGAGTGTCACTTTAGCTTCCCCCCAGCCCCTCATTTCTCTCCATCATTGGTGTCCTTGCCATTAAACTCCCCATCCACTGAAGCACCTTACCCCATTGTCTTGTAGACAGATTCTGCCTGCTTTGAACATATCAGAATAACCTTAGCTAAGGCACCAAAGACCAGCTTTGTCTTAGAGATGGGTGTTTTGTTAACTTTTAACTAATGGACAAGGGCCATCTATCTTGGTTACACTGACCATAATAAATGGTTCCGTGTGGAATTGTGAGCAGGGAGATAGCCTTGGTAATGTGAGCATGCCTAACCCTTGTGCCTTGGCCTGCTGCTGCAGGTTAGTTTCTAGGGCTGGATACATACAGGTCTCTGGCTCCAGAACTTTGCTGTAGGAAGGAGAGGGATGCAAGAGAAGGAATTGGTTCATCACTCCTAGGTCTCCTTTCAGGTCTTCTTTCTGCTTCCAGTGAGAAACTGAGAGGTTAGAGGTAAGAAGGGGGACATCAAGACAGTTAGATGGAGCTCGAAAGGTGGAGATCAGCCACAGAAGTACGTGGCATGCAGAAGGGGGAAGAGGGAGTAAATGGGGAAGGACTTGGAGGAAGAGATGAAAAAAGTGGTAGCTAGAGGTATGAGTGGAAAGTGAGGATTAATAGACCAATGCAAATGCGTGAGCAGAGGGGAGGATGGAATTTTAAGATCTCTTCTACCATGCATCACATGTAGTTTGCATGTGTAAATAACACAAGACTTTGCCAGGCTTTATGCTGAGAAAGGCAGGAGCACAGCACGGCTCATACTAGAGGAATGCTGATAGGTCCCTGTGGTTTCATACAAGGTTCATAGTGCTGAATATTGGAATTTAGTCACGTGGCCAAATGGCTACTTTGCTTACAGGGCAGAAGGTATACATGCCAGTAGTTAGCGGGCACCTACTGAGCCTGTTTGTGATGGGCCATTATCATTAAAAGGGCTGCATTCCATTTTGGATTTATACCCATGTTCTCCTCCATAGGACCGAAGAAACAGAAAGAAAGACATCATGGCTTGCAAACAGTTTGTACCTGTTCGGTGCTTATTGTGCATTGGTTTAAGTGAAGGCAGAGAGGACAGGACAGCGGTGACTTGGCCTCATCTTGTTTGGTTTGGCCTGCCAGTTTGAAGGCAGCATTTTTCCTTGTAACTGGCTTTCTCTGGATGCGTCATTAAAGATACACATCTTTGTGTGTATATATATGACTTTGCCTCGTGATATGTGTTGATTGGTATTGTCATCATGAGAGTTCAGTTATTGTAATGAAAACAAATGGCTTACACATACAAAGAGCAAACACGTATTTCCATGAGTTAAAAAAAAAACAAGAGAGATTTTGCAGATGGTGTAACTATCTCTGAATTTCAGTATTTCTGTTTAACAAAGAATGCGGTTTCTTACACTTGCAGACAGCAACACACACGAGGCAGACAACTCCTCCACATTAATCTAGCTACTAAAGTCAGACACAGTTAAAAGTGAAGTCAGAAAACAGCAAACATGCTAGAAACAGCGGTTTACACGAGACTGAAGCTATCTGGAGAATGAGTGGAGAGGAAAAACTAGGAAATGAGGGCTTTTTATTTAGTTAAATCATATCCTCTCAATTACAGGGAATAAAATCTCTTAAGGTCAGACTGAGCTGAGTACCAGGGGAAATCCCACATCCCCGTGCTGCTGCAGACCATGGTTTGGGGACAGTGTGCCGCAGTGTCAGTCACGGAGCAGAGGCTGGCGTGGGCGCACTGCTCCCCGCGGGGGTCCCTGCCACAGACGGGATCCGGCGCCCACGGCCCAGGGAGCCGTGCGGACCCCGCCGCCTCCTGCCCCACCGGCCTTGCAGAGGGTGCGAAGGAAGCCAAAATTCAACCTCGCCACACCTGAAAGCCCTGAGTGGAAAGCTGCGTGGAAGAGTGAGTGTTCCTGTTCCCGGGGCACGTAGGAAAGCGTCTCTCAGGGCGATGGTTATCGCGGCGGTGCCCCCCCCGCTTCCCCTGCTGCTCCCGCCCGCAGCGGCTCCCGGAGCCGGGCGCTCCCGCCAGGCCGGCGCTGGGCCCTTTAAGAAAGCGCAGCACAGTAGCAGGGGCCGGCCCTGCCTCCCGCAGCCCGCAGCGCTGGAGCGGGGCTGGGGAATGGGAAGCAGTTCCTGGTCTGGGTCCGAGAGAGCGCACGTAGCAGCAGCAGCAGCCGCAGCAGGAGCAGCAGCAGGCACCCCAGCTCCGCTCACTCAGCAGCATCCAGCGTGGGGATCAGCGCTCTGCCTGGCTCCCTGACACGGGATGGACGTTCCTGAGCACTGAGCTCAGCCGCTGTAAAAAGCAAGTAGAAAAATATACATCTGGATAAAATTGGTAAGTCAAACTAGAGTCACATCCTCTTCCTTGCAGTTTTCCAGTCTCTTAATATGTAATGTTCTTTGCAAGCCTTTTTTTTTTTTTTTTACTTTTAAGCAGAGCATGGGAAAACATGAAGGCAAAATAAAAGTGTAAAAAAAAACTTTGACAATTTGTCGGTGTTTGTGCTCCTATTCTTGAAATCCTCTTTCCAACATAGAAGCTTTGCTTCAGGAGTGAGGAAGGAGAAGCAAGCAAGTGCTTTTGTATGTGGGGGGACAGAAAGCTAGTAAGAGTTGTAATTGGCTTTTCCTTAGGACATGATTAAAGATTTCAAAAAACAAACAAACAACAAAAAAAAGGCAACAAAACAAACCCCAACTTTCAAGAAGCTTGAAATGACTTGTCATTGACTTGAGTAAAAACAAGTCTCGTCTTGAAGTCTTTAACGCACTGAGATTTGTGCAGCAAGAAGAAGGAGCTTCTAAAAACTGTGTTGTCGGTGTAGCTCTGGGTGCCAAAGTATTGCCGGGCAAATGTTGTATATATTTGTTTAAATTTAACTAAATCCATCGTCAGCCCTGGGGGGGCAGAGGCAGGAGATGCCATTTCCCCCGTGGCGGGCAGAGGGCGCTGTTGCCGCACCCGGCGTCAGCCTCCCTGAGACGGGGAGCTGGTAACAATCCGCGGGGAAAGCCGAGCGGAGGCGAGGTGTTTTAAACCACCAAACTAGCAACTGTTCACACGAGCGCAAAGCTATGGTACGTAGCATCCAGTGGGAGCAGCTAATGTTTTTAATTGTCATTCCCTTCAGTTCTGGGGGCAGTCTTTTTGTTCGATTGTTTTTTGATGATCTGAATTACAAAGAGAAGTATATTAGAACCTGGTTATGACCATGTTATCTTTTCTGGAGTGTGTTGTGAGGTCATCCTGGATCAAGAAGCAGAGGGGAAAGTGCGGAATCGCTTGACAGAAATGTTACTTCAATAGTGGTGTGGGAGATGAGGAAGAACTGTCACTCAGTGTTGATCAAGTTGCTGGCTGGAGTTAGACATCTGACATGGGAACATAACCTTTGTATCCAGTACAGATGTATAGCAGAGGTCAAAGATCTGCAAGCTGGCTAAGACCTGTAAACCCTAATGACTGAACCACATATTGTAAAGTAGTTTGGGAAAAGGGGGAGGGTCATGTCCGGGTATACAGTTTCCTCCTAGAAATCCAAATACCTCTACAGGTACAAGAGGCTAACAGTTGCGCCGTATTTCATCCATACAAACAAAGAGTTAGAAAATGCAGCAATAATCTGTTCTTACCTTTGTGTGTGTATACTTGCTTTTGTGTCACCTGGGGTGTAAAATTTTCTTCTTTGTGGAGTAGGAATTTGGGTTTGCTTAAATCAAACGCTTTAAAAGGAATGAAGGTATTATTTTAACTAGTGCATCTCTCTTGTGAGTAGAGAATGATCAGAGTTGTCAATTTCCCCTCTGATCCAACCTCTGGTAGAACTTGATGTTTCTGTTGTGACCTGGGACTTTGGTTGTTCCTTGAACAAGGCTTTTCTGTCTGGCTGTATTCCCGTTACTTACAAATCACTTGCAGTGGAGTGGAAAGATTTGCAGATTTTGAGTCCTTAATGTGAGACATGCTGGGCAAAGCAGATTAAAAGAGCTGAATGACCATATGGAACGCAGTCATTCCGACTTCGAATTATTATGCCTCATTGAAAAGTTTAGACTTCTACTACCTCTGCTGAATCAGTGGAATATGTGAACAGAAGACCCCCTTCTTACCTGCAAGAGACAGTAAAACACATACTGTGCAGCAGTGCATCCTTGTAATATTAGTAGATTTTCAAGAAAAAACCCAGCCATTTCTTTATACTCCTTCTGCTTCATTGGACATCCAGGTATGAATGGCCCTTCAAAATGATTTACTGGATCAGAGGAAAGATTTCCCTCCTCAGTTCCTCTCTGAACTAGCAGGCAGTAGTCAGGTGTCTGACTACTGCCTCGGTAACTTACTGAGGAATCTCTTTCACTTCCCTTCAAGCAGATTGCAATTTCATTGTGAATTCTAGAGCTATCAGATATCCTGAGAAACATTTGAACCTAGAAGATGTTTGCCTTCATAGGAGGCTAATTTATGCATTCAAAATGTCTCCTCCATCATCACTGATGTCCAGCTAAGCTCTTAAAGGTTGCATCTCCCCACTATTTGTCTGCATTACATGTTTAATACGGTAGTAGTGAAGTTGTTTCTGTTTAATTCTTCTATTTCCCTATATTTCAAATTAAAATCTTTTCTTCACAAATGGAGAAGAGAGTGTGATGTGCCAGATCTGATTTTTGCTGTGTTGTTTAGAATTCACTTTAGTATTTGTTTTATTTTGCTCCCAAGTGTTTTGCTTTGAGTTACTTTGTACCTGGGAGTAAACACTCTGTCTGTGGCTCGTGCTGAGGTCATACAGTTAACTCCTGCAGAGTTCCCAAAACATTAGCTTAATATGACATATGTGTGTGATACTTAAAATGTAAAGGGATCCTCCACCTATATTTATGCAGAATTAAAGAAACGGAGCTTCCTTGAATAGCTTTTTTCACTAGAGACCACTAATCTTTTTACCTGCCAGTAGATACTGACAGTGTTGGTGGTGCTATAAATTCTGTGACTGCCATTGGAGCACTTGTCTACTGCTTGCTTACACTGACAGTAACTCTGCTAAGTGAGTTTAGCCAGAGCAAGACTCATGATTACTCAACAAATTACTGTCAGCTTGGTTTCTAATATAATTTTTTTGGTCATTGTTTTGCAGAGCTTCAGGTTAATTCATCTTTGAGCATCTTATAATAGCTTACTTGATGAAGCCTACTGCAAAATCCTTTCCCTGAGAATGTTGCTGGTGTCATGAAGTGCTGTATGTTACCACAGGTTATGAAGGCTTGTTGGTGCTCTCATAGCTGAGGTGAATCTGGCCTTATTCTTTGCTGTAGGTAAAGCCTCTTTCTGCTTTACAATGACAGAATCAGGATCCCAACTTACAACCCCAGTTTCATATTAAAGGCTCACTGTGCTGGTGACATAGTAACCTGCTTTTTTCTTTGATAAGAGATTTCATGGTTTTTTATACTGAACAGTGATAGGTGTGGTTTTATGTCTGATTTATTTGCCTGTCTCTACTTTAGCATTTGGAATGCCACATTTTTCATTACACATGGGACAAGTTTATTTGTATAAGTGGAGACCTCTCAAGATGTTGTCCTGTGCAAGATCAAAAAATGTTAACTTGCAGAGAATACGAAGGAAAGTAAATAAGATTTAATAGCTCTGAAGGTGGATATGGAAAGGAATTAATGCAGGAATGTGTTCCCCAGAGAATATTTTCAGTGAAGTAGATACCTCAATGCTGCTAGTCCTGACTCTCACAGGGAGACTACATCAGATCTGTCAATACTCATGTGGATAAGCATCCTCCAAAGAATTAATTTATTTTCATCTTCACATATGTACATCTGTCATCTTGTGTCTGAGACAATTGACGACTGAGCTTTTCCTTTTTTACCTGTAATGCCAAAGTTCTTTTCTTCTTTGCCAGATTCACCAGAATCCTTGAAAACTTCAATCTCTCTTTAATCTAAATCTATTATTGAGAGTATTATTTCTTAAATGTAAAAATAATGAACAAGAAGTCTTAAAAAAATTTTTAGGTACTCTACCAGTTTAATGACATTACAAAAACATGGTAGTGACCTAATGTATCATTAAATTATCACATTTAAATACAGCATTGAACTTGCCAGCCAGTAAATCAAGCAATGGAGAAATCCCTTTTGTTCTTTTTGCTACACCCTGGAACCTGTGAAATAATCTTCCCAGCATTTGGCAAAAGTATGTATCAAGTTGATGTGTTTTGTAGCATGAACTGGGGAAAAGAGGTAGGAATTTTTGTTTTTCTAAGCAGTACCAAATAAGGTACTGCTGAGGTTCCCCCCTCCTCCTTTTTCATAAATTCAAGAGACCATGGATTGTAAAGGTTCCATATGAGAAAAAGAGAAAACCAAGGTGGCAGCTGGCAGTTCTGTTATTTAGTAAGGGCTGCACTTCTCAGTGCCTTCATTGGAAAGAACAGCTTTTATACTCAGGGCTGTTTCTTACCATCTTGTCAAATTTGGGGAGGGAGTGGGCTGGGGTGTGGCATGGAACCGATTCACAGGGCAGCTTCTGGCTTTTGAAATGGAGCACAGATTCAAAGCGGTTCTGAAGCTTTCATCTGCATCACTTTTAGTTTCCATTTGAGAAATGTGACATGGTGAGAAATGTGCGTGGGCAGAAGGAGCATCAAATGATGAACTCTCTTTATGCCACGTTGTGTATAATGCAATATCCAGGGGCAGCAGGAAGGCTAATGGCACTTTGCAACTGCCCTTCCCAGTTCCTTTCCCTTGTGATTCACTTTTTATTTTTACCTGGGTGTTTTGCCATTTAGCCAATATGATCTGTTACCAGTGTGTGTCTAGCTCTGCAGCCTCTTTCTAGGTGTGTATCAAGATGTACCTGTAACTTTACCTCCATCTTGTTATTAACTGGCATGACCATATACTTCTGTTTATTTTGAAATCCATGGAAAGTACATGAAGAAACACTGTAATTTTATTTCTCCAAGAGAATCTTTTTCAGCAGCTGATGAAATCCAAGTTCATGCCAGATGAAAAGCTCCCGTGTTATCATTTTCAGTTAATTAAAAAAATAAACGCCAAATCCCTTACAGCAGTGGTTTTATAAATACTATGTGTGTATGTGTCCATGTATGTGCATGCCTACACCAGTGCTTCACTCTCAGGTTGGCAGCCTGTGCAGCCCTGGAAATTATCATACACTTTCAGGTTCAGGACTTGATGAAAGGATACAGAGGTGGATGGAGCAGTTTGTTTTAGTACATCTTACAGTAGCTTAAACAGATCCAAAATAAAGCAAAAGCTTTAGTGTTTGCATTAAGATGGCAGCATTTTTGTTGTCTTCTTTTTTCTTTTTTTTACTTTTTTTTTTTTCTCTTTCTTTTCTTTTTTTGAGAAAACATGCTAAAGGCTCAACTTTTATCTTCTGGTAGGCAAGCAAAATATTTTTACTGGCAATTTGATACTTTATTAAAATGAACACTTACTTGATTAAATGTGCCAAATTTGTGTGTGCTAAAGGGCAGGAAGCTGAGTTTGCTGGAATAGAAAGGTGCACTGGCAGCTGGGGTTGAACTAGCTCTTGGCACCTTATCTATTAAGTGCTGATCCCAATAAGCTGAAGGATTATTATCTTCAAAAAATCTTGGACAGCTTCACCAGTGAGTTAGATTTCTTTTGCTTTCATTTTAAGAAGGTAAAATTAATTTCTTTTGGGTGAAAGCAGTTAAACTGACAGACCTGGAAGACTGCAGTTCCCTTTTTCACTCACAGAATAAGTGATGCCTTGAACCATGGCTGAGTGACCTTCCCCGGTGCTGCTCTCTAGCTGCGTGTCTTGGGTCAGTCAGGATCAAACCTGAAGTTTGGCATCTTTCTGTTAAACTTCTTTTTGGTTTTTTTTTTTTCTGGCCAGCATTGTCAGATTCCTGACAATGGGCTGACTATTTAGGTAGATTTTGGGATGGCTTCTTCATCTCTTTAGGTTTTGCCCACACAAGTCCTTGTGATCTTTTTGTTTCAAGTGACAAACTTGCTCCCTTATCAGGACAGCCTTGATCAATTCATTTCACATGAGCAGTAATCGAATGGGAATGGTTTTTGGTTGTCATCCAGAATGGATCCAGCCTAGTGACCTGGTAGAAGGACATATTGTATTCCATTGCCAGTCCTGTGAATCATTCAATCTCCCAATTCAATGCGGTTTTTCAGTACTCTACTTGCATTACACAAGCCTTGTGTTTTTAGGCTCTGCGTTCTTTTCCTGATTCAGAGGCCCTTTGGAAAGTTTCAAGTGGGCTTTTGCATTAAGCTCATCTGGAAATCAAAGACTGCGAACTACTAATGCTTCCTTTCAGGGTGGGACAGAAGGACTGTGTGTCACAGTGGCACAGGGATTGTTGTAATGCCTGCAAGGATGTGTAATAACTGTAGTGTAGACTAAATCTTTTGGCAGGATATGGTATTTTAAAAAAAGGCATACTGTTTTTAAATATTATGCAAACTTTGTATTTTTATGTTTGTGTATACGTCTGCTTCCTCTTTTCCCTGAGATTTAAACAATAACTGTCTTTTAATCATATTCTCTAGGAAAATAAAAAAATTTCTGTCTATGGAGAACTTGGTCATAAAAGTATATATTTGTACTGGAAGCTGTTTTTCACTCTTTGTGCTGGTTATTTTTTAATGACACACTACTCAAGTTATAGAGTGAAACTTGGCCAGGTAGTTCCAACTTCCTGTTTCTTGTTCACTTCCCTAACAGTTCTTTCATCGTCTAATACTATACAGCATTTGGGTTGGAAGCCCTTCAGGGATTTATTTATATTGAACAACCTTTTCTTCTTTTTTTTTTTTTTTCACTTAAGAAAATACCCAAGAACAAGCAATGAGTTCTAGTGATGTTAGGTTTTAGGCAATAATGTTACGCTTTTGCCAACCATCCAATGTCATGTTTGAGGTGGCTGACTTGTAGGTGAAATTAAAATGGAAAAATGAAAACATACTCCAGGAAAGTTACTTTTTCCCTGTTTCACTTACCTTTTCAATGCAACTTAATTAGGTGGAGGAAATGAAGCTACTACAGTTCTTCAACTTTGAGCACAATAATGAGAACAAGAAGGTGACTGTGAAAGTCTGGAGACTTATGCTCACGCTTGTTACTTTGACTTCATGTCCCAAGGCCCAGTCAATCAAAATAGCTCAGAGAGAAATTTTCAATTTCTCAGCCTGAGAACAAAATGACATGAGTAGTCAGGCATCTAATGTGCAGAATTCTTTAGGAAAATATAGCATCTGGTACCTCAGAAATATTTGCTCTCTCTTGGAAGTCTTGTCTCTCATCCTTACTCAGTGATCAACAGAAGTCTTTTCATACTTCAGAAGAATTTTCTAATCTGCACAGGGTGCTGTAAGGTGTTTTAATAAGATAAACTCTTTTTAATGCTCTTGCATGTTTTAACATGATTTCTTTGGGAACCAGAGCAAAGATCAACAGGAGTAGTTCTAGTACAGGGTACCTGCAATATGGCTGGTTTTCCAGTTCAGTCTTTAAGCTGTGGCTATTTTTTTTTTCTTCTTAAATTTTACTTTAATTTACAAACCTCTTTGACACTAAAAATCTGCTAGACCAAGGGGTCTAGGGGACCACTGCAGCATTCTCAGCCCTCGGAATTTCTTTTGGGACAGCAGTCACAGGGAGCTGGTGGGTTACCAAATACATATCAGGACTCTGCTTCTGAGGACCACTTTGTATGGAGTGCAGATGAAAAACCAGCAGCACAAACCAGCACCACCAAAAGAACTTTTGCATGAAACATTTCTGTTCTCTTCTTTTTTTTCCAAATGCAAGAGATCAGATATGGTAAACAGTGCTGATGTGTGTGGGCAGGATTAGATAGCTACTGCTGTACAACAGTATGTAATAAATGATGTGTATTTAAGAATATATATAGATGAATAATGGATGCATGCAGGTATGAGAGTGAGTGTTGCTTTGTAGTTGTACAGTTTGAAGGGCCTGAGGTGGATTTGATTCCACACATTGCTGCATGTGTGGGAGGGGTATACATGAAGTTATCATGCTACTTGCTTTATTGAGCCCCTTATCCCAATGTCTGAAACTGTGATTTGTTATGCTGTGATATGATCTGAAATAGAACCACAACTCACTGTAGCGGGTTCTTTCAATCCCCTGGGAATGTTTGTCTGGCTTAAATGCATGAAACTGAAATGTGTAATACAGAGCTGAAGCTTATCACGAAACTGAAATGTGTAATATTGTGCTGCAGCTTTTAGATCAACACTGACTCCATTTGTGGGAATGAATGAATACCTCATGTTTGATGTGCTACAGGAGAGTTCACAGATGATTTCTTATGTTGCAGTGCTATATTTTTCATGCTTTTTCATCTTCATGTGTTTAGCATTTTCCTGTGTATAGAATAGGGTGGTATTGTCCTGGGTTTTTCGATATAAAAATAGAAGGTGAAGAGATTCTCCCTGCTGACTCTTTTTAATGCTTTCAGAGACTTCTTTCCAGCAAAACTTCAGTCAAGTCTGAAAAAGACAGGTGATCATTTCTATACCCATCCACACACTTCTCAGCTGTAAAACTTCTTTGTTTCACTTGAATTCTTCCTGCGTGATTTTCTATGTAAGTTTTCTCACTTATTTACGTCTTCTTACCGTTCCTTTGACAGCTTTGACCTCTGGATGCAGGTCAGTGAAGATAACTTCTAACAATGTAGTCGACTGATTGCATGGTAGGTGGGAGGGTTCACCTCCATACTGCTCCTTGCAGGTGATCATAGATATCATGGAACTTTATTCCTGTTTGAGTGTTCCCTTATGACCCAAATTTTTACCCAAAAAAATGTAAGTACATACAGGTGAATAAATGTCACTCAAAAACGTTCCATAAATTTACTTAATATAGAAAGCAGAATCACCCTTATCCTAGCTGCCCTGCTAATATTCCAGTTTTAATGTACCTTGTCTCTGGTTTCTATCTATTTATATATCATGTCTTGGCTCAGCAGAGGGTGAGGTGTGCAGGACTGAAAGAGACCTCCCGAGTCATGGAATACACCATTTCTGTAGTTGCAGGAAATTATGTTGCAGGATTCCCTTAGTTAATTAATCAATCTCCGTCTCGAATGGCTTTTGCTCCTGTTGCTTCCTATTGGGAAGCCATTCAAGAACCTCGCTCTTCTGATGTTTAGAAATCTGCTTCTAATTTCCAAACTAAATTTGTTCATAGCCAGTTTGTGCCCATTTGGTTTTATGCCAACACTGCTCTCTAACAGTTCTTCCCCTTTCTTACAATCCTCCTGTGATCTAAGAGGATTCTTGTCTTTCTCTCCTTCTGTTTTTCCCTAAGAGGGAAGATAATTAAAATTGTGCATCTCTTCATTATGTTCTTCATTATCAGTGTCATTGTGCCTTGGTTTGATAAATCCTTTAGACCTGAGAGCTTTTTGGCCTTTCCAGTCAGTTCTCAGACAGAAGCAGGAAAAGGTGGCTGTTTGTGTTTTCCTAGACAGACAGTATATGTAACTTTGTTAACTCTGAGGTGGGGAGGGTGAGATGGGAAGAGAGAGAAAGCGGCCTGCGTGTAAGAACCTTTAACTGGGGACTTTGTGAAGAATGATCTGAGTTTGAGGATCTGTTCCCTGGGATAGGCAAAGGCATTGATCCAGTTCTTTCATCCAGTCCAGCTCTCCCATTGCTCTATAAAAACCTGCTTGAAATGAGCAGCTGATAAAACTTCTGGATGGGATGCAGCTCACAAATGAGTTTTTGAGGGCAACTTTCCAGCTGTTTCCTCAGAAGGAATGAGGCAAGCAGCTCCCAGAGCCCCAGACAAATGCCTGGGATCTTTCTTCTTCAGAGTGCATGGAGAGTCCCTGAGAAGAACTGAGAGGCTGGAGGCTGATGGAGAGATGAAGCCAAAGGCCTGTAGTGGGAAACTCCTGCTGTAAGGATCCCACGCTTGGCTGCACTTGAGGGCGGGCATGGAGGGGAGAGAGAAAGCTGAGTAAGGTTTGCTGTGACCTCAGTATATTCCCATGCAGCTTCCTCTCTGGGCAGTACTTGATGGCATCATTTACAAGATTCTTCAAATGCCCTCGAACTCAGTAAAAAAAAAAAAGTACAGTCCATTCAACATGCTGCTCTATACTGTCCTTACCATGATGCTACTGACCTTAAAGCGATATGATTTAGGATGGATGTCTCTTACAAGACAGCTTTTTATTTAGCAGAATGTATCAAAACCAGGACTTTTTGCAGGGAAGTACCAGTCTCAATCAAGATGTCTGAGGTTTAGTGGGAAATTTTGGGGCAGCAGGACAAAAGGCTGAGAGGAAGGAGAAAAACAAAACGAAAGGTCTGGGTCCCATATCAGAGCAAATGGTAGACAGTAGTTAGAGCAGATGGTGTGAGAGTAGTGGGATTTCTGTTCAGATCTATCACCTTAAGGAGAATATAGTGGTTATGAGCTCTTTTGAAGTTGTTGTCTGTATTTTTTCTGTGTATGTTGTGTTGTTTTGTTTGATTACCAAAGACATTTTTTCATTGGCATTTTTTCATTAATTGTTCCCAGAGCAAGTTTTCAGATATACCCTCTTTTATTGTCTCTGCTGCTCCTACAGCTAAGAGGTATGCACACACAGCTTGCTGTATCCTGCACTCCTTGTGTTGCCCCACTGCTGGGATTTTACCAAGTAAGATAATAACTCTGGAATCCTCCTGGAATGAATGTGCCTGGGACTGGTGCAAAAGAATATTTGGGACTTGTTTGCTGATCACTAATTCAAAATAATTACTGTTCGTCTTCTCCAACAGATTTACTTAAACAGCCTTAATAATTCATTGCATGAGGTGCTTATGCTTTGAGGACCATAATTAGATACATTTTAAATTGACTTTGATTGCATTCAAAGAAGCTGAACCATCCTAATGAACTTCAGCAGGAAGAATCTAAATTTACAGGTGAAGAATGTTTCTGATCAGTGCCAGCATAGACTGAGTAGAGCTAGCTGGAGATGCCCTGTGCCTAGTAGATTTTTCAGAACCCAGCATACTCTTCTGTTTTACAACAAGACTTGTAGTCACTCACTGGTTCTTTGTTAGTTTATAAATAAGAATGGTAATGATTGGCCCTACTTATATAAGAAGTTTGGTTGAAAATCTTTCCCTTTTTTAGCTCATATATCCTTATGCTTTGAGTGCATTTTTGATAGTCTCCTGAGATGAAGTGACATTAACTGTACTATACGTGTACCTCTATTCTCTCATTGGAAATATGTGACAGAGCTGGGAGAGGATGCCTGGCTATGCTCCCTGTGTTATCTGGGCACTCCTTCTCCCATGGAGGTAACGCTAGTTTTGTGCAGCTCCCGTGGCTCAGTTCAGGAGCCCTGTGTGCAGGCAGTAGATCCTGAAGGAGTTCTCAGGACACTAAAAAAGAGAAGGGTGATTGTGCTGTTGATGCTTGGTCAGTACTTGCAAGGGTTTAGGAGGCTGATGTTCAGCCATACACCAAGATGTGGCTTCCTGAGGACTCTAATCAAACATCAATCAACAGTCCCCCACTGTTCTCTCTTTTTGGCTCCTCACTTGTTGCACAGAAACTGAGGAAGACAGTCATGAGTCTGAGTTCTGCTGGTAATTCTTGTTAGAGCTCTTTGGTCAGGATTACTTTCTCATTCTGTAATCCTGAGGAGAAGGTTCGTACAGGACAGGCAGAGCCAGAAATAAATATGCTTTTAAAAGGCCATATAATGTCCATAGAAGGAAATAAATGGCTGCATTCAGCTTATAGGAATGACAAAATTCTTTGCTATTACCTTCCACCTGTCAACACCCTCCTGGCAAATGTGATATTGAATACATTTAACAGGTTCAAACTCTGAGGGCCTGATGATGAACATTCCTGCTGTGTTTTCTTTAATTTCTTAGTAAATGCGTACATTTGTGATACACTGAGCATACTGTGCTGTAAGCCTTGATTGCAAATGCAGCTCAGTTGTTTGTCTACATCTTGCAATTGCCATTCATTCATAAGGCCAAGGCAAATGACCAAAACAATCAATTTCCAATGAGTTATTTTGAGGAAGAAATGGACTGGGCACTGGTCTCTTATCTCTGATGACCAATGACAGGATCCAAGGGAATGGCCTGAAGTTGTGTCAAGGAGGGTTAGGTTGGATATTAGAAAAAGGTTTTTCGCCCAGACGGTGTTTGGGCACTGGAGCAGGCTCCCCAGGGAAGTGGACACAGCACCAGCCTGACAGAGCTCAGGAAGCATTTGGACAATGCTCTCAGGCACAAGGTGTGACTCTTGGGGATGGTCCTGTGCAGGACCAGGAGCTGGACTTTGATCCCGGTGGGTCCCTTCCAACTCGGGATATTATATGATTTTAAGAAAAGACATGTGTGAAAGATTTAGCTCTCAGTATGTAAGCAGTGTGTAAGTGTACAGCAGCACTAATGCTGCTGAGAGTTTCTTTCAAAAAGTAATGCAATAGCTGGTTGCAGTGATGTGAGGAAGAAGGGATAGCCTGGTCTTAGCAGCAAATAAATGCTAAATTAAATTCACATAATGAAAACATTCTGTTGCGTTTATTTTTGTTTTGGGGTTTGTTTATTTATTTATTTTTACCATCTTGCACTTCATACATAACCTGGACGTAGCCTGCACAACAAACCTGATGATTTGTTTTAAAAAAACAGCATTTCCCTTCATCGAATCAAGATACAGTGCTTTAAATTGAAAAGCTAGTTAAATTGTCAAAAGAGAGTATTGTGAAGGTTTCATTGCTAAAGAGGCTTTCAGTTACAATAATATTTTTAGTAGCACTGTTTTTAGACTAGTTTGGGGTTTTTTTGGCTCTCTGATATTAGAAACCTGCAATTTAGTTTCCAGGTGATTTGTGTCCTGGTGTTCAGTGGGAAATCTTTTCATTCTGAATAAGGACCTGCTGCTAAATGTTTTCGTCCATGCCCTTCTTGTTATCTTTTCCCATTGTGTGTTTGAGATATATTCATGGGAGCTTTGTGCACAGCTTACTGCTTGGTCACTTCTGACGTGCTTCCTGGTGACAACACCAAAGGCATTTAATGTTTGTAAAAGGCAGGATTGCCCTTGACTTATTGACAGCAGTCAGTGCCAAGTATGGAGTTAGAATGGCCACACCTGTTATCAGGTGTGAAGGTAGGAAAAATCTCGTGGTGGATCTTATGCAGGACTATATTTAATGTGTGCTATGTAAAGATTATGCCTCTGAAACACAATTGAATTTCACAGTTTCATGGGAAATAAACCAGATCTATTATGGTGGTTAAGTAAAGAGTTAGCTGTCAAACAAAGCTGGCCCAAATCTGGTTCTACTGGTATAGTTTAGAGCTTTGTTTGGACTATTTGTTATGCAAGACAGAAGTTTAGCTGCTTCTAGATGATTATCTCCTTGATAAATTATGTGAGTACGTGCTGGGGTGACCCTGGCTGCAGGCCAGGTGCCCACCAAATCTGCTCTGTCGCTGTCCTCAGCTGGGCATGGGGGAGAAAATATAATGAAAGGCTTGTGGATTGAGATAAAGTCAGGGACAGATAACTGCTGTTCTTTGTGAACTGCTCCAGCATGGGTCCTGTGCAGGATCATAGGTCCTGCCAGCAAACTGTTCCGGTGTGTGCTCCTCTCTCCATGGGCCTACAGGTCCTTACAGGACCCTCTTCCCATGTGGGCTTCTCATGGCATCACAGCCTCTTCTGGGCAACCGCCTTCTCTGGCATGGGTTATTCCACAGGCTGCAGGCAGACATTTACTCCACCATGAACCTCCACAGGCTGCAGGTGGATTTCTGCTCCGTTGTGGACTGCCATGGGCTACAGGGGCACAGCTGCCTCATCATGGGGATGCAGGGGAATCTCTGATCCTGCACCTGAAGCACTTCTACACCCACTGCCTTTGGTGTCTTCATAGCTGTTTCATGTGCATATTCTCGTTCCTCTTTCCAGCTGAAGTTGCTGTTTCACAGTTTTTTTCCTCTTCTCCAATATGTTATCCCAGAGCCACGACCAACATCGCTCAGCCTTGGCCAGCAGTAGGTCTGACTTGGAGCCAGATGGCATTGGCTGTATCAGACACAGAGGAAGCTTCTGGCAGCTTCTGTGAGAAGCTGCCACTGTACTGCCGCCCTCCCCACCAGTGCTACCAAAACCTTGCCACAGAAACCCAATACAGAGTCTAACATGCAGACCTTGCTTTTGCTTGAAAATATTTCTACAAGGAACCTTCATCTTGCAATATGTGCTTCATGTTGAAAACAGAGACAAGGAATATATGTAGAGAGAACTGTTAGTTTATGAAAAATACTTTAACCTGGGCACTATTCTGATTCTTCTTGTGAAGTAGGAATATTAGTATTTCTGGAAATTAACATGTTGTCATTTCAACACTGCAGGTGGGTAGATGGGTACAATTTCCTTAATTGAGTTTTCTCACAATCAGCATGTAGTTCTGCCTCTGATCTTCTTTTACTCATTACCAGGTCTTAATTTGTAGAGAGTTTCCTTTTTAAGTGGTTTTAAATGGAGCTCAGCTTTCCTGAGGCCGGCTTCAGTGACAGTTTCTGGGCACTCTTTACTGGATCTTTTCTTTATCAACACTAACTATGTCCTGTCCAACCTCTCTGAACACAGTCCGGTTCTGGGCTCTATAACCAGAGAAGTGAAAATTGATGGCACTTTACCCTTTTTTTCAAGTGAGTAAATATCTCTAAGTGGCATCTATGGACCCAACCTGAAAAAAAAATCTTTCTTATCCCAATTCCTTTGAACAGCCCAAAAGCAGATCTTCTTCCTTGTCTCTTGTTTTAACTTCAAACATCATTATAATTTAATTAGGAGCATGTTCTCTTATGCAGACAGGGATAATGATGAGTAACTGATGGTACTCCAGTCTGCCTTTCCAATGGAACTTGCAGAAGAAGCTCCGCACTACTGCACTCTTTAGTTATTCTTCTAGAGAATGGCAGAGGGCCTTGGGAATCCTGCCTTGCTGATTCTGTATTTGGCTTTGGGATAAGGTAGGAGGGAATATAGTTCACCAGTAGGTCAGAGGATGGGTTACTTGGATTTCTGGTTCACTAAGTATATCTTTTGTGTTTGTTGGTGCGGTGTGGAATAGCAGTGTGTGATTCTGAAGACTGACTTGGTGCCTAACTTTGAATCATCTATCTATTCTGGGTGGGATCCAGGCCTCATCAGAGTTGGTGCCAGCACTCTTAATTTGGCTTCTCTGAAAATCTATTCTGTCACAGTCCATGTGTTTGATTTCTGTGTAATCATCTTTTTGGGGCTAATTTTTTATATATTTTCCCTGTGTGTTGCAGATGCAAGTGGCATTTTCCAAAATTTGACAATCTGTTATCTCCGAGTCTCTTCTTTCTCTCCCTGCAAGGGTGAGTAGCCTTAAACTGGTAGACTCCATTGAATTAGGGAGTTTTTATGATGAAAGAAATATAATACAGCAATAAAAGTGGTGAATTACTTTGAAAGCTCCCTTCCTAATTAAAAGAGATGAAATTCATCTCTCACATTCTTTTGCGTGAATGCAAGGTTCTTTGTTTAGGTTAGAAGATTCAAATTGTTCCATGAAAAACTTCCCCTCCTCCTCACTTTTATCTTGGGTGGATACACATGTGTGCATGCGCATATACACACAGAGGGATACACGAGCTCTGGACAGTTCATGTACAGGTACCTCACCTCTTCAAATTGTGCTGTACAGGAATGTTTTTCTCCTACCTTTTTTTGACCAACTTAGCTAGAACTTAGATGTCTGAGTTGTCCAAAATAAAAATTTAGGGTACTTAAAATATACTTCTTGGGTTTTGATACGTTTTATCAAAAAAGTCAGAAAAGCTTCCATAAACCGCAGATGTCTCAGTGTTATTTTTTCCTCCTTCACTTTTTTATTTTTACCTCTGTCATGTTGATGGAATTGGTGCATGGAGTATGTAAAGGTGACCCAGGCAGACTTTTCACATCTCCATTGTCTTCATATGTTCCCATTTCCATGGACTTAAGTTTCATTTAAAGGATCCTCACCTTCTCTGTTGCTTCCAAAAATCTTGAACTAAATTTTTCCATTGTCATGTAACAGATATTGTCTTGCTTCTATGACATTTTTGTCTTGAGCTATGCTCTGCTAAGTTTCACAGGCATCAGATTCCTTGCCAAGTAGTGAGAGAAGGGTTTTTGAGAGCTCTGCCTCTGAACAGTACCACAGCCTTTCCAGATTACAGGCCTTGGCTGAATTTTACAGCCTTAAAATTCATATTCATCTCATGTAGTTTTTTTCCCATGGACTGTTATCTCCTGAGTTCCATATTTATCTGGGCCTGAATGACTGTCTGTCATTGCCTCATGGTTTTTCTTCTGTCTCATTCTTTACTTTCAGCTGTCTGTTCTTTTCAGGGCTTGTCTTTCTTCTGAACTTGAACAGCTACTGGTTTTGCTTATCCACATTTAACCTTCTGATTGGGACCTCTTGAAATATTTCTCCTCCCAGAATTTTTGGCTCTGGTTAGTCTTCCATTATCACCTTTCTTCCTTTTCTTCTGCATTTGACATTTTTCCCAGATTATGCTTATCTCTGTGCATTCAGGCCTTCTATCTCAACCTTCCATGTAAAGGAATAGTATAAACAGTACAGATTTGCCAGAAAATAACCCTTCACATGTCAGATTTTGAGACAATCTAAGACAGTCTGTGATAAAATAGCTGAGAAATATCACTGCTTTCGTGTCCAAATGATGCTTCACAGAGCATCATTTGAGTGGATGAATTTAAAAAGCTTGGTGTTTTAAACAGGTCCTTGCTCTAGAGAACATCATTATAACATAAAGAGTAAGCTTACTCTTGGCCAAGGACTCTTAATCCTGAAATACTTACAAATTGTTTTGGTGACCTGCCATGTCTCTGGGAAATGACATTGCTGCCACTGTACAGAGGCAGCACCAGTTGATTCTGTGCCACGAGAGGTATGGTACTGAGCACCTTTTATTCTCCTTTTCTTCTGTCTCTAACCATCAGTTTGCACGTTAGGTGATGCTGAAATGAAGTTAATGGAAAGCAACGGCGACTTACCAGTGCAGTATTTTGGCACCTTGTCTTAGGACGGGAAATGCAGGGTGCACACAGACAGATCTGAGCTAACTTTAGTCTGGGGAGCTTAGAGATCAGTTGCAGCAAACCTGTGGCGTCTTGAACTTGAAAACATGTTAGCCACCTGTATAAGTAACCTGACTTCTAAGCAAGCTTAGCTTTTACAAAAGGCTCTGCTGTGATCCCTCAGTGCTGTTTTACCCAAGTAACCTAAATTGAAGTTAGAAGGCCATGACTTAATGCAGCACAATCAGACCTTTTGTTAAAGCCAGAAATAACCATAGTTTCTCTAATACCAAGTAGATTTAAAAATACCTCACTCTCTTATGTCTGTTTTCGTATTTCCCCATTTTTCCTCTCCAGGAAATGTCTCTTGTTCTTCCTATGCTTCAGTTCCTCTGTGTGCCCATATCTGTGCACTTCTTTGTAACTTGAAGCATCAGAGATGTGATGGTCTGTGGCCAAACGTGTCATAACAGTTTTGATAGCCTCATTAGCATTCACCAACACTGACTCCTTCATCTAATGACTCCAGTTGTCTCAGCTTCTCTATGGACAGAGCAGGAAATGCATGGAGGAGAGTTGGAAGTAAGTCTCTAGAGGCTGGCAGAGCAAAGGGGTGTTCTGTGTAACCTTCAGTGGTCTAGACTTAGAGACCGGCAACTGGAAAGCAAAAGATGACAAACTCAGTCTGTCTGCTTGGCTCCAGATGCACAGTTAAAAATCACAGTAATGTGGATACTGTTGTACTGCAAGCAGAGAATCCAAAATCGATAGTGATAAAGCTGAAAACGCATGGACATGAGCACAAACGTAAATGGCCAAACAGGCCTATTGTCACTGAGAAGTAACTTTGGTGTTACCACTGGACAGATGATACATTGAAATCTTAACAATGGTACAGAATCGACTGAATTTTTTTGGCAGTCTTGGTCCACATAGGTACTTCTTCAGGAAGCAGAATCTACTGTGCACTCAGCTGGATGTTAAAGCTAACATGGTTTAACCAAATCCTCAATTTAGTGGTCATAAGCTCATGAAAAATCGAGGGCTGAAAGTAACCTTGAAAAATTATCTGATCCAACCTTTTATGGGAAAAGAAGCCTAGATGAGATTATCTAGCTCCCTGTCCAATTGCATCTTCAAAACCTCCAGTGATAGGGTCTCTAGCATATCCATGTGGAGCTTGGTCCGGTGATTGACTGTTCTCACTGTAAAAAAATTCATTCTTACACCAGGATGAGCAGGTTTTTGTTTGTATTTTAATGGCTGATTCTGCTAAGCTTTAAGAATAACGCTGCGTAGATTTTTCCTTTTCCTTTCCTAAAAACTCCTTTCACCTTTACCAAACTCTTGGATGGTCAAAAGATTCAATTTTTCTCCTTTTTCTTCTCCCTCTTCCTTTCCTCTGCCTCCCATTGTAGCAAAGATCACGAGCAGTGTGTAACTGAACTGAGGGAAAGTGGAACAGTTTCACAGGGCAGGTTTCTTTTCCTGAAAGAGGAAGGGTACTTCTGGAGCTGGCTGGTCCGCAAACATTCCTTTGATCCTGAAACTTGGTGCCTTTCTGCAGGACTTCAAATTTTTGGATGTTTTCTTGTGTTGTTTGCCCATGATCCTTGCAGTGCTTAGCAGTAACAGTGAAAATTTTGACCACCACCTTTACATTATGACTCTAAACACAAAGGTCTTAAGAAGAAGATACAACTTTGCACTTTTCACAGTAAGAACATATTGATACATTTTTTTTTTAATATGGCTTTCATATCTTCTGCACTGAAGCTGTTCCAAAGCTGTCATCCTCTGTAGAAGTGGCATGGAAGTGATGGCGTGGCAGAGAGACAGGCATTAAAAATAGCATGACCCAGGAATCATTTGCCTTCTCCTGTGGTGTCTGATCTTGGAAAAATTGTCTGGATTACTTGCAGTCTGCAGGCTTCAGAATAAAAGGGAGTTGTGCTCTTGAACTGAGCTTTGCTTAGAGGACAAAGCAAATGAAAGCACTGCTTGTGTGACTGAGACAAATGCAGCAAGTTGGAACATCTGAAAAAACTGTTCTATTTGGACTTGCTCTCAATCCCTTGATAAAGTGTTCTTTTCCTCTCAGTGGAAAAGTGGTTATATGTGGTTATATGTATTTAGGACAGAATATCTGTCCTCAGCTTTGTGTTTCGATCTGAACATTTTGGTGTCACTTTAACCCTGCTAATAAAGCAGGAGTTTCCAATAGAAGATCTGCAAGACTGGCATAGATATTATGTGGTGCATTTTGTTCCTCAGTGTTTTAAGCAATGCACAGTGTTTCTTTTTGCTTTCAGTCTAAACCCAAAAAACTCACCGAAAATAACCAATCCACCAGAGCTGTGTGACTGGAAACAGATTAATGAATAACTATCATCCTTTAACTGTTGTGACAATGAGACTTTGTAGCTTCAGAGAACCCTTTCTTCCCAGCTCCGTCAGGCCACTGGGCAATATTTGTCAGTGGTAGGTTTTGTTAACATTTGATTTCTGCTGGGAGTTTCTTGCCTCTTCAGAGTTTGTAGAGATGACCAAGTCATTGTCTCTTCCTGCTACAGAGCACTTTTTAGCTGGAATCACTTCTTGTCACTACAGAGCAAAACTGGCTTTTAATTCTATGCCTGGAATTCTGGTGGTGCCTGCTAAAGACTGCTTTAATGCCTGAGGCTCCTGTCATTCTGTTGGTGGGTTAGAAGTTGGAGGGACAGGATATGGATCCTGTGGTACAGCTTTGGAAAACTGGAGATTAGGTTCTGTGGTTTTAGAGTCATTGAAAATCTTAGATTGGTAGCAGCAATCAGCAGGCAGAGTATATGTTCACATTTACAATCCTTTGTTTCATTAGAATGCTTTAGAAAATAATTATTATCTGTGAAGGAAGACACGTCAAAGAAAAGCACTGTGACTGGCCTCCAGGTGAAGCAGCAGTGGCTTAAAAGCATAGAGAGGCCATCCAAGACCCACAGTGTCACTTCAAAACCTCAATTGATGCTGTCATTTACAGCAAAATGTACATAATCCTCCACTGTTTCTATCAGAAATTATTGGATTGCTTTATGAATGTCAGAAATTCCAGTTTATTAGTACAGTTGCAGACAAGCTGGTGAAGAGCCTGCAGAAGCCCCTGTTCTTCCACAGTCATCGACTGACCTCACTGTGGTTTTGACTCTGCTGGTGTTCAGAGGAACACAGATTCCCAAGATTTCTCTTGGGAGCTGGTTGTCCCATGATTAAAGCATCTACATATCTTTCAGGCTCTTGTTCTTCATGGTTTAAGCCAATTTTGGTAAACTTGCCACTTCTTAAAAAAAAAAAAGAAAAAAAAGAAACAAAGGTGAAAAAAAGGCTAGTGCTGTTCCTGGAATATCCCATGACTTCATGTCGGCATGAAGTGCCAACATGCCTGTGGAATGGAAGAGTAGCAAGAAAAATGACTTCTGCAACTTGGGTGGTATTTTCTACATGAGAAATATCTGATTGCCAAGTTGTTTCACTCAGGCTTTAAATCTGTTTTGTATACAGAGAAGGGTAAGAATTGCACATGTGTGAACTTGTGTTTCTGCCTCCGTCCTGCCTGATGAACACGTGTGTCCCTGAGTGTGTGAATCAGCACGCAGTCACTTCTGTCCCGGGATGTATGAGCACATGCTCATGCCCTTCATCATGGATCTGCAAGCTTCCTACTATGATGCTGTGCATGCACGTCACTGTACAAAGCCACAACCACATCCAATTCTCTCTTCCTTTAAACAGTGGGAACAGTTTTTATTTTGAGCAGAAATCGTGTAACTGGGACCTTAAACATGCTTTGATGTTGTTGCTGTTTTTAAAAGTCCTTACTCAGCTGGTGTGTTGTGAAATGTGGTTCTGTGAGAATCTCCTGACTCTGAAATATGAGGATTTTTTTTTTTTTTTTCTTGCTGGTCAGCAGTGGGATTTTGTGACCTCCAGCCTATATCTGTACAGTACATCTTGTATGTGTTCGTTAGTGAGACAGCACAGTGCCTCCAGGAAATGCATTCTTTTGCAGTGGACCATATGGGTAGCTTTGCATTTTTATGATGAAGATGGGAAGATAAGGTTTGTTGCTTACTCTTTTTCTCTTTCTTAAAACTCTTACTGTGTTTTGTTCCTGCATATAACTGAGGCATCCTAAAAGATGCCTGAGATAAAGCAGAGTTTAGCCCCTCTAACAAGCATTTGCAACAGGCTATTAAATTTCTTTTTTCAAAGTTTGGAAGGACTACTTTTTAAATCTTGGCTGTTGCTGAAAAAAGAAAAAAAAATAATAGCAAACATACTAGCCTAACTGCAACAGGTAGGAAGTTGAAGACTGAAGTAGTTTTCAACCATATCAAGATGGGGTGAAAGCAAATATAAGAGAAACCCAAATAGTCTTCCATCCAAGTACATGCAAGCACTCATCCTGTATTTCTGGTGTGCAGAGTTCCTAGGATATCAACATAAAAATTATGAGCTTCTATTGCTTTAGATATAAAGGAGTAATTTGGGTAGTTACTTCTTCCTACTCGAACACATCCAGGTTCTGGAGAGAGAGAAATGTTCACGTTCTAAGCCATTAAGTTTCAATAGGAAATGGGGAATTTATGTGGAAACTTGGAGAGTCTTCCTCAATTCAGGGGTAGTAATTACTACTGTTGTGGTGCAGAAGGCTGTTTCTGGCTTGTATCTTACAGGTATTGCCAACTGTTGCTTAAAGATCAGCAAAAGGACTACTCCATAGCAGATGATAGAGAGGGGATCATGCTGTGTGCCAACACTGAGAAGAAAAGATCTGAGTTCTTTACTTCTGTTCCTAACGTCTCTTGACTTAAAACCAGTTGCACACTTTAAGCATTCACCTGTGTAATTATTGGCTGTTTCATTCTTTGATCATTATTTCAGCTCTACTTCATTCTCCTTTCTTCGAATACAGTCTTTAATAGAGGAACTGCTGCCCCCAAACTAACAATCGGGCTCTCAGTCTCCCACTTAAATTTGACTGAATAAGAAGTAGATAAACCTCTTTATTTCTGTATCCCTGCTCTCCCATCCATGTTCCAAATGGTATTTTGCTGTCTTTCTCCCTACAGGGGCAGTGCTCAAATCTGTCTCTAGCTACCGGGAAAAATGAGCTTTCTGTGCCTGCATTCTCTCTCTCTGTGTCTCTATTTCTCCCTCTCTCTCTCTCTTTGTCCCTCTCCCCTCCCTCTCTCTTGCTGCTTTCTCTTTTCCCTCTCTCTGCTGCTCTCTCTCTCTCTCTGCCACTCTGTCCTCTCTCTCTCTCTTTGGAATGTTTTCAAACCATGCATGAAGCAAACACAGAAAACCAGAACTCATAGTTCTCCAGGACATCCCTGTTTTCCTCATTGAGAGAGTTTTATTACAGTTGATAATCCAAGACATTTCTCAAGATGTATTCATGAGTTACTTGTACAGCCAAGTACAATGTTCTTCTCTGTGTTTTCTTTAACCCATCCCTGGTTCCACTGGACATCTTTTTCCTTCTGACTGTGGTGGGGCCCCGTATTTCAAGACCTTGTATTGGCAGCAACTGCAACAGAAATCAATATTAAATTTGTATAGAAACAGTAAGGTTAAAAAATCCTGTTACAGTAGCAAAATGTAGCACTCTTTAACCGTGCCAAGGGGGACCAAGTAATCGTTTTAGCTGGAATCTTGTCTTTAATGGAAGCCAATGCATATTCCCCTGCATTCCTTGCACAAGTTACTTGCCAGGGTCTCTGCTCTCAACTTCTGGTCTACTTGCATCTTGAAGAATAATGACTTTGGCAAGAAAAATAGAAAAGCATTATGCTGAGGAAAGGATGAGCTAAACTTCATGGTGTTACATCCTAGTCATCCTATACAAATCACAGTTTAGGATTCCAATATTTCATACTTACTGGTAGAGATAATGTTTTTTCTCCATTGTCCTGGAGCCATTTGACATAGTCCCAGTCTAAGGAAAACATCTCTCTTCTTTACCTTTTTTTTTTTTTTTCCGTCCAAATTAAGAAGGTGGTGAAGAGGACATGTTTTTTCTGACTCCTGTTCAAGGTGCACTTACATCCTGAAGGTTACAAATACAGTTTTTCATAGCCCTTTTTTTGCTAGTTAAGGTGTCTGTCTTACATCTCTAGATATTTTTCTTATCCATGGTATACCCATAGTACATACAGGAATTCTTTGTTCCTGGAAATACTTGTCTATGGTGAAGATCACAAACAGTTTGTACCAGGCAAAATGGAGGAGCCTACTTGCTGTTTCTGAGGGAAGAAACTACATCATTACTATGTGGAACTTAATGGGATTCAGAAGAGTAGAACCAGAGTGCTTTATTTTTGCTCAAAAGCAAATTATAGGAAGAGACTATATCTTTCTCAGAACGTTATGATCAGTCTGGGAAATGGGAAGAATTAGCTGAATAGGTCAGAAGGAAAGCCACTGAGTTCAAGTAGTGTTGATGGGAACAAACTAATGGCATCATAAAAATTATTGGGAATTGTACCTCATAGTTGAAACTTGAGGAGTAAGCAAATTTGGGTCAAGTTCTTGGCTTGTTTACACCTTGCATCCCGTTGGAGACCAAGGGCACCTTTGAAATGCTAAGAAAATCCTACTGAAGTCAGACATGTTTTTCTATGAGTAAGCAAAGAATTTGGCCAGAGGCAGCAAACTTGTAGCTATTTCTTAGCTTTGTGGTAGTGTAAATGGTTTCTGGTGGCCTCAGTCACAAATACATACTACACTGGAAAGAAAATGACATTTGAGCAGTATTCCTAAATGTTTTGCCTGCAATGTCTGAGAGTCAATGCTATCTGTACCTGATCAACTACAAATTGGTAATCTACCAGTGAGCTGGATCTACCAGTGGATGTTTGCTAAGCTGCAGGAAGAATTCTTGTGGTGAAACTTGCATCCTGCAGATTCAAGGTTGTGTTACAGTCACACAAAGGGGGAAGAGATTTAGAAGCACTGAAGTACAATGAATTTTGTTGTAGTCTGATGTGGTTTTTGTTGGGACATCTTTTGTTGTTGTTTTTCTTTTTTTTTTTCTTTCAGCTCACTGCTTCACCCCAATCCTCTGCCCCTGAAAAAAAAAACCCACAAAGAACCAAAATCAACCCTGGCTTGACTTCTTGGATCTTGTTTCTCCATTTTCATTTGTAGTCTGTGGTGTCCCACACTGAAAGAATTGCTGCTTTCTCTATAACTGAGCAGTCCTACCACACCACTATACATATGAAATTCTGTAATGCTTTCATTGATGGAGAAATACTGGGTTTTGGAGAAGGACAGGAAAAAGCTCTTGGGGGTCAAACTTTCTTTGCTGCTGTTCAGTATAGTGGAAGTCACAGGATGTGATTATTATCCCTTCTGGAATCTCTCCTATGCAAGACAATGGAATGATGAAAATAAACCACTAATTTTCTTCATTACCTAGTTAATTTAAAGGAAACTATTGTTCAAAAAATTAAGCTGATCTTTAGAAATGAACGTTTAGATTCTGTTTGTAGCTCTTCAAATACTGCTCTGTATAGGTGTAGTTTTAAGGCTTCTAATTCTTTATCTGTGAATTAGCAGAAAGAGGACTCCTTTAATCATGACCTGAGACTAAATTCACTGATATTAGTAAAGCATTTACTGATCCTTGGTAAGGAGGGTAAAGGAGTAAGGTAATTTGAATGGTGTTCAAACATGAATTGATGAATGTCTGGCTGTTGAGACATCTCCTGCCTGTTGTAAATGGGAGTCAGAAAAAAAAATACCTTATGCCATGCAGTGACAACTCTGTTTCTGTCTCTATGGGAGAGAATGAATAAGAAGTTATTAGGTGAGATTCTGCAGTTTGTGCTCTGTAAGAGGTCATTTTTGATGATCCCAATAGTCCATTCTGACCTTCATCTATCAGGAATATCTTCCTGTCAGGTGCTGGGTAGCATGGCCTGTGCCTTTATCCATAAAGCATGAAATTTAGAGCCAAATTTGTGTATGAAAGAGATCATCACCTGAACACTAAGAAGAGCACCACTTTCAGTAGGCCTTTAGTCCTGATGTGAGGAGGGAGAATGGCCTTTTGCAAGGGGGTCTAATGCAGAAGGGGGAAGCACAGCCATTTTTCTATATCTGTTTTTAATTTGCCATCTTTTTTAGTGCTTAGATTCTTGAAAGGGATGACCTTATGGCATAAACTCCTGGCCGTATAGATATTGTAACTAATAAATAGCAGTGCTAATCTGATTTGGTGAATTCAGTGCCTTGTACTTTGTATGGTTTGAGATTGCTCATCCCATTATCCATTAGTTCATTCTGATACCATTCTGGGTGGTCCAGTATTAGCAATGTTTTGGGAAGGTGTTGCTATGACTATGTGATTGTAATCAATGGGTTCAAACGCAAACTCACCCCCTCTGAGGTGAATATGGTACAACTGAGAATGCAGAGCAAGCGTAGGAGAATGTATTTAAGGTCAGAGAATTTTTGATACTTTCTCTGGGCCTCATGCCTGGCCACAGAAGGTGTTGCCAATGCAGATTTGACTATTATTCTTTGTAGTTAATCTCCAGTGAGGAGCTAAGGGAGAAGCTGCCACTGCTCCAAGGAACTTTCAGTATAAACAAACTGAGGGTCTAATACAGAATTTGTGAGAACAGTACTAATTTAAGAAGTAAAATCAGGACTGGGGTTGTTTTCTGTGCATGAGATTTTACCACTGTTTTACTGCTTGGAGGGGAAAAGGTCTAGTGCTTGGAGCCTTGTCCAAGTGGGAATTCAGGCTGGACAATGCATTATTGGGAGTTCCCCAAACAATTCTTACCTAGGAAGGCTGTCCTGGTGTGTAACTGTTCCAGCGCACTGCTTTGGTGGAAGGGAGGGTTAAGCTCCAGTGTAAACATTTGAGCTTCATTTCTTGGGAAAAATGTTTTTCATTCTCTACTGAATTGCAATTTACCCCTAAGATCAGTAGAAAGGTGCAAGTGAATGTTGTGTCCGTCTGTTTTCTCAGGGCTGAAGGGAGACAACGCCGCAAACAGATCCCTACCATATCTCCTCAAACACACAGCCCTCTCTCTGACTGTAGAAGCCAGGGACAAATTAAGTCTGAGTAGCAGAGCAATGGCATACACACATAAGCATGTCTCCATACAGGGACAAACTCAAAATATAATGTTGCCTCTGCTCTCTCTGAATGTTCTTTTAGAAGACTAATGTCCTTCCATCAGGCAAAGACAGTGGTCAGAGGTGCAGGATACAGGAAAGCAGGGAGATTTTCTGCTTGTCTTTGAAGCTGTACTTGTTCTGCTGGTGACATTATGTACTTGCTCTGTGCTTGCCTGGTAGTTTTAGGATGTCTGCAGCAATGAGCTTTTGAATTGTCTGTGTACCCGTCAATAGTGGTCAAGCCAGAACTTCAGTGGTTAACATGAAAGCATATGAAAGGCAATGAACTGCTGTAATAATTCAGTTTACACTCATGCAGAGGAATCCACCAGAGGAGTGTGTGTGGGATGCCTTGCGTAGGGCGGCTAGAAAGTAATTAAATAAAGCATGTTCCCATTTGAAAACTTAAAGAAATACAAGGAAGGGCACCAGATGTTGTTTCTGCTAACACATGCTGAACAACAGTGAATCCAACTGCAGCTTTGCTAAGGCCATCTGCCATTGCATTTTAAGAAATTAAAGGGTCCTGGACTACCTTATCTCTTCCAGCACATGTAATCAAACTGAGAGGAAAAATAATTCTTGTTTACTCAGTCAGTGCAGGGAGCCCTGGTGCACCTATCTTTGCCTGCGTCTCTACTCTTATACCATCATTTAGCACTGTTTTTTGGACAGCTTATTCTATTTGCTCTTCTCTGCAACATCTCAGTTCATAAAACAAGCTGAAGAATGTTAACAAGGGATGCTTCTCTGACAGCTGTGTGATATGCTGCTATCTTGCATGTGAAGAATATGCATGGTGTCCTCCAAAGTTTGTGTAGACACAATCCATGTGCCTTGTGAAGACACAAGGGAATTATGTTATAAGCCTCACTTTCCATGAAAAGTAGGATCTAAGTCCAGTCATAACTTCTGCTTTGCTGGCTTTGTGCTCCTCTCTGACTTACACTCTCATAATAACTGAAGGAGATCTTAATTGGAAGTCTAAGCAGCTCTGTGGTACCACTGAAGGAGCTGTAGACTGAGAAGAGAGGGAGGCAAATACGTGGTAGTATGGAAAAACATATTTTGGTTTTAACACACTGAGTCTGTTTTGAAATTCGACCAGAGTACCAATAGGTGTGTTCTTGGATGTCCTCTGTTCAGACCCAGACAAACACGGCACTAATCAGAAAGCACGGGTAGGTGTTCTGTGTACTGTATAAAAATGCGTTAGAATAACTCTTCTATTTACTTTGCATGAACCTAGGAATCACAAAATTTTTCCCTTCCATCTTGCAGAAAGTTTGGGGTTGGATAGTACAGGATTACTTGTTTAGGCAGCTGGAGAGAAGTGCATGTGGCTTTGGCACATGCATGTAAGATGTATCTTACAGTGCTGCTGGCCACGGAAATTTCTGTGGGTAAATAAGATTTCTGTCTCAAGGGCTGTCCATATGGCCCCTTTCATCAGCACTAATTCCACTTAGATTAACTGCACAGCACGAATATGGGTCAAAGCCTGGATTGTTGGGAGAATGAGTTCCCGCTTGCAAACTGCTTCCCACAGAAGTACTTGTTGGCAGCTGAGATCATAATGCTCACACTTCTCACAATAACCCACTTTGAAATGTATTTAGAGAGGGGTCTTGGCAGTCTGCTCACTGCTTTTTCATACAAAGTGCAGGCCTTGGTTTGTAATCCCACTCAGCACGTCAAGGCATTATCTGTGGGCCGTCATCTTCTCTGACTTTGTCCGGCACGAGGCAGGGCATCTGCACTTGGACTAGCAATACTAACCACTTCAGGTAATGTTTTTCCCCTCAGCCTTTAACTAGAGGAGAGGAACTCTCTTGGAAGTACTGCATTGTTTATTATAGAATTAAACCTGCTGGGTTATTCCTGTGAACACTATGTCCTGACTGCAAGTGGTGAAAGACCAAGAGACACGGGGGGAAGAAGGAACAGATCTCATGGTGTCCCTAGCTCACGTGTCCATGGTTACACTGAAAGTTGCTTCTTGCTTTTCTTTCTCCTTTGTCTACTCTACTGGTGGCAAAGGTCATGTGTTGCTGTCAGTCACTTCTAAAGCTGTAGCTAGTTCTGTTGTTTCCTATTGTGTCAGGACACCTCATGGGGGAGTTATGAAACTTAGCCATAAATGGCCTGCATCATAAAGTCAGGATCAAACTTACCATGTGAATAAAGTTTGTTTTTTGCATCTGATCTTCAGCACTAAGTTCCTACTGATACATTATTAAGTTTTTCCCAAATTCACTTATTCACAAAGAGAAATGCCTTTCACCCCCACCTGGAAGTGCACTAAGCACAGGCTACCCTAAGCAATGAGAAATACAGGTTAGAGACCAGAGCCTGCCCACACTGGAGTGAGTACAAAAGATTATTTCAGTGCCGTTAGCCTTCCCATCTTTGTCACCACTGTCTTTCCTTCTGCTCTGGATAGACAATCTATTGACAATTGATTAGGAAATAAGTCATCACAACAGAGAAAACTGTCCCTTTAGAGGCTGATGGGGGACTGCAAGGACATGCAAGTAACATAAGCATAGTTTTGATGTCAAGAGACTTAGGTTGGTTAGGAGATTTGCATGCCTGTTTCTGGGGCTAATACTGCAGTACAGAAATAGGGGATGCAGTGAAACTTTATTCACTGGAGCTAAGGGCCTCATGGGTACAGAACACAAGGCAGGTGTTTGCTTCTTGCCTCTGCTACTGACCTGAGTTTTGACAACTTTTGCAATCACATTCTGCATGCATGTATAGTGCCCCCCTCGTCCACCTTTGTAGATTAAAAACATTTTTTAAATTAAAGTATTTATCAAGCACCTTAAAGTTAAAGTGGACGGAGCCAAGGTAGGTGCAGTTTTGAGTAGATGGTGAATCCCTCACCTTTTTCCTGGCCTTATGGTCTTAAGCCAGTGTGAGGAGTCCTGCCATCCATTTGGTAACACAAGGCAGGGTGGTCACTATGAAAGTACACAGGCTTCAGTGTGCATCCTAACTTTAAGCAGTGCAGACAGAAATCAACATACCTGAGGAAATTTTGTTTAATTATTTTAGTACATGCATAAATGATGATAGCTGCTTGTGCTGCACACAGTCATGCTTGCAAAGGCATTCTTGGCACTGGTAAGAAATTTGGTTCAGAGAGTTGTTCTAAAATTCTGAATGGTTTGCATGGCCTAGAAGATGAACAGTCTTATAAAATGATGTATTTCCTATGCATGGTTGTAAAACACTTTAGGATCATTAAATAACAGATATTTTTGGGCCAGATTGTTTTGCTTTCTTTATGAGAGTGTACTTTTCTGGAAGCCTTTAACTGCTGTTTTGAGACCACCATACTAGGAACTTTCTTTAGAATTTTCCCATTTCTTTCTCGTCTAAATGCAGGGAGCACAAAATATTCTTCTGGCATTTGGGCTGCAGTTATTTTGAGTGGCTACAAACAGAGGGAAATGTGTTTCTGTGGTAGTTACTGCAGAGAAAGAATTTTGCTGAAATGTCTCTCCCCCACCGCCCTTTGGTGGCTGCAGAAAAGAAGCCAGTGTTTGAGGCCCCAGCTCTGTGCATCTGCTGGATCAGTTTAAGGCCAATTTCCCCCCCTCCCCCTGCCCCTCTTTCCATTAGCAAACTAGATATAAAACAGAAGCCATTGGATAAATAGGAAAAATGTGTAGCAGAGGAAGCCCTTGTGATTAGGGAGCTGTTAACCAGTTATTTCATGTCCGGCTTTCAGTGTATTTATAAAAATGATGCTATTCAGTGACACGTCGAATTACTATAAATGGTATTGGCTCAGTTGCTTTCTCATGGAAGCCAACTTGCAATTTATTTTTAACTTGGGCCCACTGATTATTTTTAAAGTTAGTGTAGTATTTGTTAAAGATGCTAAAGTGGCAGGCAAAGCGTGGGCAATATACATCAAATTTGCTCACAGCCTGTCTTGCCAGTGCCTCCAGAGTCCTGTGGAACCTCGTTAGGAGACAGCAGCTCGGTCAGTGTCTGTCCATTTGCTGCCTTGCTGTTCTGGGGAGGGGGCTGACTGATGTGATTTGTGGCAGCTGCAGTGCTTGGTTTTGTGATGTGGAAGTTTGTCCATTAGGAGATGGCCCAAGACCCAGTAAACCCCTCCTCCCTCTCTTTTTTTTGCATTGATCGCCAGCAGCCGTCACATCATTACATGCATTTATAATGTCCTTGTCGAGATTTCACTGTGTGCACATGGTTTAAATCAACAGCTTCCCAAATGGGGGGAGCAAAAGTACCAGAACTCTCTACCTGCCTCCAACAATGTGCTTGTAAACTTCGGGGACAGGGAGAAAGAAAAATACAGCTCATGGAAAAGTGCCAGGAGGTTCTGAGTCTGCAGTTCACGCTATGCTTTGGACAAAGACGTGAGTCTTGCATCATGGTCTAAATGTGGTGAGGCTTAGGCTTCCACATAATTCTTCTGGAACAAATTTCACAGAACAGAAAATCTTCTTCGCAGCAGTGGGACCTGAGGTAGATTCTCAAAGCTGTCATTGTAGTACTGACGTATTTGTCAGGTTTGGTCCACTTGATGAATGGTGGCTAAGAAGTGATACCTAGAAGTGTGGAAGGAGATCATGGCAAGCCTGGAACATGGGTCTTATCTCCCTTTCTTTATTTAGGCAGTAGACTGCAGCTCTCAGCACACTTTCTGGAGTTTCCAAATAGTCTTCAGGGCTATCAGTATTAGTAAATAAGGTATCTGTGGGACTAAAGCATTGTACAAAACTGTCTTAAAGACAGCTCTGGCCAGGGTTTCGACTTGAAGATGAGAATCTTACGCAAGTGTTAGGGAGCCATTTCCATGCTAATTCAATCCCAAAGAGCAAGCATTCATTCCAACAGCACAATCTTCTGGTTTCCAGTTATATTCCCCCAAGAATCAGTACCTAAACAGTAACTCTACTCTGCATAAAATGGCAACACTTGAAATCTAGATTGAACTGACACTTCAACGAAATATTATTCAGCAGAGTTTTTTTATACTGGGACAAATAGAGTATACAGGCTTGGTATATCTTTCCCTTCTTTATTTTCTCTGATTCTGAGAGATCTGGTACATCATAGAAAACGTTGCTTTCAAAGCATTCAGCCTGTCCTTGGTAGTCATCCAGTATGTGTGTCTTGAGAGATCCTTCTTCATAATATTTACATTTGATTTTCTAATTGGAATGGAGAGGACAGCATTTGTTTGTACACTGCTGGGGTGAGAAGTAGAGAGCTTTTAATCATACCACAGGACAGCCGTTTTGCTAATAGGCTGTTTTCTAGTCTGGAAATTTTATAACCTACTTAGAAATAAGTGTCTCTTGGCTAAGGTTTAATAGCAGATGCATTTGCGATGTCTCCTCTGATTATTCAAGTATTGCTACTTAAGTAGGTGAAATATAATTAAGAATAATTGAAATTAATTAGTTTTGAGTCTTTGGTTTTACTGCTACCATAGTTGACAGCAGAATTTAGTCCTTGCAACCATCTAACCAGGAAAAGGCTTTGCCTTGTCCACGTCTCAATTTCATCATCTGGGAGATAGAGGGATGATTATGTTACTTTGAACTTCTGTTTGACAAAAAAATAAAATCCTTTTCTGTGATCCAGTACCCCTTCCCTGCTTGTTGTGTTTGTTTCCTTACTGTTTAATTCCTTTTTTAGCAACTTAACAATTGTAAAGATCCTTCCAGTGTGTTCACTGCTTGCAGGGACTGTCTCACTAGAAGGCGTCCTCTGGTAGGTAATGGAAGTATAAGGAAAAGGAAATAAGATAAAGTAAAAAGTCAGACCATACTTGGTTCAGCATCCTGGTCACAGCCCAGCATGGTTATGCTGGAATCCTGCTGATGGAATGTCCTGACATTATGGTGTTTATTTCTACCACAGCCCTGAAATGTAAACAGGACATCGTTGGATGCTAATTCAAGGGACTGGAAATCACTGAGAATCCTGGCCTAATGGGCTATTGGTAGGACACAAGGAAGTGAATTTTAGGGGATGATTGGCATATGGCACCAGCAGTGCATGGGACCACATGTCAGAGGAGGTGTTTTCAGGAAGGGGATTTGACATATGTTTGTAGGGAGGAACAAAATATAGCAGTAGTATCAAGTGCATCAAAATATGCAGAAACTTTCAGGACATTTGGCATGTTAGGATGCTCTGTGCATCCCATACTAATGGGATGAAAGAGAGTTTGCCTTCAGCTTGAAATAGATACAGAATAAATGGCAGGTTATCATTGTGGGATTTATTTTCCTCTGTACCTTATTATGGAATGGTGAATTCACCTGAGGAACAGGAAAGTAGAAGAGAGGTGGCCATGTTACATCTCTTGCTCCAGCCCTAGAGCCCAGAGGGCATGGATGGGAAATAGCACAGTCAGGGAAATGTTGGTTTAAGTGGTTTAATGCACTAGAAAGTTGGCTGTGCTTCTCTTAGGCAGACCCAAATAAATGAACGGGTATTGAACTCCAGTCGTGGCTCCCTCCCCCATGAAATGGAAATGGGCACACACAACTTGTGTAGGGTGGTGCCTGCTGAGCTGTGTTTGGGGAAGAGGAAGAGGAGCCACAACAAAGCTATCACCATGTGAGGCAGTTGAGACTCACATTGCTGGAAAGAGGGTTGCACCCCACTTTCATCCTTTTAGAAGACTTTGACTCTTGCAAGGACCAGCTGCTAATGCCTCCTCTGTTGCACCCCTTGTAGCAGCGAAGACAGAACTGTGTTGTAATGAACATAAAGGGAGTTCTTTATTGAACTTGCTAAATGCATACAGACCCTGTAATTCATGCTGGCTCTCTGACTTCCAGACTGGCTGCCTGGTGTTGCCACACAAGGTCTCCGTAAGTCTTGGTCTGGCGACTGCAGCAGCAAAAGGACTGACTAAAGAGACACCCAAGTTTTCTGTGCTGTGAGTGTTGTTCACTGGGGTTTTTTTTGTCATAACTCTCCACACACTATTCTGGATGCATTTTGCAGCAAGGCATATTTTTATGCTAGTTATCTTCCGACTGTTTTAATGAGCATCTTGCTGGCACAGTTGCCAGTGTTGATACCTTTGTAGTGAAGTGCTTTGAGACTCTGCTATGCTGTTTGGGCTGGGCTTCCATCCGGATCAGAAATTGGAAATTTATTACTTGGAATGGGTTTTTAAATGTGAAACTGACACCAGTTTCTTATTACTTACCAAGTCCTGAGGGCAGACTAACATTCCTGACGCTGCTGTAGGTGTTAATGGTTTCATCAACTCAAGAAGCACGGAGCCCTGAACTCTGCTCTTGGCAGCTAGTAAAGAAGGGAAACTGACTTTCAAATATTTTGTTTTTAAAGTTGTTGTGGTTTTTTTATGATGTTTACATTAGCAAACTGGAATTTGTGAGACAGACTTTTTTTTTTGTTGACTACTTAGTTCTTAGAAATCAAATTGATAGTAGAGCCTTGGTAGGCTGCTGGAACTGGTCTTGCCAAGCACCTCTGAAGATGCAAAAGAACAAGAATCTGTGAATGGGCCTACTGTGGGTGCAGGCCTATGAGTTTCATTTTCTTGGTATGTTTTCTCTGCCTCAAAGTTATCAGGAAGGATATTATTATGCAGATACCAGGATTTTTTTCTATATTGCTTTCAGTTGCATGCAAATAGCTCAAAAGCCTTGCTCCAAATCTGGAGAGATTCCAGGATGTGTTTTTTTGTTTTGTTTTTAGAATAGTTTTCTGTCTTGTGCTGTGCAGGAAGATGGCATTGTGAGCAAGGATGAAGATTTAAAATCTGAGTTAACTGGCATTACTCTGGGCTCTGCCATGTACTTGCTGAATGATCTTAAGCATACCATCATCTTCTTCATACCTGTATTGTGATATCTTTGTATCCTGCCAGGTTGCCATGAGAAATAACTTCATTTTAAACTTGACTAACTCCTTTGATCCAAGAATGAACTGTATTTCAAGTGACCATTGTATATGTGACAGACTGCTGCAGTGGTCATAAATGGAACATTACGGAATTTCACGTTGATTAATCCCAGGTATAGATGGATGAGACTCAAAAGCTTATCCTGTAATTATTTATAGAGGTGCTTAAAAGGTGACTTGTTGATCACTATTTATAATTAGCTATACAGAGAACATTTGGTGATAGCGTTTTCAATCTAGAAAAAGTAAGTCAGGGCCCAAACTCTGGGAATTGAAACTTGGCAGATGAAACAATTTCTAAAGTGAGAGGCAGTTTACTGAGAGTTGTGGTAGATTTTCTACTGCTGGAAATCTTTAAATCAAATGAGATTCCTACTGAAAAGTTACATTCTACTTCAGGCAGGAATTAATTTATAGCAATCTTGTGGCTTGTGCTATGCATGAGGTCAGACTAGCTGATTGGTACAACCCTTTCAGCTTTATAGTTCATAAGATTTTTTTTATCAGATTGGTGAGTGTAAGTCTCACTGAGGCCAATGGAAGCCAAATAAATCTGAGGCCAGGGTTTTACACTGTCGCCTTTCACATCCTTCGTGCTTCCAGCCTGTATTCACTTGTTGCCCAGCTAACATACAGAAATATCCTCTTGTGTTGCTTTTATCTCCTTAGTGCTGCATGGTTATCACTTTGCTACCATTCTGCAGTACTTCCCACACACATCTTAAAGTTGTGGGATGTTTCTCTTTTTTGTTTTGTTTGTTCTCCTGAAATGGGATTTGAAAAGTGATAAAGTCTGAGCAGGTCTTAAAAGCAGCATATCAGTTTGTGGACACAACTGTACATTCCTGCTCTGCCATCTCTTTGGCAATCACTGATCTAGAGCATTCATTTGTATTTGTATTTACATTGTTTTATTTTTTTTCTCCCCAAGCACTGCAGCATTCAAAACTGCTCAGTGAAAGAAAGGATCCTTGGCTACTGAGTTGCTCCCCATGTTATTTCAGGGAGAGAGAGATTTGCTTTTAATTTCCCACTTGTATGTTGTGGTACAAGGCAATGAGCCCAATGGGTCTTGTTTACTCTGTCTCCTGCTGTGTGCTGTGCTACGTGTTCAGAGTGGAGGACACAGCTCAGGGGTAAAGAACTTCCATGTCCTTGGCCAAACTAGCAGCTCAGTTATGGCTGCTGCTGAAGAACTGTGGCTGGTGGTAGCCTACAGGTGTTGGAGAGGACTTCGCTGTTTGAGCAACTGTTCTCAAAAGGCAGACTAGATCTTAGGAAGTGTTCACCTCCTTTACTGAGACCGGTGGTTAGACTTTCAAAAGAGCTCAGTATGTCTCATGCAAATTTTTTCCACTGGGATTTTCTCATTGAACACGTCTGTTCTCAGAATTGCCAAATTTTGAAGAAAACACAGATTTTCCTGAATGTTTCCACATTCTTATGAGAGCTGGATATTTCAAAATATGTGATAAATCATGCCAGAAAGATGTATTTATTTGTTACTGTTTCTTTCTCGTTTTTTTATGCTGTTGAATGCTATGCAATCAATGTTGATAGATTCTTTCTAAATTCTTTTCTTTATTGTATTAATTTTTTTTTTTGTTCAGTAGAAGGGGAAAATATTGGTGAAAATGGAAATGTCTTTGTTTTTACTTTTCTTTAAAAAAATACCTCAAAAGGCATCCCTAACACTAGAATAGCTTGCACTTGCTTTCAAAATTACTCCTTTTTTCTTTTTCAAGACAATTCTTTTTCCTTTTAACCAGGTCTGTTCAGTAAGCTGCACTATTCTGGATATTTGCTTCCTGTTTTTCATTGAAATGAAAGCTGTGACAATAAATAATACATAAAAATAAAAATAAATAATTTTGTGAAAATCTGTTCTTGAGGCAAGAGACAAAGTTTCTTTAAATTCTAATTATTGAAATTCATGTATGTCTTGTGCACAAAGGGCAAGTGAAGTTTGCAGATTGTATGTATAATTCTCTTTTTGCAAGCAACAGTGGTGAAGAGTGCTAGGCTGCAGAGCAGACTGATAAGTGCATTTAGGAAAAGGATTTCCTGCATGTCCTCTAAACAGTAAAATGTTTGTTTTATGGCATACAGTTGAACGGAAAAAGTACCAACTAATTGAGATGTTCTTTTCAATTAATCCCCATTTTGAATGAATGCCTTGGAGGACCACAAACTTCTTGAAGAGGTCAGGCTAGCTGTCTTTGCAGGCATCACTGCAGGCCAGCCTTTAGAACTGTTGTACTAAATTCTTCTTAATCCTCAAAGAGTAAATCTGTGAAACTTGGACGTGGCTGGATAAGCCCAGCTACTGCATGTGATAGGCCTGGCCCCAACGGATATTGGGCAATTTTGCTGGAAGTACTCTCACTCACAGCATCTCCTGGGTATAGTCTAGCAGGTGAGTGTCCTGAAGAGACCAAGCAGCTGTATGGTAAAGAGTGCCTGAAGAGAGAGAACACCTGGCTCATAGTCCTTGGGGGCTGCGTTGTTTTTCTGGTGTAGGGTTGCACACAGTTCCAGTTTAGGAGAACCCAAAATGTAAGGGTTTCTTTTGGTTTTCCCCTGGGTTTTTCAGACTTCTGAGATAAAAATCAAGGTGTCTTGAGGGGAAACCCTTCTGATTTTGAAACAGTGTGAAAAAGACCTCACGCAAGGACTCTGCTGGAGGCTTATCTGATAGATAATGTGTGCAGTGCAGGAGGGTGGCAAGTCAGCTCCAAGTGTACTCTCACTTGGCACATGATATTTTGTTGAACAGGAGAGTGTGTTTGATTTCAGGATGCCATGGGAAGCAGCTTTATCTGTAGCACTGGTGGATCACTGTGGGAGTTAATAACCTTTCCTTCAGACCTGACTGGGAGGAGGTGTGTAGTACCTGGTGTGCTTTGGGAGAGCCACAGGCAAGAGAATGTCATTGGAAAGTAGTTCAGGATGGGGAGTGTGAAAGAGGGAAGATGAGCTGCTGGCTACTGGATAATTCTTACTTTCAGCATCATGGCTTCTCTAGCCAGGTTTCTGTGGAGACAGTCCCTGGGACATAAACTGTCAGATGTTTGGGGAGCTATATGCTGCAGAGCAGGAAATCATTCAAATTCCTTATCTTCCACACAACAGGCTCAGGAGAAGTCCTGCCAAGACAGCTTGCACCAAGGCCTCAGGGAACAGGGCTTGACCTCTGAAAAAGGGGTTTCCTGGGGCTTTGCTTGCAAAAAATTGAATTCAACTACTTTCTAAGGAGTTGCTCTGAAAAGCTTCTGAAGGGCAAATACTAGGTGGTAGTGGTTAGCAGTCCTGCTGTGGCTAAAATCCCATGCCATTCCCACAGAAATCAGTGGTCAAACATCCGCTGACTTCATTGGAAGCAGCTGAGACATACAAAGGGAAAAATTCTGTAAAGCCCTAAGCTTCTGGAGAATTCAAATCAAACAGAAGAATTTTTTTTTTTGTTTTGCTTGGATCATCACCAGTTACAAAGATTTATTCTCAAGTAGGGGAGTAATAAGATTGTAGACTAGAATGTCCAAGGAATGTCTTGAAGCAGGCCGGTGCAACAGCAATGGCTATTACCTTACCTGGTATGGGAACCAGTAGGTGTACAAGTCCACTGTGTTTGTCACTGCCACTGCCTGTGCTAATGCAGAGACAGGGTCTATGTTGTGGATAGGACTAGAACTGGGAAACAGTAGTTTGATAAGTGTTACCAGTCAAGAGCTTTGCTTTAAGGCTGCTTCTACTTCTATTAAATTGTTTGGAGATTCACAACTTTTAATGTTAATGACAAAATTGTGCTGTCATTAATATTTCACTTTGAGAAAGGATGGGGCAGTGCAGTAACAATTTGTGAAGACCTTCTACAGATATGAGGAGTCTCTTTTTTGGCTGACTGACACCCTGTCTGTGAATTTTTGTGCTGTGAGAACATATAATGAGTTTGCCTATGGGAAAATGTGCTGGTATTTTTATTTTTAACACATCTCTTCTATGCATGGTTCTTTGTTCTGCAGCTTGTTCGTGTCTGTCATTAGCAGACATTGGCACAAGAGAGAATTTCTGCAATATTCTGTTGTCATGCACGCAGTCTAGATCTGTACACAGGGATAAATTCCCGAAACAATTATACAGAGCTGTAAATGTTGGTAAGAGGGCTTATCTGGTAAGAGGCCTTTTGAGAAATTTCACTCTTTGCTTCAGAAATGTGGACTCTTTTCAGCGGTGCCCAGTGACAGAATGAGGCAATGAGCATAAATCGAAGCCCTGGAAGCTCCATCTGAACACAGGGAACTTTTTTTCTGTGGGGGTGTCTGAACACTGGTCCCTAGCAATTTGCCCTAGCACCCTGCTTGAGCAAGGAGACTCGATCAGACACTCTTGAGAGGCTCCTTTCAACTACTGAGATTGGTATTGCAGCATTTTCTTAAGAGCTGGCTACCTGCCTGGCCCAGCCTTATCTCGAAAGGAGCAGCAGGAGTCATGAGTATGTATTGTTACATCTAGACTGCAAACCACTTCCTAGTGCTTTCCCTTTCCTCAGCTTCACAAGGTGTGTGGTGTGTGTCTCTTGGCTTTTGACCATATGAAAGTTTTCAGCGTGTGGCTTCTGGGGCCAGGAAGTTGGGTCTTCCTTCAAAGGGATTCTTGGTAGTACACATTGGTTCTAAGTGTCCCCTTTAATCCCTCTTGCAGATGGCAACTTCATCTTTTTCTAAAAGGGGATATTTTGACTGGTTGCTTCGCACTTTCTGTTTCTTCCTCTCCTTTTTTTTTTCCCTCTACCATTTGCTCAGAGCTCGTTTTATCTGCTTCTGAATGAAAACTGGGTCATGGCTCACCCAGCTGCTACCCTGCTCCAAGAGTTGTTTGGTTTGCCTCTTAAAGAAAACCTGCCATCTTAAAGAAAGCTTGTCAGATCCTTACTGTTAATTTGGAAGTTGTTTGGTTTTAGTTTTGGAGTGTTTGCAAAGAAAAAACTCTCTATAAGTGTGTGAAAGAAGCACTGTTTTTTGAGAAGGACAGACACATAAATTTCCTTCAGTGAGGCTGAAGGCAATGTTTTAATTATTTATCTTCCCTTCAACCTTCCTCTTCCCTCCCCCAGCCCCATTTCTTCCATGTATTTCATAGAGGTTGGCTTCTACTACCTGGTAAAAGAATGTGGACTTGTAAATTTTGATACCTTTCAGACATGGACAGAATAAAATGTGTTGTTTGGGATTTTAATGTCCTGTTAATGGAAAAACATGGATTGAAGCATTGGAGCCTTGTGAGATGGGGCTCTGTGGGGGATGTAATACTTGAAAGAACCCTGACCTTTGTCTCATCTAACTCAGGCTTTGAGGACTCCAAGATGCTCCAGCTATTCTGCTGAACTTGTTTCAAAACTCTCAAGTTTCAATCCCACCAACTTTTGGATCTTATGAGCTAAAGCAGTTAGTCACCTTAGCAGCCTTGCATAGATCCCCTCCCCACTTGGGAGTACTTGGGAAACTGCACTGATGAAGGAAGGTGGAAAACGGCCAAGCAGGAGAGGATTCAGTAGAGAGGGATGTACATACACATCATTATTCTTTTCTGCACTGGATAAATTCTATTTTCTTTAAGGAGTGCTGAGATGCAGGTGGTGTGGAAAGGAAAAAAGAGGCCTGGACCTTTGAGATGGACTTGTTTAAGGAAAATTTTAGCACTGTGACCCTAGTGGGGTTGTGCATCCAAAATGCTGGAGGAGAGCCATGAAACAGACCAGCATAAAATAAACTTGCTGTACATGTTTTCATACTTACATCCCGAGCTACTTTTGGTGTGTTTCTCAAAACATTGTGGGCTTTTGGGTCTGCCTGATGGTGGGAACGAGAACAACTAAGTGAGAGAAATATATATATATATATATATATATATGAACTATAATAAAGCTTTGTTTTAGGCCCTCTATCTTTAAATCTGCTTACTGAAGTGCTTCCTTGGCCAGAAGAAGATAGGAAATAAGTGTTGCAGAAACCTGTGTTCTCAATGTTCTAATAAAACTAGTGGGAGAGAATTTCTTCTAACTGAATATTTCTGAGTTGCTTTATTTAGAAGGGACAGAGAGCTTGAACTAAGGTGGAAAATTTTGCTACAATGGCAGTCAGTGAGGTTTGAAAGAGGAAGACTTGCATGGAAATTGTGTATTTGACTCTTTTAGAACTGCATTGGGGGTGGTGTGTGTTTGGTTTTGAAAGCCTGAGTGCATTTACTGTGAAGAAATGCCTTGTACTGAAAACTAGGGATATGTTACCAAAAGAGTGGAAGAAGCTTAGAATTTTGACTCATATTTCGATAGTTGAAGATAAAGTATATGTTCTACTATCCAATAGTGCTATCTATTTTTAACATGGTTATTCATGAGTTACTTGTGAGACCTCAATCAACCAGTAGAATGGGAGGACATTGTTTAACTATTCACCAGTAGTCTGAGAGTGCCTTGGGTTAGGAATGCCTGCGTATTGTTTGTGGATGGCTGATGCTAAACATCTGATAAGGCTGTTGAGCAGCTCCTGTATGTTAGTGTGCTGGCATTATCTTACTTCCATGGGGTTGTCTCAGAAGTGATAGGCAGCTGAGAACCAAAGCTATAGCTAGTGAAGACAATCTATGAATAGAAGGAAGAAAATAACATAAATAACTGTTGGTTTCTTTGAAGCCAACTAAGAGGCATTCAGAACAGTGACATATCCCAACAACCCTTCCCTTCATGGAGGGGGAGGAAAGACTGTTTTCTCCTATGTGTCTTGTGTTAGTTATCCTCTCCAGAGCCGGTGCTGCTTATCTGCTGCTGCTCTGTGATAGGCTGGAAACCCACATCTAGGTCTTTGCTGGCGGTGGTGGTGGCAGTGCAGAATGCAGGGAGCTGAAGGTTGTTGCAGAGCAGTCCATGATGCTCAACTCTGCACTCTGGCACTGGCTGGTGCAGGTGCAGAAGCTCTGCTCAGGGCCAAGAGAGAAAAGCTTTGACTGAGCACATCTCTAGAGCAGCTTCTGCTTAGTGGTGCCAGAAGGAGTGACCAGCCTGGTCTCATTCTCCTTCTAATTTGGGGCAAACTAGTTGAGCTGTTACACAGAGCATGGAGAAGTACTCCTGGGTAAGGAAAATTTAAGGGAAAACATGGAAGTACAGCTGAAACATAAAACTACTACTGACATATCGAATACATTGCTTTTCTGAATCTCTAGTCAGGAGACTTTCAGAGTTAGGACTAAAGTTAAAAACTGGCCCCTGTTGAAGTTTGTATATGACTTGGAATACATTCCTCAGGAGTCAGGAAATGATGATTTAGATGCTCTGGATGCTTCGGATTGACTTTGCTAAATTCAACTCAAAAGGCCTTTGGAGGAGAAAAAATATTTTGGGAGGCTAAAAAAAAATAAATCTCAGGTGCCTGTCTGGCACAATTTCAGTAAGAGCCATTTCACCAGAAATTAACTGAGTCTGAGTTCTGCTTGGAAGAGTCGATCTCTTGTTCTACGAGGTTATGTGTTTCCATCAGAATTAACAGGAATCTGTTACACCCATGAAGAGGAAATTATATAGGGGAGTGTATGTTCTTCACTCATCTGAGGAATGAAAGGCTCTTGTGAAGTCTCCATAACCTAATTTGAATAGTATATTCACCCTTTTTACTGCCTTGATAAGATGAAATTACTGCCTTGATAGGATGGACAGATTTTTGAGTATGCCTTTGAAAGTCCTTCTGAAGAGAAGGATAAAATGCTTCTCTTTTTTCTTTTTTTTTACCTTTTTCTTTCTATTTCTGCTGACTTTGCCTGCATAAATATGATTTTTGGGGGATTCCCTAGCAAAGAAATGTCTGAAATACTTTGTTTTATGCAATATAAACCCCTTAGTATCTGATAAAAAAAGAAAGAGATTTCCTCTGGAGTAACCTCAGCCTAAATATTTGAAGAACCGAGTACAAAGACATAAATTTATTTTCTTGACTGAACTGTTGGCTCGTTGACCCACTGGCATTACCTCCACACCAAGGTCCTTCCACAGCATGCAACTTGCTATAGTACACCCACAGAGCACAGCATCCTTCCAGCTAGAAAGCTGATCTTTCCTCTTGCCTTTTGCTCTATATCCCCTGATAAGTGGTTTCCCCTCTCTTCAGTTATTTAGTAACTCAAGCTCAAATTTTGGTCCTTAGAGGCACTCCCTCCAACTTAGAGAAATGCTTTTTTTGGTCCGGAGCGTCGGTTAGAAGGTATAGAGAGAGCTCATTTCCAAGATACTCTAAGTGTTGGTTTCTCTCCATCAAATGAACAAGATAGAACTCCTCCTCTAGGTCAAGTCACAGCATTAAAGTGGGGTTTGGGGTTTTGTTTTGTTTTCATTTGGACATCCTCTTTCACACGGAGGTTTCTGAGGTGCTATGAAAATCACTCTTTAAAGGGCACTTCTACTATGAACAGCTTTCAGGGAAATGGATGACTTGGTGGTCACGTGCTGGGATCTGATGATTGTGAAGTGTTCACCATGTCATCAGAATATTGCAATTTAACTGGAGGTGAACTCTTACTGTAGGAGTATTCTGGTAGATACAGGAAATGTGTCCCACAATATTGATATGGATGTGAAATGTGCTGTGGGAATTGAGAGTTAATGCTGCTATTAGTAGGCCCTGTAGGAGATGAATTGTTTCCTTATCATGCATGACCTCCTAAAAATGGAGAAAAAAACAAATGCTGTGTTTGAGATCTCAGCATGAACAGGATAGTGTAAGACCTTGTGGACTCACTCCTGTCTAAAGAACTGTTTTTATTCTTGCAAACAAAACAATGTTCCTTAAAATTACTTCCCACACCAACTCCCCTCTCTAGACATGCATTTCTTAATTTGTTTAATTCTGGATTATCCCAGTGGAGCTTTTTGTGATTAATAGCTGATGACACTGTAAACCCAGCAGTAAGAGCATTTCCTGGGCAGTAGCCATGCTTCTTACAGGCTGTGTTTGACATTAGGGTATGGACAGAACAAGCACTAGGGAAGAGTTCACCCAGAAGAGTATCTCATTGATATGGACTCAGTGTTTGCTTTATACATCTGCTGGTTTATCTTTTCAGAGATTTGGAGATGGATACACTTCTCTGTACAATTTTGTCTGTTTTAAGCATTCACTACTGTAGTGTGAGAGACCCTTTGCTTGTAATATGAATGACTGGGAGAAGGGGAGGAAGTAAAACATGAGGATTCCATGGTATTAGTGCCATTTTCATCTTGCATTTACTGGTCCAACAGCCAATAGTTAAAATTTAGTGATAGGCTGTCAGCTTATGTGCAAATTGTTGGGTTACATATAAAGCTTTTCTTCTTGGATTTGCCACCCAGACCAAATATATAGTTTGTCTTGATGTTTCAGAGCTTCTGACATTTTGCAGTTCCCTCTTATTTTGCTGGCAAAGGTTTTATGAAAATTGAGTTTGTTTCCTTGTTCAGATGGGTTTCTGCGCAGGCGAAGGGGCAAGTGCTGCTGCTTCTTGTTACTGGAAAGATTTTGGTACTGGTTGGCTGTGGCTCTTGTTCAGTTAGTAGAAAATGGGGATAACAGCAATTTCAGCCTTTCTTGCAGTGGGACATGTTCTTGCATATGACCAGGGCAGCAGAGTCAAGATTTCAACTTTTACAAGCCAATGTATGACTGCTTACTGTCTTTATTTGTATGTATTTCATCCATAAATTTAAGCTATAAAATGAGCAAAAATGATTGATTTAAGTAAGTTTTAAATACACCCTTTCCAAAGGGTGAGGCAAAAAAACCTGCATCAGGTGATGATTCGGATAAAACCCTGTACAACCTATCAAATATGTCAGTGCTGTACAAAATTAGAGACAACAAGCAGTGATATTGGTACGTGTTCTGCAAAGATATGCATCACTGGACACAATAACATTTGCGGCCCTCAGGGGATAAACATGTTCCTTCTCTCATAGAGGGTAGATTTCTCTTCTATTTGTATACAATGGGCCTTCATTTTGAATCATGTCTGAGGACTATGAATCCAGATCAAGTGGTGGTTTAGAAGCAGGGTTGGTTGTTTTGTTGGATTTTTAGAGGTTTTTTTCCAGTTGTGTGCAGCTGTGGTGGGAGCTGAGGAAATTTTATACTGCAATCTGTTTTTTTGTGGAGCGTGCTCCAAGCTTTGCCAACAAGCTACAAGCAGGTTGGGCTCAGAAGCTGAAAGAACTTGCTGTATTTTCAGGCAGGCTGTTGACTTGTAGACACTTAGAAGTCTGGAGATGACTACCTGAACATTTGGTGGAGCTTCTCCACAGTTTTCTTCGGGTATCTGAGCATACATTTAAAAATGCCCTATCCTTGGGAAAGGACAGTGTGTTAAAGGTCAGTTACAATTCTAGGAAGTCTTCCCTAGATATGCTTCAGAACTTAAAATTTTCTTAATTATGAGCCTTAAAGGGCCTTGATGTGGACATGACCTCTTTCCATGAGAATCTGGGAGACTAGAACTAGCTATTGGCAGTTCAAGGATGGCAGGAGGGAGTGTTGGCAATCGGCACAGGCACCACACCCTTGTGTACCAAGTGCTCTAGACCACATGGATTGGCATGGCTTTGTAGAGAAGAACCTCACATTTGTGCTTTTTAGGTGGGTCTCCCTGTCCCTCCTTTTACTGCACTCTTTTCTACATAATGCTTTTGGCCAGAGCACCCACTGACCATGCAAAGAAGGTGGCTGGTTTTAGGTACTGCTTTCTTTTCAGACTCTAATAACTGATCACTACCTGTGTCACTCAAAGCATCAGATCTGTAAAATTTGACCAAAATATGGAGGAGGCCTTGTTCACTTTAATGCAATGAAACACTCAACAGCCCCAAAACCTAAAGCAGTACGTCACGGCTCTGAAACCAGCCTTCAGTGCTGGTGTAAAATCTCCTCCTGAAAATACTGCAGCAGCCAGAAAATATATTTTAGCTGGATGACACTTAAAAATACACACAGAAACAACACAAAATCTTTGAGCAAAACTCTTTCCAAATATCCATTCTTCATGAAGACTTGTTAGGTTAAAAGTTCAGCAGTTTCACCAAGCTTCTGGCTTGGAGTTCAAACCTACTTGCGTAATGTTGAGGTTTCAGGGCATTGAACCCAGAGTATCCCTGGTCAGAATGTTGAACAAAAATAAAAATGCTGGAATAAAATGCCGTATATGACCTTTTCTTAACTTGGTTTTCTACAAGGAATTTATTTATGGTGCCAAATTGACAACTCTGCAATCTGAGTACTTTAAAAAAATAGGTATTTAAAATCAATGACATTTTGATTCTGTCTGTGTCTTGGCCAATAGGAACCATCTCCAAGATGGAGTGAGCATAAAAACCCTGAGACCTGTTCCCTTAGTGAATGCATCTAGTGGCTGTTTATTCCACTAGTGAATCACGAAAGAAGGCTTTTAACTCTTGTCCACATCGGTCGCTCTTCAGTCTATAGAACTGAACTGAGAGCCATCATTTTTTTTTTTTATGTATGGGTTTGAAGGGACATGTAGAAGCACACTGTGCTTTGGCTGGGCCACTAAGCAGGAAAGTGGCAGCTCTGCAGCCTGGAACCTGGCTTTCCCAGGTGGCATTGATCAACATTAGTTTTGAAGAGATTCAGTGCCATCCACAAAAAACAGGTAAAAGTCCAAATGGTCTCTCTGTTGAGTTTTTTCCCATTTATACCCATTTGCTGTAAAGACAATTGCTTTTTCCAGAGTGTGAAGTTTAGGAAAATTTTACCAGTGCAGGTAATTGATTTACCTATCAATAGTGAAGACAGCACTTGTACACCTACATCTGTGGTTAGTTTCCAGTGGTTATAATCAAAGCATATTTCCAGTCAAGTTGAATTTTAATGTCCCATAGTGGCCCTGATCAGAGTGTTAGAATGGAAATCAATCTTTTTTATGCTATGATGACATCAGACAACAGATGAAATTTTATTCTACTAATTGTGTGAATAAGAAAACAGCATTTCACAGGGAAATAAGCAGGAGTTTGGGGGGGTGTAACTGGACCTTTACCATTTGTTGTTTTTCTTGGACCGCCCTGGCAGTTCTTACAGAGTATTTCTCTCTCAGTAGAGGCACTCTAATGCCCTCAGCTGCTTATTTTGTCTGGAAAATTCAAGCACCCAGGATAACGATGACAACAACGGTAACATTTTGACTCCCAAATCCCTTGGCAAAATAGTTACATCATGTCTGGAAATAATTGGGCAATGACAGAATGGAAAAATTACAATGACTCAAACAAGACAGGGACGCTCTTAGTAATAGGGTTTTGTGTGTTCATTCTTCTGAACATGGCAGTTATTAGAGCTACTGGGAAATTCTGGATTGACTTCCTTTGTAACTAAACCCCACTCTTCCAATAGAAATATTGGAGAGATTTTAAGTTCCTAGACCCAGCTTTAGTACTAACCTAAAGTACTAATCTGCTTTACTAGTATTCCTGATCTTATGGCATAGAGGATAGAGTGGGATACCTAGTTCTACAGATCACTCAATCCTTGGCTTTTTTCCTGAGGTGATCAAAAATGTTGCTCTGGGGTATGGATGTTTCACCCTTGGGACCTGGTCTTATGGATAGAACTGACAGACATTACTGATTAGTCAGTGTCATACAATGATTTTAAAGATATTTCATACCGTAAGACCTGTAAAAGGCACAAGACTTCATCTTCCTGTAGAGGAAAATAGTCGTCTTCTGCATTGAAGCTGAAGAAGTGACGTGCTGGTTCTGGCTGTCAGTTCGTATGTCTGCTTAACCAATGTTACCATGATCTATTTAATATTCAGTCTATGATTTCTTATATTGAATAAAGGCTTCATCTTGCGCTCCAACTCCCAAGGTACTTTTTCTGTGAAATTGCATCACTGGATTCTACCCATCACCAAAAGGAAGTAGAGAAAATTGAGAGTCTAACTTGGGTTCTGCTCTCTAGATCTGTAGCTTCTAGAAAAGGAAGTTCAGACCCACTCTGTTGAGTAGCACACACACAAACTAGGATTATAGCCTGGTCCTGAAATCATGGCCCTAGAATTATAATATAATTTTGTCAAGACTTAAAAATAATATTTTTAGGATCTGAATTATTTCAAAAGTAGAATCTGGGAATTGTAGAGACTGTTTGAAAGTACTTGCTGCTGCATGGTCTTATCCTTAGTCAGAACTGGGTTTTGGGGTGCCATCTGTGGGGTTTGTGAGATTTTTTTCGTATTTTTTTTATGCAGTGTATTTCCCATTGGCTCTTACAGCCTCAGCAATTTGATGAGCAGTGACATAATAAACCAACCCATGTAGTGAAGCTAATGTTGTGGTGGAGGAAATCACTGAATAAATTCCATTATTTCATAAAGGACAAATTTATCCATGCTTGATTCATGGACACTGCTAAATGCTGTCTCTACAGCAGCATCATTACTGGGGGGTGAACCTGTTGTGTCCTGGCCAGATTCTAGCCAGGTGATTACCTTTTTGCTGGCCTACTTCTTTTATTTCTGTTTGTATAGTATCACAGTCTGTTTGGCACTGTAAAATGACTGGTTTAAGCAGGTGAGTAAGACCCTGCACTGAAGAACCTACAACCTCAGTGGCACAGCTAGGACAATAAAGTAAAATACAACAAAAATAAAACATAAACAAAGTGTGGCACAGTCTTTGCAGCTTGTGTCATGCAGTAGGTGTCTCTTAAGAAGTATTTTTCTCTTCAATATCTGCTTTAAAAAAAAAAGGTTTTATAGTGTGAGGCATAGGAAGTGGCTACAGGAAGCCATTTCAATTCTAAGAGTTGTCATGGAAAAAAAGGAGATCTTGCAATGAAACAGTGAAAAACTAGAGAATAAAAATAAAACTGGTAGAAAAGAAGGAAAGGGAGAACTAAGACTACAAAGGAGCACCTTTCTTTTCTTAATAGAAGGGAATGGGTAATCTTTTGTGACATATATGAACACAACAAATGTGGGTCATGGTGAAGAAGGCAAGATAATTGATCTTGGTAGCAGTGACTTTCTGACTGAGAAGGAAAGGGAGGGTATCTGTAAATGCTACTGAGACTGCAGTGCTGCAACACCAGAGAACCAAGAAGTAACATTGAGGGGGGCAGGGAGAGAAGGACAGGACTCCAGACGACTCTACTCAAACCAGAAAGGGTGATTATATTTACGCAGTGTGCAATCCTGTTCATTCCACCACCATGGTGGTTTGAATTGCTGGCAAGCATGCCTAAGTGTGGAATTGACAAATTAGGATGCAAATTTGTGGTACAATCAGACACTGAGGAGATGAAGAACATGCTTACCTTGGATTAACAGTTAAGGTGTGAATTTTACTTGTTTTGTTTGCAGTCTAAGCTGTGGTGATCTCATAGCCATTTAGAAATGTTAAAGATCCATACATTACTTGTGTATAAATGAGATGCAAGGATGTAATTAAGACTCAGCATTTGGTGTCTAGGAGGATGGATTAGTTTTGACTGTTCCCTTTTCTGTGTGAAGTCATACGAAACTAATGCATTTGCAAACAAACAAACAAACAAACAAAAAACTTCTTAGCAAGTAAAACAGTGAATGGATTATTGGGTCAGCTCAGTTAAGTGTAGAAAATTATTAATCTGTACTTCATTAAGGGGTGGAAAAAAGGTATAAAGAAGCATTTAACTATTACTAGCCAGATTCATGACACTGACTTTAACTGCTTTGTTGCTCTTTTCACTTTGTATTTTGAATCTTGTATTTTGTTATTTTTAATTTTTTTTCCTATGAATACAATTTAGATAGATTAATGATTAGGAGGAACACAAGGAACCTGCAGGCATATTTTTTCCTGTTTTCTTTTGTTTGGTTTTTGGTTTTGTTAGTTAATTTTTCTGTAGAGTTATTTTTTCCCTCATTCTTAGGTGAAGACAGAGAAAGTGTTACAAATTAGAATTTCAGAAGAGAAGTCTCTTACAGTTCTGTAGCTTTTTGTTGTTGTTGGGTGTTGATAAGTTGGTATCAGGTGAGATGTAGTGGATTTGTGGGCATTAGCAGACTAGCATTAGTGGTCATTAGTCACCCAGCACATCCTGAGCATCCTTAAAGTATTAAAGTAAAGAGATTTTTGACAGACACGTTGCAGTAAGTAAGTTCATAGATATAGTTACACCTGACAGCCTTCAAATAGTTCTTGCCTTTTCTCGTATCTCAGAACTTATTTCTGAGGCAAATAAATGAATAAAAATTAAATAAATATGAATGTATATAATACTATGTATGTAATAACAGACAATCTTTAGGTCTGTGGAATGCTTTGAAATTATCAACCATCTCAGTTTTAATGGGCAGGTGTGTAAAACAAACCAGATGTGACTTCCTGGACTGTCTTGCAAAGTCCTCATAAATACCAAGAGCTCTGCACTCTTGTTTTGATGTGTTGTGGAAAGAAAAATCTGTGAACTGGCTTCAAAATGCACAGCATGATTTGACCTGCCCTCTCTCCTGTGGTGGAACTGTTAAGTGTGGGCCATGGCTAATTGGCATTGAGTAGCCACTGCTGCACAGGACCCTGCTTGTTTCCAGATCACTTCCAGTGATGTGTTGATCTGTTTTGGGTCCGATGCCTTCCTGTCCAACATAGCAGGCAGGTGTGATCTTCAAGAAGCCTTACCTTCCCTGAAAAACAAGGTTTTAACTTTGTGGGTTTTAAATGTTTTTTTAATTGCTGTTTTGTGAGCTGGAGACCAGGAGGCTCCTTAGTACGGTGACAAATCCAAACCAAAGGAGCTGGGTTACTATTAAACATGCAACAAATGGATTGTTTGTCTGCTTCCTTTCCCCATCCCCCATGCAGCAATTGCCATATAGTGCACCTGACATCTGTCACATTACATGTGACAGCCATGGAAAATTCCCATGGTAATGGAACATGCCACGAAGATCATCATTCCACTGTCTGTGTACTGAAGAAGCAACGTGGTCCAGGGAACTGAGCATAGGATCAGTAGAAAGCTCTTTCTCTGTATCCAGTGTGTATATTCAGACAGTTTTGAGCATGGTGCTTCTTTTCTTCATTTCATCATCAATAAGTGACGATGTAGGGAGCTGTTTTAATACCAGGAAGTTCTCATGGTTTATTATTTAATAGTTGAATAATATAGAGTTTTAACTTGGATTTGGGGGCTGTGGGTGAGTTAGTTTATATTCTAAACCAGTCTGAATTCAGATTTCTTTCTACATCAGTGATCACACATTACATGTTTTATCCTGCCACAGAGAAAGATAGATAACTTACAGGGAAATGCAAATTATTGACTTCGTTTCCTTTCCTGTTAGCATAAGATAGTGTGGGCAGTGATTCTTCATCATACATTTAGTCCCATGCATCCCATTCAGGTGAGAGCTGTGACTACATCCACTGATATTGTGTGTCTGTTGACAATCAGTGAAGATTCACCTCTGAAAGTGTTTACCATTAATGCTTCCTTATGTTGTGAACTGGTGTTGCATGACTGTGTGTGTTTAGTTGACCCACTGAGTTCTCTTTCTTCCCTTTTTCCAAAGGTGGTGATACAAAAGTAGTTTTCTCTATTTTAGTTACAGTTATGCTCCGGCTGCTAAGTGCGTTGAAGGACAGAACAGTGAGATAAAAACTACAATAATCAGCTCTCTTGCACAGGAGAGCTGCTGGCAGAGCAGTTGTTTCATGTGTCTTACTGTTTAGTGTATGTTGGCATGAAAATGACAGTCTCTGAGATGAGAATGAAGAGAAGAGCGAGACTTAACAAAGCAATTTAGAAAGCAATTGAAAGAGGAACCTCGTGGGCAGTTAGCATGGGTCTGATCCCATGTGGCTAAAACTTCTGATAAGGCTTGGAAAAATTGCATTAGCTAAATTATGTTTGGTCACTGGGCCAAATGGTTTAGAAATGAACACGTACGCCCTGTCAGAGGAAGAGGACGTTGTTATAATTAGACCTTGGGCAAAGTTCCAGGCTGTGACTCCTGACCTGAGCCGAACCACAGATGGGGCTGGGGAGCAGAAGAGGGATTGCTATGAGGAGCGGGTGTGTGGTTAGCTGTTGAAATGACAACAACTTGTTTGTGTTGTGCAAAAGGGCAAAACAGTAGAACTGAGAAGAGCTGTGGGAGGGAGTTATGTGTAATAGTGGGATTCTCTCCAGAGAGAGATTTCCTATTGATTCTCACCGGGAGTGTATATATAGAAATACATAATTGCACATGTTTCATTTTTACTTGCCAGAAGTTGAGAGGCAATAGAGCTTAGATATTAGAAGAAAACCCCCTACCTTTTGTTGTTTTCATAAATTTTTAAGTCAGCTTTGCTATCAATTACCACTCAGAAAAATGAATGTTGCTCTTTTCTTCATTTTCTTTGTTGTCTCCCACCCTCCTCATTATTTGTAAGCACATTTTTCCCAGATTTGATTCTTGACAAAAGAAAGGCAAAGGAGAGAGAAAGGAAAGAAAAATTTTATTAACTTGGAGATAATTAGAAAATGTTTATTTTTTTGATCACCAACAAAAATCAAGTTTTAATTAGTTATTAAATAGCATAAACCATGCAACTTACAGGATTCTGAAGGACATCTACTTAACTGGCAGGCTTAATCTTTAGAGAGACAGTGCTCCAACTTAGAAATTTCATTCATTCATTAACTCATTCACTCACTCATTCATTCATTCAGTGATTCAATTCTAAAATACCTGTGCTGGATTCCTGTGTAACAGTCCTCATTTGCTCTTATTTTGACAGCATCTAGACACCTCACCTACGCACACAATTACAGTATTGAAGCAATACAGAAGTGTTATTTTACCCATCTATGTTAGTATGAATTTCTTGCCTGCTGCCTATAGAGGGATCTGGAAATTGCCAGTGTTAAGGGTACAAGTTGTACGATGGAATGATGCTTTGCGAAAGCGAGCTTACTGTTCATGTGAGCTCTGCACGCTTTTGCAGAGTAGTAAAAACTAAGTAGCCTTGAGTTTCACAAGTGTGGATCCCAAGGAACTGCAGATTCTGTAAAAAAAAATCACAGTAAGAAACATTAGCTTGTGTGTTTCTCAGCATTATGGATGAAGAAAGCCTGGAGACCGACAACCCCTTAGATTAACCTGCTTAAGATGAAAGCCAAGTCATGAAATTTCAGTGCAGGACAACCTGTGGTAGCCAGACCAGGGCAGTACTCACCCTGTAGAAAATGCTGAGCTTCACATCCATTCACATAGTACTCATTTCCTGGTAAGGTACCTCTTTTGGCGAAGTTTATCAAAGTCTTGATCTGAGCTCATAAAGGAAAATGTTATGGTCCTATCACTTCAGTGGCTCAGCCAGTTTTTCCAAGGAGCGTTCATTGTCCATGCCCTAGAGAATGCTGGTCCTTTGATGGTTGGTGGGGAAGCCTTTAGACAGTGGGCCAGAGCTTGGTTACAACTGAGTTGATGCAAATGTATTTGTATTGTACGTAAATCAGGTTTGTCTCACTGAACTGAGTTCCTTCCAAAGGAAAGTTTTGTCAAAGTAATTGGTTCTAATCTCAGTCATGACCGGATTGCCGTAAAGGGAGGGCATTGCACTTGGAGTAATAACACTTGAGAAGATGGTCTGTAGTGTACAAGTTTAACTTCCGAGGCTCTCTTGTGAAATCTTTTAGCAACTGAATCTCTTAAGTGTCCACTACTGAGAGGAAACAGAAATTGCCATGCACTTCATTGTGATAGATTTGAGAGCATTTTGGTTTTGCTGACTGAAGCTGTGTCAAAGACCAGTTCAGTTTTAAGTTGACCTTTGGCATCTCCTAGTGAGAAGCCGATGTTTTTATGAATGGGCTTTTGAAGCCAGCAACATCCTGCCCTGGTGAATCCTGCTGGGATGTACCACCCCTTGCAGAGCTGGCATAGAGAGCAAAGCAAAGTGGGCATGCCAGAAGACAGTATTTTTTACCAGCTTGGTTTCCTTTCAGCTACGTGAGAGTTGCAGCTGATGCCCCTCCAGTACATAAGAGAATGTGCTAGATAAATTAAGCCCAGCACAGAATAGGGCAGGTGATTCCTGCCAAGCACATGGTGCCATAAGGGTGGAGGTTTGGATGGTCTGTGCATTTTTTTTGTTGTTTGTTGCTTAGGTTTTTCTTCAGTGGGCATGCCAATTTCTGCACAAAACGTCCCTGGAGACCTTCTAGCTGTGCTCTGTATGTGAAGTCCCACTATGCAACTGCTGTCCCGAAGGTGCTTTTCCTTGCACAGCTACTCAGTCTCTATGAAAGCTCAAAGCAGCCTTGTTCTGGCAAGCAAACAGACCAAAGCATTGTGGGGCAGGTTAGGGCAGCAGCTGCTCTGATGACAAAGCTCAGCTGTGTTGCTGCTGATACAGCATCCAGCATCCTGTGGTTTGGTTCACCTGCCACCTCCCTCCTGCTCCCCTGCCCTATGCCCAGGGAGACTGGCTTCACAACAAGCTTTAATTATTTACTGTCTAAGGATATGGCTTATTCTGCAGATTAAGTGAAAAAGTGAAGTCCTTAAAAATATAAAACAAATAAGCCCCTGAGCTGTCAAACAACAAGTCCCTTAAAAGGGCAAAATATGTGGCTCTCTGTGCACTGCACAGATCCCTCCTTTCAAACTGCTGGCAGGAGACTTCCTGTTTGGATGGGCCGCGCACAAACGGTGTTGTGTGGTACTGAATTCAGTCACTTCCCAGCTTCTCCTTCAGGCCTCCTTTTGCCTCCCTTTATACTCCTGATACCAAAGCCCCTCAAGCCTGGGTCCTGTCAAGATGGGATCTGGCAGCTCAAATGTAAATCCGAAAGCATGCATTAGCACTGTGCTGTTTCTTCCCTGAATACACAAAGCAGCCCAAACTAGTTATGTGTGTTTGAAAATGGGATGGACAAAATGGTCCTACTGTGATAGTCCTGGCCATGAAGGAATAAGTGAATGTTTGGTGGTCTGGCTCTGCAGTGGTGGAAAATTGATGTCTGCTTCATTGTTTCATTGTTTTTTAAATTTTGGTCCAACGGGATACCTTTGGAAGATTCTTCCACATGTTTGGGGTAAATTCTCCCATACATGCTTTTTTCCTTCTGATAGTTTCTTTCCTTTATTGTAGTAGTGAGAGAAAAGCCAATACCAGCATTCCATGGTAGCATTCAGTCTTGGCTACTGAGTACTGCTGATAAATCTACCTGCTGGGAAATTCCCCACTGAGTTTGTAAAACCTTTTCAGAAAAACTGGGTGAAGTGATTCTACACTGCCATGGAAGAACATGTTTATACCATATGAAGGCCTAGCTACCTTCTCGAGCTTGAGTGTTTATTTTGCTCTTTTGGGTATCAGATCCTTCTGTCCTCTTCCAGCTGTTACTCCAGTGACAGCCATTGTAACTGCACAGAGCTGCACAGATTCAACAGTCTTGTTTATCATCTAATGTCTGTTGGTTTTGTTTTGGTTTTTTTCCTACAGAACATGATCAGAAGATAGCATCATACACCATGATCATGGCCCCCCGGAAGAGGAATCGTCACGCGTTGGGGTTTCTTTGTTGCTTTGGAGGTAGCGACCTCCCTGAAATCAACCTCAAGGACAATAACCCCCTCCAATTCCTTGAGTTTTCTGTCCCAATCCCACCAGCAGAAGAGCTCAATGCCAGATTCGCCGAACTTGTGGTAAGTTTCTGCTGACAGATCGATATATTTACAAAGTGGATGAACTCTTCCCTTTAAAGGAGGAGTAAGGGGACTTAAGGGATTTATTAGAGAGCTTCTATTGAAGCTTTTAAAAAACCCTTTTCATTCTTGTATGACTGGTTACTTAGTAGGAGAAAGGTGGCAAAAAACCACTTGATAGTGGCACTGGGTATAAATACAAAAAAATGTTTAAATGTGCTTATTTATTCCTATAGCACTAGGCAATTCTCCAGGTGTAGGATTGGGCATATTAGAAGAGACCTCTCAAGTTGTCTAGAGAGAGCTGACAGTCAATTTCTTGTTTACAACTTTGGCATAAATCTGCTATATAATATAATACAGTGCAAAATCTTAGGGTTTGCAGACATATAAAATAAGGACTATTTGGTTTTGTTGATGAGTAGTATTCTGCTGGTGAGGTATAAGAATCAGGTGACCATGCTAATTATGTTTCATCACATAGCTGTCTTTGAACCATGAAGTGGTGCTGTTGCAGCAACAGCCATAAACAGGAAGAGAAGGAATTATTTCAGATGAACTTCGTTGTTTGCTTTTGTGGTAAATGTTGCAGACTCCAGGAGCCAGACACTTGCTTTTCATGCCTGGCATCAAATGACTTCACTGTCTTTGTCTTCTTGTTCAGCCTGAATGCAAAACACAGGCAGAGGTCACAGGGCTGGGTTGTTTTGCAAACTGTGTCGTAAAGATGATGCCCATTTGATGCAGCTGATTAGATTTCTCATTGCCATTCTGAGATTAGAGTTTATGTAAAGCAAGACATCTGTAAGTGTATGTATGCCTGAGGAGTGCAACTGAAGTGAGGAATAGAACAGAAAATATTGGATCTCAGCATCAGAGGAGTTTGCCAATAGTCTTTCTAGCTTATACTTAACATTAGCCCAATAGATTCTTGTCCATGGCCATAGCCTTGAAATGCTATAGCAATGAAGATAACCATATAATTTGCATATTCAATTGGAGGTTAATATATGGCCAACTATAGTATGTCGTACCAAATACAGGGACAGCTGTAGTTTGTCAGATCGGTGGTCTGACAACCTAGCCCAGGCTCCAGTTTCAAGATGGGGTCTAAAGCAGATGGCTAGGGGAAAATACAAGGTGCTGGAGACTGTAAGTTGTGGCCATAGGGTGGTCTTTTCCAGGATACTCTCCAACCCTCTAACAGTTTTCAGCTCAAGAACTTCCTCAGTCAAAAGTTGTGTTCTGTGTACATAGTAAATTGGTATGGAATTCTTTTCCATTAACTGTTTTCGCTTCCCCAGCGCCCATTAGCATTGTCAGTATTCTGTGGCAGGGGCACAGAAAGGAGTCAATAGGATTTGCAGCTGTTTCAGGAAGAATAATGTGTGCAGCAGAAGAGAGCCTACTTGCTTCGAAGTAATTTGCAAATGGGGAATCTCCTCTTATGGAAATATTTCACAAAATTTGGGTCTATATTTAGGTCAGTTTGCTTTTTGTGTGAGACTGCTTGAGTTCCTCTTAGAAAATGCAGCTGTCTGACTGGAGAGTTCCATGTGGTGACAAGAGTAAGAGTGTAATCTGTAATCTGCTCTGCTGATGATTTATTTCTGGATGCTGCTTAACTATTGGTTTTCACATGCAAAGCTTGAACTGCTGTATCAAAGTTCATCTCTCTCCAATACCCAGATCCATTGAAGCATTCAAACCAGCCTTCCTGAAGACATCACCAACAGATGTGCTGTGCTCCTGAACTTGGCTTGCTAAACCTTGAACTTGTTTACCTTCGGGTCACAGTGAAAGACCTGCTTGAGTTGCTGCTGGGTTTTGCCTATTGAGAAGGGTATCAGTTTTATGAGGAGTTTGAGAGTTTGTGGTGGTATGAATGATGCTTTTAACTTCTAGTTTTATGTCTGGCAAATACTGGTGTTCCATGTGCTTGCTTGTGGCAAAACAGCTCACAGCTGCCTCATGGAAGTCTATTAAACAGTATAATTTATAATGTTTCTGGTGCAAAATTTAATGACAAGTATATGTGATGATCTGTAAAAATTTTTGGCCACAGTAGTTTGAGAGTTGTTGGTTTATGCTATAACTTATTAAATGTGCTGACAGCTTGTAACTGGCATATGCATTTCAAACAAATGAAGCCATTGAAATGAAAACAGATCATATTCAGTTCTTATATTTAACGATAGCACCCCAGCCATCATTGCATGAGAAGTGAGCTGGGACAGAAAAGTGCTATTTTTCAGAAGGTTAATGGTGTACATCACACATTTTTATAAAGCAGCCAGATAGGATGGCAGTGCATGTCCATAGGAGTTCCTGATTAGACAGGTAACATGAGAGCAGTTAAGGGCTTTATGTGTGAGTAAGTTATTATTATATCTCACACTATTATGTGTGAGAGAACCTGGGCTGGAAACTGGGTTGGCAAAATGCAGAATTTGCCTAGAAGGGTTACTTTGTCCACAGGTCTGGATTAATGCATGTTCTATGAGACACTAAAATAAAACAGGCTACATCTGTATTGACAGCTCAGATGAGATTTTAATTGGATTAGAAAGATTCAGTCTGTAAATGCACCAGTGTAAATCAGCGACCTGGAAGTGCCTGAGAGAGCTCTGTGCTGTGTGCTAGCTCCCTGCTGCTTATCCTTTAAGGTCTAGTCTGGGTGCACTTGTACTATATAAAAACCAGATTTGAGTGTAAAGCCTTTTGACCCAAATCCCCGAGTGAAATGATGACACCACCATCATCTGAGATCTGTAGTGAGAAGAGCATTTGTGTTAGCTCCTTGAAGCAGGCCCAGGGGCTATAGCCTCATCTTACCATCTGCTCTGCAAAGGGTATAATGAAACATTGGTGTGGTTGAATGACTTTTTAAAAGCCTTGTTTTTTCCCTTGTTGCAGTTAAAATGTGGGGCATTTTCCCGTGTAAGAGTTAATGACAAGAAAACTAAGCATAGCTGTGCTGGAGAAGTCTCCCTTGTGACAAATTTTCCAATCCAGTAAATATTCAGTATGTTTCTACCTTGCTTTCTGAGGAAAACTGGCATTTTGAGGACCAGGAGCATGTCCTCTTCTCCTGTCCTTGTCCTTAAACTAGTATCAGGAAAAGCGAATTTTGAGATGTCCATTTTTCAAGGGGAAGAAATTAGGAACATGTCAGGATTCTTTATTTGTGATGGGCTTGATGCCTAGGTTTTAACTTTTCTATTTTCCTGATTCTGTACTGCTTAGAGTGTAACTCTGAGGTTTCTTGTAGCTTGATAATTTCTGCTCACTTGTGCTAGGTAGACATTACAAAGCCTCTCTGGGCCTGTTCTCCAAGGTCACCCAGACCATTCTAGGCCCAAAAAGTATAATCCAAAGAGCTTCTAAGGGGGCCAGCGGAGGGGAAATTACATCATTGAACTGAAGCTTTAATTGGAGAGTTAACCCTGATATGCTAATGGACCACACCTATAAAGGTGTAAAGAACTCGTGACCTGTCGTCCATCTTGGGGTCCATTTTGGCAACAGCCTCTGGCTCCCAGGGTGTACCTTTGAAGGCCTTTCAAATAAATACCTATTTTATTCTTTTACTCCTGTGCAGTCTCTGTGTCTAGGAGGCCTCATGAGGCATCAGGCTCACATGACCCATTCCAGGCTTTCAAACTTGCTTGTGTAGTCTCCAGACTGAGGCAGATACGTGCGAGCTGCTCCGTTTGGGAGATACACCCAGACCATCCAACTGTGTAATGGCAGCTGCCTGACTGGACTCTGACCAAGGCAGTGACTGTGAGATGATAAGCTGATGCTGATTTCAGCTGAAATGCCTGCTCTTCTTGCCACTCAACCAGAAAAACAATTCTAGGATGGATCCTTGGCTTTTGTGTTACTTGAAGCTGGATGCTGTGTTTATGCCTTGTCTGATCAATTAGAAAATTTAAACAGAAAGAGTTACTGCTGATAGGTCCCAAATTCTATCTTGTTTTATTCCATTGGGAACATGTGCAGGGAATAGGTCTGAATGAAGACTGTGGCCTATAGTGATTTGGAATGATTTGGTTTGGGCTAAGACAGGAGATGATGTACCAGCTCTCAGGACATCTGCTGGCAGTGACTGCCTTGGGATTAGTGCGGTGGTAGCAGTACAGGTAAGTCCTTATCAAAGTCTAGATACACAAAATACAAAGAGAATAAAAATATTTGTGGCCACAAGTTTTGCCCCTCAAAGGCCGCTTTTGTGAAAGAGGACAGAACAGCTGGCGTTAGCATCTCCCCTTCAACGAACAGGCAGAGGGAGAAGCTCTAGGAAGCAGCGTGTGTGGGCTGGTCCTGTACCTCAAAAATTGTAAAACTGGCTGATGTGACCATCATCACTTCTGCTTCCATTCTGCCACGTGCAGCACTGTAAAGTGCTGCTGCAGATGGTGGTCTGTTGGCAGGCTCCAAAATGGTTTTGTGCCTGCTGGCAAAAATATCTATGGTAGGAAAATACGTTTTTCCTTGTACAGATTTATTGACTGATCAGGAACTACAGAAGAATCTGGAAGAACTATTGTAAGGCAAAGGGAAATAACTTTTTCATGGAACAGTTTTTCTATGTCCTTGTTCATATTTGTTAGGAGCAGTGTATTCTTGTCACAGTGGATTCTGATGCTTTCTGCTCATTTTTAGAATCCTGGACTCTTCTTGATGATTAAAGATGGTGCACTGCTTGACACTAAAGATTTTGCCATCTAGATCTCTTATACCAGCAACCTGATCCCAGATTGGAACTCAGATCATACCAAGAAGGGCGACTTAAATGCTGGCAATTCAGAAAAAAACAGAAAAACATAGAGAATGCTAGCACAGAGGAAAGAGCAGTGTAAAGCACTTGTGCTTTTGTTGTTTTTCTTTTTATTTTGTTAGTGACTGTGAGATGGTCATGGTATTTGAGAAGGTGGAGTGCAAGATTCTGTATTTTAAGATGCAAGGTCCTTGGGGGAGAAATGGAGTTGTCTTTTGAATTTATGTTTTCAAAGTTGATTGTGTCATTATATCCTCCAAACTTGAATGGGTTACCTTCAGCACGTTAGATTCTTATACTGGGGAAGATGTGAAAAATGCTTACTGTTATACTTTTGTGGTCTTATCTGCCCTTGAAGCATTCTCACATTTAGCTCAGGTGGGATATTGACCGGAATTCCCTGTCATAGTTTGTTTCTCTTACGTTGCATTTGAACCCATTTAATTTTTAGTTTGGGTTTTTTTTCCTTTTTTTTTTTTTAGTTTTTTTCTCTGAGTCCCTAAGGAAGGGGTTTTGTTGACTTTATGGGTTCACAAAATCTTTTTGTCCATATTCCTATTTACCATCTTCACAGGCTTTTCCAGAAAAAAACTTAATAGGTACTTTTGGCATAAAATCTAAAGGTCAGGTTGCTGCTCAGGTGAAGCAGCATACACTCTTCTCTCTCTAGATCTAGCATTCTGATCCTGTTGCAAACCCCCAGATTTTGTGGAGAAGATGCATATGGAACTGCTGTGTATTCCTAAACAATAAGACCACTGGAAATCAAGCCCATATTTTCCCCGTAATATTGCCTGTGCAATTAAATGAAGATGGAAGCGAGTGCTGAACAAAGGTTTCTGTCCTTCCCTCAGCCCATGCTGGGAACCATGACTGAAACTGTAACCATGGTTTCTGGCATCAGAGTTGGCTCACTTTCTGAGTTAAAGATGAACGAGCTCAGGAATCTAGCTGGAAAGAATGGCAGTGGTGTTAGTAAAGAGAAGAGAGAAAATAAGAGTAATGTTAATTCCTTCTCCTTCAATCTCCTTGAATAAGAGCTGTACAGAGGAACTCCCATGAAGATGAAAAATATGAGGTGGAGATGTGGCAGGAGAGTCCAAGCAGCAGAGGCAGCAACTCTGTATCCTCTGAACAGTCTGATGGCTTCTGTAACCATGACTAGAACTTTTCAATGCTTTGGGTCACCTGAGGAAGGAGGATATCTACAGCAAGATACCTGTTGCTTTACTGTACCTTTTGTTCTTGCCTTTTTACTTTGTCCTCTCCACCACATGGGTCTCTGTTGGTTTTTCTGCACTTTCTACTAATCCCTTCCTAAGTAAATCAGTGTCTTGGTCTTGCCCTGAAATAGAGCTGTGGAAGTAGTGCAATGTTTGCTGCTGTTCTGTATATTACTCTGCTCTCTTGGTTTCTCAACATACCAGGCTAGTATTTGTGAGCACTTTAGTGCCAGAATGCTGAAAGGAGTAGCTAGTGTTCTCTGCGTACATGAGCCATCCACATGACTGGGATCTATGCTTGGGCTCTCAGCACAGAGGCAAAGGAACAGTGGGGTCACCATAGACATATTTCTATTAGCATTGGATGACATCACCAGTAGCATAAAGTTTGGGAAAATTCTGCTCTTTGCTTACTCTCTGAAATCTCTCTACATCTGTTCCTTCTCTACCTTAAAAGAGAGTAAAATTCTGTGATTATTGTCTCGTTTCCCAGAGGAGAGAAAGTTGATGTGAAAAGGAAGGAAAAGAGTTTTATGTTGAAAGAGTAAAGCATGGAAATATCTGGGAATTTGTTTATTTATTTCATCAAAGGAAGCAAAACAATTTCTGAGCAAGGCATCAGTTTGGCACACGCTGGATAACATACCTTCGACAGCCACGGGGAGATGAGGTCCAAACCTAAATAACTGCAGTAGTGGTTTCCACTGCAAACAGCTGACTTAGAAGTAGCAACTTCCCTTCATGCCTCGTTCTCCCTTGCAGACCATTTAGTGTAATGGATACAACATAAACCTCAGATGAAAACTAGGCTTCACCACATTGAATAAGTACTCCCATATATCACCCGTCCCACTCAAGCTTGCCAAGTCCTAGCTGTGGCAGTGTTCGTGAGGCCCCTTTTTTGGCTCTTCAACCTGCAAGAGTATTTATGTGGTAAAAAGTACAAGAAATGCTTCCATTGTGATCTTTCACGTGAATATAGACAAAATATGTCAATGTGTGTAGGAGCATTAGCTGACAGCATCAGCTGTGTTTCTCGGTTTTTGCTGATGAGCTGGAAGAACAAAGTTCCCCATTTCTCCTCCAGCTCTCTTGTAATATTTTTTGGGAAGCAGAGATGCACAGTTGCCTATTCTGTCTCTGGGCTCTCTGTATGGAGCAACACCTTTCCAGAAAAGTATCCTCTATGTCTGAAGCTTATTTAAGTCTTATTTTCTCATTGAAAGATTGTGACTTAGAAAGACATGCATGTTAGGTCCTTGCTTCAGCCCCCAAACATGTGTCGTGTATTGATAACTGTATTTACTCTCATTTAAATTCAGGCATGTTACCAAGATCTGAGTGTTCAGGTTCTTAGTTAGTCTTATTATTAGTCTTTTGAGTCATTCTATCCCAATGCTGGGTTCATTTGAATACAGGGATTTACTTTCTGTGTCCCTTGCCCTGCATGTAAATCATAGGTTCAGACTATGCCTCTGACAGGCCTGCAGCTTTGAGTTGTTGCTCAATGCAAATTTCTATGCAACTACGATTTAAAAGTCCCTCTATTCTGTTTTGCCCATAGGAGGAAGTTATTTAATTGTGTGCCCATCCCTCATCCCTTCTGTGCTTCTCTATAGTTAATTAATCTACCTAATCTGTCAGGAAGTGTAATGCCAAACGCACTCGACAGCTGCAATCCCCACCCCAGTTATTACTTCCTTTCTTGCACTTAATGAGGATGCACCAGTGGAGGTTGTAAGAAAATGCTGCTGATGAGACCAAGGCAGAATTTTCCTGACAAGAGGCTCATATCCAGAAAGAAGCCTTGGCATCACCCTCTGAGTAGAAGATGCTGTATCTGAAAACAGAGAAAAAGCAAAGCTTTGAGGCAGCAAATCACTTTCTTCACTGATGGCGTCCAGGCCACAAAAACTTTCCTTTCTCTTGGGTTAGTTTATAGTTGTCAGATGAATATTTTTCATGCACTCAGATGCACTTGTCTTCTGTTATAATAATGGCAGAAGAACTGGGTGGTTTAAGATTTCTCAAGCAAAGGGTGCTGGGGCTTGGGAGGTAAAAGCTCTTCATGGTATCAAAATCTGTCTAGTTAGGGACAGAGTTCCTTTATGTCCAGCATAGTCCAAGATTGTAAATACTCAGGATACCTCTTTTCTTTTTTAATTTTCCACACAGGAAAATTACATTTCCATACCTTTCTTATTTTTCTTCCTGCTCGACAGAGAGGCTTTTTCATAGTGTTGGGTCTGCTTTACATGTGTCCCATATGCAATATATGTGCACAAGTCCCTGATTTTAATGCACATACCACTACAAGAAGCTTTCTGTAGTTATTTGAGTCCAAATCCATAAGAAGTATTGTATTTTAGGCTTTGTAGCAGAGACAGCTTCCCCTTTCAGGTATTCACCTACATATTGATTCCTATGATAGGGACAGGCTTATGGCACTGAGTGCAGCACCAGCACTTTCTCACTTTAGGCTCCCTTCCAGTAGGTGCAGCTGGTTGGCAGCTCCCAGCTCCCTGACCATCTGTGTAAGAAGCAGCAGTCACTATGCTGCAAATGTGTGAGACACAGATGCTGTGAGAGGAGCATGAGATGGGAGCCAGGTCTCACACTCCATGTCTGAAATCAGTAGGGTTGTGTAAACAAATGTAAATCCAGACCTTGTCTTACGTGCGAGATTTTGGGTGTGAAGAAGCTGGGGGTGTTACCAAAGTAGCTGTGTAGTTTTAAGGATTTTGTACAGGCATACATTGTGTTTTAGATGTTGCTGCTTTACTATGGACAGATGTACCCAATGTAAACCAGTTCAGTTTCACTGAAGACAGTAGCAGAGTTACATCGTTCTCCATTGACTCCATTGTGGCCTGTGTGGTATTTTCTGCATCTGTGGTGGTTGTTGACTTCTGAATATCCCAAGGAGAGCATACTGACTGCCTTTCTGGAAAGTGGGAAGGGTCGTGGTCATGGTTGGAATACTTGAAGGGAATGTTTGAGTGTGCTCTGAGAATGATTTGCTTAACAATAGACATGAAACACCTGAGAAAGATCTCACAGGACTACATATTTTTAACAGGGTAATGCTATTGTTCCATGGGAACATGCAGGGAAATGCATGTACTGCATCCAGGGCAAAAGAGGAGAAGTACTGGATTTTGGGAGCACAACAGATACGTAGCTTGGGATGCAGGAGGGGAAAGAACAGATCTACCACTAGAGGATGGATGTGCTAAGTTGTCAATCTTATTTCTTTCCTCTATTGAATGCTTGGGAGCTGTCATGATATTCTAACTGTGAAATCATGGATAAGGCTTGATGTTCAGAAATCTTGTGTCCACGCGTTTCTAACACCTGCATCACCTGATTTGATAATACTGTCATGTTTTGGCATATCTGCAAGTGTTAAGCAGCGTAACATAAAAAGAAAAAAATAACATAAAGCTCTACTCTGGCCTATTTCCTTAGTATGGCATAATTAATATTTGAATGCTTTTGTGTTCCACTGTGGCTATAACAAAGAGTCAGCAACTTTCTGGTGAGCCTGAGGGCTGCTGAAGTGATAAAACACAGATGATATTGATAGCAGGAGTCATACTAGCTAGCTGGAAGGATCAAATTAACTTATCTTTATTTCAGCTTTCTGGAGCTTTTCCAGCTATGCTTGGATGGATATAGAATAGACAATTTTCTACCCTTTTCCTAGAATTGAACCACCATTCTCATATATTTCCTGCCACTTTGCCTGCTGACTTAGAGTGGGCTCTCTTCATTAGAAATAGCATAAACAGCAGCATTACAGGGATGTCCTATTGCCTCAACATTTTGGAATGGCTTCTCTGAGTATGATTCCTGCCCTTCTGTGGTTTCTATCCTTTAATTCTCTTTATTAGTGTTTTATGATTTTCAGAGTTGTATTTGATGGCTTAGAAATCTATTATTAAGACCTCATCCCTCACCTTCTGGAGAGAATATTTGAATCTAAATTTGGTCTGCTAAGGAAAGGTGAGAGATTGTTATAAATCAGATAAGAAAGGTAATATGGGATGAGAAGGTGCCACCTGGAAATGCATCTGTGAGAAATGACAAGAGGAAAGTACTATGTGTTGCAAGGACCATGTTGGCCAGATTGCAACTGGACAGGAGATTGTGATAAGGAGGAACAGTGTCTTCCAAAGTGTTGAAGAAAAAGACACAACAAATGAAGTAACTGTGGTGCTGAAGGGAGAGTGAAGACCGATTGCAAAGATGGAGGTGATACGGGATGAATGCTAGGCCAAGATAATCTTTTGACTGTGTTTTTAAAGTGAATGAACATGCACGGTGAAGAAGGGAGGTTGACTGACAGATGTCTATTTCTTATGCAGCTCATAGAGGAAGGGCTGGATCTGAGATGTTGTAGGAGGTCTGTTTTGATACTTAGGCTGATGTCAGCAAGAAAGGGGAAGCCAGATCCAATATATAAAATTGCAGTAATTTATAGTAATTCCTCACCTGAAGCTGGGGAAGCAGTGAAATTTTGCAGTGAAATTTTCCAGTGAAGGAAAAAGGTTGAGAAACAGGATGGGATGTGTCTTGCTGGATAGTAGTTATCCTTAGGGAGGTAGACTGTAGCTGGGGTTTAAGAGGAACTGTTAACAAAATAAGATAATTCAATGGAGAAGAAGATAACAATCATGAAGTATCATCTGTTTAATATGTTGACTAAGATTAGTTTCTGTCGTTGCTCACCTAGTAACAGTTTATATCAGATATAATCATTGCTCAGGTAGTGTATCATACAGCCTGAAGGAGAGTAGGGGAAAAGGGTTTGTAATTATGTCATGTCTCTGTGGATAGGTGGATTCTATCTTCAAACAGTACTCAAGGTTGTTTATTGTTCAGGGGGCTCTCTCAGTGTTGGAAGGAAATGACCTCTTCTTGTCATTTGCCTGGTGTGCAAGACTTCAAAGTGGGGAGCACAAGGTGCTACAGGTGAGGTGGATGGAGTAGCACCTTTTTAGGGTACAAGGTTTTCAGCTCAGCAGTTTCCTGGCACCTTCCTCCACACTAGGTAAGGGGAAGCTTTTGGTGTCACTAAATAAAGGAGAGGTCCTTCTGTTCATCCTTCAGCACCAAGTGGGAGCAGCACATGGAAAGCAAGTGTCAGAAGGTGCTTTTTCTGTCACTCATCACACCGGACTGCCTCCACAGCTGCTCTGGTTTGTGTTTTTTACTCTGAGGAAGTACAGACAGATGCCTTCCACCTGGCACTGAAACAGCATTAACCCCGAGCTTTTAACATTAGGTACCTTGTTGTCTCTAAGCTTGATGGGAGGAAAACCTTTCAAGAACATTGTATTTTCCTAGCTACCCCTGCAAGTTTACACTACTAAATTCATGGATTTGTGAGTTTGTTCCCTTGTGTGACACAGGGAATAGTAATGCTTCTTAAGCCAGTTTTGATACAGCATTGTAGCCAGATTGAAAAGGTGCTGAAAAGATGAAGCACATGTACATTATAGGCAGTACAGGAGTCTTCCAGTGGCAAATGTATTGTATTTGAAGAACTTGGGAGCAAATCTCTATCACTGCCTCCTGTCATAGACATTGCTCTGCTCTTATCTACTTGTTCTTTTTTTAGGGACAATCTGATGCAAGACTCTACTGCCTTCCTGTAGACGCAGTGGTGTATGCAAAGAGGCCCTAGTCAACCTTTGTATATTCTATGCACTTTTACATTAAAAACACTTAAGGGCGTCTTTTAATTTTGCAGTTTCCCATCATTTGTAGGCCACATAAAGGGCAAGACTGCCCACACTAACAGCCTTTGGAAAAGGTTAGCAGCATGCACAACAGTGTTATGCGATGGTTTACTAGGTGGAGGCTTGAAGAATAACTTCTCCAAAGGAAATTACAAGGGGAAAGCAGATTGCAGTTTCTCAGTTTGGAAGGTGTCCAGGGAGATCCCTGAGTCATGGAAAATCCATTGGGATTGCTTTAGTGGCTGTGTTTCAGCATTGCGTCTTGAATAGAGAGGAACAGCTGCACGAGTTTGTTGGTTGGTGTGAAGTTGTTGGCTTATACATTAATGATGTGGGAGAACTTTGGGATTACAAATGCTTAACTAGATAGTAAATGCAATTATGATTTGTTGTTAGTAGACAATGCAAGGCACATGCTCATTCTTCTCTTATTCTTTTTGCTGTATCTTGTGAACATTTCTGATTATTTCTTTAGTTAGAAACATTGAGAGAAAAACATCTTAGCTGGTGTTTTCTTAAGCCCAGTGATGTCAGTGCAGTAGTTTCTGTTCTGATTATCAGAATACTTGAGCAATGAGACAGGACAGGGTGTGAGTGAATAACCAAATATAATGTCATGCCTTCAATTCACTGTTTGACATGGAAATACTCTGTTTATGTGAGGGAAGAGAATTGTGGAATTTTCCTCCACTTCGACCCTGAGGAGATAACAGAAGCCTCATATGTGGATGATATTCTAGCTGGTCTGGACTGATTAGTAGTAAATACAGATAATCTATTTATTGAAGTAGAAGTTAACAAATAGTGAAAAGGAGACTGATAAACTTCTCAGTCTATTTTGTGTCTGAAATCTGTGCTGCAGATTGTAGAGTGAGTCACTGTTAGAAGTGGTTAAGCTGAGAGGTTTAGTCTTTTACAATTTAAAAGAGGTTATTTAATTAATATTTTCCACTGGTGTAAGTCCACTCAATTTAATGGAGTTAGGGGCATTCTGATTTCTGGTTTGCACTACCAAATTTGGAATAATAACTCAGAGAGCAAGTGAAGAACTAAAGCTAGCTTCTGGTTTTGCTTTTATCTGTGTAAACCTGAACTTCTGCCAAAAATGATGTTGATTTACTGGAGTTCCTTTGAGTTTACCCTGCATATAAGCTTGAGCATGTGTTTCTAAGCTGCACAACCAAAGCTCAACAAGATGTTAATTTTGCTCATTAAATTCTTAACCAACCTCACAGTTCCTCCTGCCCTTTTACGTAATATTTTATCAGAGATTTAAAGGTCAGCCAAGCTCTGACTTACCCTTGTTTTCCTCTATAGGGGCATATGGCAAATAGGATGCACACAAGAGGATAAAGCTGGGAGGGAGGAGTAGGTGGCACTGGCGCCCCTGGAAATTCAGCCTGCCTTTGGCACAGCAGCATCAATCCCCAGCCCACATTTTGAAGGTTGAGCCAGCAGGACTGTGTTTGGGCAGGAAGTGATCAAAGAGGTGTGTGCCTGTGTGCTTTGGCACAGTCCAAACTGTGAATTGCTCCAGCCTAGGAACCTCCTCTGAACTCATTAGTATTAAAACAGAACAGAGAGGACTTTGTAGGGAAGGAGAGGGTTGGGAAGCCGGAAAAGTAGCAGTTTAGACGGCAGTTTCCTAATAACCTTTCCCACAACTACCTTCCCATACGGGGTCTCAGCTAGAGGACCTTGGCATGAAAAACAAACCCTGGCACAGGGAGGGGGAAGGGAGGGAGGAAATGAGGGGAGGGGAAGGAAAGGAAATAAGGGTTGGAAAATGGGCACTGTGCTGAAACAGCAGATTTTATTTTTATTTAGTGTTATATCTACTGATACTATAGGCTCTGTTTGAGAGAAGTATTTATACCATGTATGTAATCACAATGTGGAGGTAAATTTGTCACTTGTACTAGAGGACTTGTAATCTGTCACAGTGAAAAGATTTATCAAGGAGTGGTATTACAGATGGAGTTCTGTTTGGTGTTTTCATTTAATTGACTGGATGGTGAAATACAGAGCACATCTATTAGGAAATTATCATCAGTGTAATCCAGGAAACTCTGGTATTTCTTATGCCCTGCTGTGTTGTCCCTCCAGCAGGTATCAGAGTGGTTGAAGTCCCCCAGGAGGATCAGGGTTTGCCGCTGCGAGGCTGCTCCTGTCTGGCCGCAGAAGGGCTTCCTGCTCAGGCAGCCCACGAGAGACTCCCCCTATAATGTCACTTGTGCCTGTCCTCCCTTTAATCCTGACCCATAAGCTCCTAGTCAGCTCCTCATCCATCCCCACTGGTAGGAGTGGATGGATTGAGGATCCCCTTCCCCAGCAACTTTAGTTTAAAGCCCTCTTCCCAGGCTTGGCAGCATGATAACTGAAGATGCTCTTCACCTTCTCTGACAGATGGACCCTGTCAGCCCCAGCAGACTAGGTTTCTCAAAATGAATCCCATGATCTGAGTAGCCAAACACATGGCTGTGGCACCAGTCCTGTAGCCATTAGTTGATTTACCAGATTGAACTGGTCTTTAAAATCCCTTCCCTTTGACCACGAGAATTGACAAAAAAGCTACCTGCCCTCCAGAGTCCCTTACCACAGCTTCCAGAGCTCTGTAGTCCTTCTGGATGCTCCTCAGACTGCTCCTGGTCATATCGCTTGTGCCCACATGAAACAACAGCAGTGGATAATAGACCGTATGAGGCTTGGTAGTCTCACAGTGATATCCCCAGTATGAGCCCCCAGTAAGCAGCACATCTCTCTAGAGTGTGTCACTAGGCACATATCCATACTGCGGGTATGTTAAAAGATAAGCTTAAAATAAGGTGGAAAAATTGTATGAAGAAATGATGGCATTCAATGCAGACAGTTAAAACTCCTTTTAATAGCAAGTCTGGTAATTCAGGATGGAAAGCAGCCAGGTACAATTTTTCAGAGAAAAATCTAGGGATTATAGTTGAGCATGAGTGAACATAAGTTATGTAGGTTTTGAAGGTTTTTGTAAGAAAAAAGAGGTCATTGACTATATGGAATATGTGGAGTATATAACCAGAAGTGCAGTCTGGAAGATGCATGAAATAAACTTTGCACTCAGCTTTGGTAAGGTCTCAGCTGGAACAGAGTCCCCACTTTTGAACTGTGCAATTCAAGAAAGATGTACTTTGACCGGGTGGAGGCCAGAAGTCAATTAGAAGAGGAACGAGAGATCCAGAGGACATAGCCTCTAAGAAAGATTGAAAGAGATGGGTTTGTTTAGCCTCAAGAAAGGCGACTGAGGAGGGACATTACAACAGTCTTTAACAGCCTCAAAAACTGTTATCAAGAGGAAGGAAAAAAATCTGCTTACCACATTAGTGGTTGATAGGGCCGGAAGTAATAGGCTTAAATTGCAGCAGCAGGGCTTTAGATTAGACATTAGCCTGACTATTCAGTCTTCATCCCTGTCCCACTCACTGGGCTCATTTAAATTCACTGACATGGACATGCAGCGCACCTTAACAGCAAAAGCAGTGATGATAGACAGCTGTTTTACATTACTGTCCTCATATGCCCCTCTGTATCCATGTAATGTCCCTCTTGCTCTACCTGTATTATAGCCCTGCATATGAGAGTGTGTGTCTGAGTCTGGATCTTTTTCTCTCTCTAAACAGTTGTGTGTGTTGTTGCATGAAGAGGTACTGGTTTTCCTCATTCTTTCTCTTTCTGTTTGGCCCAGCAGATTGTTGCCTCATGCATGTGGTTTGCCTGTGAAGGACAGAAAAATGAACAGCAGATGCTGTTTCAAGTGGCCTGTGAGAGGGGACTGCCACAATAGGCCTTGCTGGTTATGTGTATTTGTGTGCTGTCAAGTCACAGAGAACTTTGAGGAGTAGGAGCGGGACAGCATTTAGCTCTTCTCCAGGGAACAAGGAAGCAATTAACCAATGATTTAGAAGGGAAAAAGAAAGCAGTATAATGAGGGGTGTGTTTGGGGGTGAGAGGGAGGCCTGTTAGTTGACTTTCTGTGTAAAGAATTTCTCCACCAAAAAACAGTGCCCTTGATGGATGAAAGTTTCACGCTGCTGCTAAGCCTTAAGAATGAGTAACTTCTGTGTTGGCAGGGTAGAGGAGAAACACATCTTTCAGTATGTAAACATCAGGTGCTTTCTGTCTTGTACTGTTATGACTGAGAATCAAGAGATTTGGGCCCCTAGTACTGAAGGCTTTTTAAAGCTGCAACTTTTTTGAAAAAGCAAGGAGGAAAAAAGAGTGTAATGGGAATCGCAGCCTTTTGTTTGTCTGCTTCTCTGCTTTACAGTCAGATCCGTGGCGGTAGCTGAAATGTAAACATTGCTTCCTCTGCCAACAGGCTGTGTTAGCAATTCGCGTGTGCGCAGTAGTTTCCTAATGCACAAATGTAGTGATACAACATTGTGGGCATGGGCAGATGTTATGTGATATGCCTTATGTGTGTAGTTCTTGTGTGTGCAAGGTGTGAGTGGCGTACATATCTGCACATACGCATACTATGTGTGTGCAAATACGTGGAAACTCGATGTTTTACTTCGATGCACCTAATTCTTATCATTTGTAAAACTGATCAAAATGTTACATGCTTCTCACAGTGTGGTGCTTCTGTGTGGTTTACAAAGGCTGCTTTTAATTCAAAGGGTTAGGATGAGATGGAAGAATTTGAGGGGAAGGACTGGCTTTTTTTGGGTTTCTTCTTGCTTTTTCTTCATGGGTTATCTGTGGAGTTAGCACATATATCAGGTGCCCAAGGGGGAGCTTTCAACCAGTGTGTTTCACCTGGAGATGTGCTGGCTGTGTGGGTGGTAATGCTGTTGACTGATCAAAGACTTTTGCACTGTTCACTGCTCCAGTTTGTACTGGAGTGTAGGTGGTTTGTACAGTCAAATGAACCTCATTCACAGGTAGTTCGGACAGGCAGTCTTTCAGAATGTCTCATCGACCTCCTCAGCATTGGAAATGAGCATCCTTCCAGCAGGCTACCTCTTACATGTCAGCCTGGAGAGCTGGAATGAACAAAGCAGTGGACAGAAAACTATAGGGGAACAATCCTATACTGTCCCCTGGAGGTAGGCACAGTGATTAAATAGGGAAGGTTTATCTCTTCTATTTGAAGGATTCCTAAGTTCTTTGCAAAGAGACTGAGATCTGAGTAAAGATTATTTTAGTTCATTACTTTATTCATTCACGGCACTTATCTCTGAAACAGCTTTTTGGAGAACTGCCTCTGGACTTATGAGGAGAGCATTTCTGCTACTCCCTTTTTGGTGGGCACAGCTTGATTGTGAGCCACCAGACTAAACTGCTTGTTATTTGCCCATGGAACCTGGCGCAGGCAGCATGAACAGAAATATAAATGTTCCTGGGGCTGTTGTTAATGTGAAAACGTAGCTTTCAGTCATGTGTTAGAAATGTGGCCCTACTCAGTCCATTTTTTAAATTTGTAGAAGTTATGCTGGATAGGATTCTTTATTCCAAAAACTTGTAGTGTGCTGCTGACAACCTTGCCCCAATCTCTTTCCACTGCTTCTCTTTCTTCTAAAGTCCCAGGCATGTCAGTGCATTTTATTCCATGTTTGCTTGAGTTGCATTTCAGTATTGATTAACCCACCATCAACTATCCCCTCGAAGTGATTGCACATGAACATGTACCTTCTCTGTGGCCTGCCAGTGGATGCTGCATAGCATCCCATGGTGTGTCATAGTCATTGTTTACTTCGTACAAGATTTAAACAAATTCGTTCAGAGCACAAGGCTGTCAGCTGTGCTAAGCCACTTGGGAGCATTGGTGGAACTGGAATGTGGTCTCTTTGGGGACATGGTGATAGACATCTATATAAATGACCTTAAGGAACCTGAGGCAATAGCTATCATACTATATGGGGAATTTATACTGGCAGCAGTACATTATAATTAATTTTGTAAGTTGGGTGGATTTGACGCTGTTAAGAGACAGAGAGAGAATGATTGATGAGGTGGATGAGGGAGAGTGCATTTGTACTTGACAGGTGAAAAAGGTCAAGGAATGAGAAGAAGATTTGTGAAGGGAAAAAGAAAAGGTGGATGTGTACAAGAAAAAGAAAAAAATGGGATAGGAATATGAACAAGAAGCAAGGTAAGAGCAGTGTATTAAACTAGAATTCATACAGTGCAAGGTATAATGTGAAAATGAACATACCCTTGGAACCTACATTTTTGAAGTGAGCATTGCAAGCAAGTTATTAAAATAAGTAGTCCTCAAATTGTGAAGCTTGTCATAGAGTGTGTAAAGGCATCCAGATACCCACTGTCTCAGTTTGCCCCATTGGATGAGTCACAAAGAACCATTAAGGATAATGCTGCTGTGATGGAGCAAACTGCACAAAAAATTATTGCAAATACCATTGTTCTCACCATCTTGAAAGGGATGTTAACTCACCTGGATCACAAAATCAGCCAGGTTGTTTGAGGAAGGGAGTTGGGAAGCGTTTGACCGTCTACAGAGCCGTCTCTGTGGCTTTGTATTTTGTGGGGTTTCACACAGCCTTCTGTAAATTTTGGTGCTGGTCACAGATCAGGTAACTGCTGCTCTCATATGTTCTGGAAGTTCTTAAGTTTCCATTTTGAGTTTAACAAATGAGAGTAGAGTTTCTGGAGAGCTTTGCCAGTTTGTGCCATCTGAAGATCTGGTTCCCATGTAGCCTGTTAATGCCATGATTTAGCTGTCCTTTTGCTTGAGTACCCATCAAGTAAGTGAGTACCCATTGGTTAAATCAGTGCAACAGAGCTGTAATCAGACAGTCAAAATGGGCATCTCTGAACAGTGGAAGTGTTGAAGTCTATTTGCCTATGTATTATGTCTTAGTGTTGGATTCTGTGGTGATTTCATGTCAAAGCTATTCCATTTGAGGATGACAAAACATTTCATTTTTTAATAATGCTTTAATAATTGCCTGAATATGTTTGTAGGCAGAAATAAACTTAAAAATATCAGAATATGCTTTTATATGTCATTAATGTCTCTCAATCATAAGAATAGCAATTAAATGTGAAACACAGGCCGGGGGGGGGCGGGATTCTTATAGACAGGATATTCTCCCAAAAGCTCTGTAAGTAAGGGAAACCGTGACCTACAGGTAAAAATTAAAAGTGTAATGCAACTCTCTGTAGTTGAAATTATAAGAAATTGATAAAACAAGACAGTTATCCAACTGAACATAAGAAAATAAGCAAAACTCCTCTTCCTTCTGGCGAAATATTTGTTATGCCCATATTAATCAAGTTATTGCCTGCAGTAAACATATGAGGAGTCTGGGTTTCATAATGCTGGAAATGCTATGCATGACTCATTAAACATTCATGAACACAAAACAAAACATCAACAACAACAAAACAACCCACCAGACTGCAAAGGTTGGTTGGTTGGTTGTTTTGGTTTGTTGGTTTTTCCATTTTACAAAATGAAGCAGCTGTCTGACCTTAAGTCAGTGTGAAACTCCCCAATGATCAGTAAGTCCAGCAGCCAATGGACTTGGGACAACTAGAATGATACTTCCTCCCATGAGTGTCCAGATATCCCAAATATGGGGCTCTTGGCCTCCATGATCCTGACTTCAAATCAAGGGATGCTGGAGTCCAGAAGCTGTGATTCTCTGTGTACTTACAGCCTTGAGGTTTCTCCTACAGAGAGGCAGGCATGTTGGTAGGTGTTAAGAGTTCTCCTTTAACAGAGAGGTGGGTCTGTCTGCAAGTGAACCACTCTTCTACATTACCAAAATCTCACTTTTTCTCTTTATTAATTTCATTTTGTGTCACTAAAAAAAGTACTGCCCTGTCTAGGTGAGAAATGCTTTTCTGGAGCTTTGAGAATCATTACTGAGCTGATGGCTGCCCAGCATCAAATCCAGCTTTCATGCTTTGATAAACGTTCCCAAAAACAAGGGACATAATGTGGTTTTAAATCCTGCAAAATACTGGATTTATGTTTCCTACCCATTCCTCCTTCTTGTTCCGTTTCTTTCTCTCTGTCTCTTATTTCCTTGGGCTGTAGCCATTTTGAATGGAGGCCATCTTCTCTTTTGGCCTGAGAAGTGGACTGGAAGTATTTGAACCTCAAATCCAATTCCAGTTCTTTTTAAATGTTTTATCATTGAAATTCAATCTATGTAAGTAAATAAAATGCTCACAAAAAAGTGAAATTAGCTGAATTAACTACCACTAAAACAAAATAGGAAATAAATAAAGGAGAGAAATGTAAGCAATATTAACTGGGAATACTTTACATCTTCCTCAGTGCAGCCTGGCAAATATCCTTTTAATCTGTGTTTCATGTAACTTCAAGTATTTTTAAGAGCCAGGTGGCTGAGCTCCATTGGGCAGGGTCACGCTGACATGAATTGCTGGAACCAAGCTGCCCATCCAAGGTGTAGAAGGGGACTTACTATGTTTCTGTTGGACAACTTGCACAGGTGCTGGAGGAGGGAGTTTTCCTTGCTTTGTTTTGACTGACCCTTTTTTTCTTGCCCTTTACATTTGCTCTCTGGGCATTCAGTCACATTGGCTTCCTTAGTCTGGCTCCAACCCCAGTCTTGATGACTGCATTCAGTTTGTCATTTTTCCCCTTTCCTGCCAAATTTGGCAATTCCTTTCTTTTTTCAGTAGCCACTTGCCATCACTGAGCTAACTCTCCAGTCCGAATTTCTGTATGCTGACAGATCTGCTTCTGTCATTGGGTCAGAATGACAAATTTGGTTCATGAACCAAATTACCCTTCTGAAATTTATTTTTTCTGTTGTTCCTCCTGCTTCCCTCCAAGGCAGCAGGTTTCCTTATGTGCCAGGGTCTGTTAGGATCCTGGGTCAGACCAGAAAAACAGCCTGCCTAATTCAGGGTCTTCTTTCTTAGCTAGATCTATGGTTTTCCTGTGCAGTCACAGTGATCTTTTGTTCATCTTTTATAGAATGGGAATGGGAGAGGTAAAATGATTTGGAGAGTTCCAGAAGAAGGTCTCATGTCTCTTGTATTTTGCAGGGATTTATTGGGTTTTTTATAGGGTGGGTTTTGATTGATGGTGTGGGTAGATGAGGACATGCAGGCCTCTTCAGTTCTTCCCACTCCTTTCTTCTTCTCAGTGAAGGAGCATACTTGCTGAAAACTTCAGGGAAGGGAGTTGAGGAACCTGACTGCTGCTTTGTATTCTAGAGATGTTTCATTCCCTGCTGAATACTCCTGTTTCCTACCTGCCCATCTGATCTGGGGGTTAGAACCCAGCATTTTACCTCCTAATAAAGACAAACACTAACTTTCAAAATTAAGGGTAAGCCTATTTCCGTGTGCTATTTTCCAGGCAGGTGTGTTTGGGTCTACCTCTGGTGTCCCCTTATCCCTGGAAACCCTGAACAGTTTCCTTGTTACTATGCTACCTGAGCTAATGTGATGACTTCTAAAGTTCTTTCAGCTTCCTCTAACCTCCTGAGTCACAGTAATGTGGGATGCACTATTTTCTCTCTAGATCTTCCATCCTTTCAAACTAACTTTCTTGGCCTCTGTCCTGAAAAGCATGTCATGTTATCAGGATGCAAAATTATGTGACTGGAAGTTGCATATTCTTGTTGTCCCATTGAAAAGCAGGTTTATCTTTATATCCCTGATACTGCCAGTATCCAGGACAGTGTCTAGAAGCTGCAATGTCAGAATCCTGTCCTCAGGGTGGTTTTAGTCAATAGGTGCATTCTTTTGATGATATGGTTGCCTTGAACTGGATTGATTGAGATCTTCATTCAGTTTAGTGCACACCTTCTGTGCAGAGCTTCTGCTGCTTGTCTGATCTGCCAGCAGACTCCAGAAAGAGCACTAGGATTAGAAAGCCAAATAAGCTGCACTGTATTTAAAAAAAAAAAAAAAGTAAGATCATTTATTAAACAGGTCGATAAAACAATCATGTTTTTTTCTAAGAATTCGGCTGAGCCCAGACAGCTCATGTGTATTCTTGCCTCAATGGTGGTTCTTCCAAACCTGGCATTTCTGATTCCCTATCTGCCCCTCCTTTCCCTTCCACATGCTTGACCTCTAACAGCATTCCTTTGCTTGTCTTAAGTCCTTACATGTAGTTTCACTCTCCCTCTCCCCCCAAGAATGTGATCCTGGCCTGAGTTTTCTAATTGTGTATAGCAAGGATAAAACTCCTTGCCTTGCTTGGCTGCCCCCTTGTTTGGAAACTCACACTAAACATTTCCACATGGTTTGCACTCTTTTTGCACAGCTAATTTCTTTTTTTTCCCTTTAAACTTCTTCTTGTTTAAAATAACCCTCCAGCTTCTTCTACCTTGGGCTGCTGGCACTGACCTCGCCTTGTTACTGTTTGCATTTCTTTTGTACCTTTTTGCAGCTTAAATCTCAATGGGCTTTTAAATCTGTCAGCAGCCGCTACCAGGCTCAGTGTGCAATTTTGCTCACTGTTTTCACAAGTTTCCCAGCCCTGAACGCTTTCCAAATGAGCCATTGTTGGGCTGAGTTAAAGAGGTATTGTCTCTGCTTGGACAAGGTTAGTGTGGGTGCCAGAATCTGTGTGTGCAGCATTTTAGTGCCACAATGTCATCTTGATATTGGACCCCTGGACACTTCCTTCTCCAAATACTTCAAATATACAGGGAAAAAAACCAGATCCCTGCCAAAACAGATTCACTGAAACATTAATGGAAGATTTTCTTTATATTACTGAAACTCTAATTTAGGCATCTTCCTCATGCAGTCTGCTTGCTCTGAAGACCATTCTGTTTTGTTTAATTCCCTTTATTAGCACCTAAAATTGGCAGCTTTGATTGGAGCTGTGTTCTGGTCAGTAGTGAATTTATACATAGGAAGTAGCAGTCTCTGGTTTGATAGTTTTAGAGACATATATAGAAAAAGAGTCTTTTGTTATACACCTTTTACAGAGGAATAACTGAAGCTGTGGAATTTGGCGGTCAGTTCCCGATCACAGCATTATCCTTCATTTTACTAATGTAAGCTTGGCTCAGCTATAAGAGGGTGTGTTCTACTGAACTTACCCAGGACTTAATGTGCTGCTCTGATCAACCTGATGTGACACTATGGAGTTATGTCCTTTATGTCTGAAATGCTGGGTGTCTTTGATGGGGACTGTGTGGTTTAGAGGACAAACATCTGGAAAAACATTTCAACCTGTAGGTTGCTGATGAGGTCTTTGCCTGAAAGAGAGAGAAATTCAACTATTCCCTTTCTATGGAAGAGCAATTTGGTACTGCTGTCCAGGAAAAAAAGATGTATGAAACTTTTAGCCTTTCTCATAAGGAATAAGAAAGTGTCATAAAGAATGTCTGTGTCACATAATCTAGTGCTTTGAGGTTTTCACTTCACCCCTTTCATGTGATCCTTCCCATCCTTGACTGATCATTAGTAATGGGAGTTTGACATGGGAGTTGTTCAGGCTGCCTCTCTTTGTAGGCTATGCTCTGACAGGGAGAACTCAAGGTAGAGAGGAAATCATCACAAAACCAATAATCTTTGGAGTCTTTGGGAGCCACTGCATCCTCTTGATCGAAGGCTAGTCAAACATTCCAGAAACCTCTCAACTTATTAGAAGTTACCAATGCAGCTCTTGACTGGTTTTTTTTTTTTTTTTTCTGTTTTCCTTTTTCACAATCTCCAGGATGAATTGGATCTCACAGACAAGAACAGAGAGGCTATGTTTGCACTCCCTCCAGAGAAGAAATGGCAGATTTACTGCAGCAAAAAGAAGGTACTACTGTTGTCCTCAGCAATAAATTCTGTGTGCATGTTCATAATTGCATCTTGATTTGAGCTTTGTGTTTATCTACTGTTTACTCAAGAACATGAATAAGTGATGGAAGGATTTTTATCAGCATGGATATGGCACAATTTTCTGATAAGTAATGTACGCACATGTGATTTCTGAAGAGAACATTAACATCTTAAAATCGTACACTGTCCATTTTGAATCTTTTACATGTTTGGTGTTTCTTTGTTTTATTGTTTGTTTGGGGCCTGGGGGGGTTTTGGGGGGCTTGTTTGTTCTTTGAGCTGAAAGAACAACTATCATGGAATTGCATTAAGGTTTTTAAAAACTTTTGTAGGTTGCTTAAAATAGAAAAAGTATTGCTGAAGTCTTTCAGGATGTCTTCCAATACCAATAACAGTACACAATAGTGATGTCTTAAAACTTGGCGGTTCATTATTCCAGAGTCTGTAGGAAATGTTCCACATTGCACTGGAAAGCGAGGGGCACCTGCTCGTATCATTTTCCATGTAACACTTCTCCATTCAAGGTCTTCAAATTTCTGACAAACCAGTAAAGGAGAAATAAATCAGAGGCTGATGAATCACACTAATATTTTGTTGCTGGCAGAATGATGGCCAAGTTAATGGATAAGTTGTATCATTGCTGTGAAACTTCTAAACAAGGAACTTCTGCAGTAATGGTGCCTTGGAAAAGTTTTGCTGCTCTAGGAAACACACAGTTGGAAATGAACATAAGACCAAGAGTATGTATTTACTGGCCACAAATGTTAGGAGGAAAAAGGTGTGGTGTGTTTGTTGGTTAGTTTTATTTCTCAAGTATGCTCTATGAGAGCATCAGTCTTTAAACATAAATCTGCATAACAAAAGGTGGAAGAGGAGGTTTACATTTCAGTACTGAACCTGACAGACTAAAATCTTGCTCATGGTCCTTCTGGAGGCTGTGCTTGCTGCCTTTTTTCTTCCAAATGGGGGCAGTGAGCTTTCTTACCGTGTAATTAAAGAAAACCAGTCCAATCAGGGTGTTTTACCTTCAGGGTTTTTTTGTTTGTTTGCTTGGTTGGGGTTTTTTAACTTCACAGGGGGGAATTAATAGGAATCAATTAATTACAGTGGCTCTGAGCTAGCAATAGCTCAAAGCTAGCAGTAGTGCACAAGAGCAGTCTAGGCCCAATTGCCTTCAATGCTGTCTCCATTCCTTTTTCCTGCTTGTACACAGAGCTTGCAAGTGGAAGGAAAGTGCAGGCTGCTGTGATTAATGTTTGCTTTACGTTTTTGCTGGCCAGCTCAGCTGGGTTTTTCAGCTCTGGTGGGAGAGGATCTATTTGTAGCTGTCTTAGAGACATCTCGCCTCCCGGACCAGTCAGCCTTGGCAGGAAGGTTTGTACTTTAATGTATTTAATATGTTGGTTGGATTCACTCATTACATTGGGGGTTTTGTTTCTGTTGGGGTTTTTTGTTTGTTTGTTTTCCCCTGTGTTCTACAGCAGTGAATTTGCTATAAGAATCTAAAAGACTTCCAAAGTTAAAGAAGCTGCATACTGGAAAGTCTTTATAATGCATTTGTAGTGCAACCTCAGTTAGCTGAACTCCAGCTATCCAAAATGATGTGCTAACTGGAATGGGATACCATTGCCACATGTCTATTCATTACATTGTAGATACTTTCAATTACTCGAAACCTTAACTGTCCAGTGTTATTCATTGTTTCCCTCACAGGCAGTCAGATGATTGGTGATGACATCTCTCTCTAGCCTACTACCTAATCCACCTATCATCATTGTTTTGCAGTGACAGAGAGGCTTGTTCCAGGATTCCTTTTAAAGCAAAGCCCCCTTTTCCCTGAAGAATTTGCAGTCTAATTTCAGCCACAAAGGGTCCAATTTCTCACTTGGCAGAACACTTCCAGCTACCCCGGGCAAGCCCCCCAGAGGGCTCTGTCTTGCTGATGTTGGGCTCTTTGAGTTTCCTGGGAAGCAGGGGCCCTATGCTTTGAGATGCGGGAGGTGGAAACACTATGAACTAGAAGGTCAAGAAGTGCAGACTGAGGGAACTGTTCACAATTGTTAATCACAGGTGCCTTTCCTAGTCTAAAAGTAATGGAAAGTCAGAGCTTCCTGATTTGCTCTAAAGGTGGTGAGATTAGTGGGCTGCCTTAAATAAACAAATGTCACTTGCAAAAATGAAGATTAGTCATTGTTGTAGACACACATTTATCTTGGCAGTCAGATGTTAGATGTAATCTTTTATGGTATTTGATTCCAGTGTGGTGGCAGAAATTCACTATTGTATTAAAAAACTGATTCCACCTATTCCTGATATCAAGCCTTTCTGAAGAAAGGGAGGAAGGCAAGTAGGTCTGTGCACTGAAAGGGGCACAGCTTACCAGTCAACAATCCACAGTAATCAAAGGAGGCTGAATTCTGAACTGAAATTTCATGATTGTGAGTGATACCTACAGGATAGCATTCACACAGTATTACACAGCCATGCTTGCTTTGGTCACTTTTGGCTATTCTGGGTTCATATCTGAAATCAATAGTATTGAAAAAAAATCACCAATTATTTGACCTAAAAGAGTAACTGTAGCTAGCAGCTCTAGTGAATGCTTTGCTCTCATTTGTGGAATAGCTATTTGCAAGGAATAATGGCTGCTCTGTTGGAAAATGTTAATGTCTTCTCAATCTCAGCTGTTCTCTACCTTGCCATTAATCAGTACAGGATGGACAATGAGAAATGCAGTTGTCTTGATTTGCATCAGAAGAATCATCGATTAGTCACCATGGATGGCACCCTGACCCTCTACCCCAACCACCAGTACATGTTTTGGATTGCCTTCTCCTCTGTGGCAGGAGCTTCCACTGATATTATTAAGTAAAGCCATACGTAGAAAATACAAATTATAACATTCTCACTCAGTTCAGGTACTTTATTCTGGTTTTGTTTAGAATAATCTTCATGTCTCACCATAAGCTGAAATTTAGAATTACATAAGACACCTCTGTGACTCCTCTCTCTAGATTTCCTACCAGATATAAGTTTTTCAGGAATTAGATCAAGCACTAGACCAAGATTTCAGACATATTTATTTGCAAATTTCCAATGTCAAAGTTCAGAAAAACAGTGTTCTTCAGTGCTGTTTTACCAGGAGCTGATACTAACATACATAATTTCATTAGATACCAATCAAATAATTATATGGAAAGAAGCAGTTTTTTAGCTGAATTACCTCATCTATAAATGAGCTCATATTGGGATCCCAAAAAGGGGAGGAAGTGCAGGTGTTGCACTGCTTCAGCACACGATGCTTTGGATGGAGCCTGTGTTTCTAAGAACGAGGCCTCACTGTGCGGGCCATCGCTTATTGCCTTCTGAGCAACCCTACAAGCTGCTAGACTCATTGCTGTTGGAAAGCAGGTCAAGTGGTTTTCTTTTTATGGCCTTTCCTGCTTCCAGAGACTAATTTGTAAGCCTTTGGCTGAACAGATTTTAGTAACAAGCACACACATTTTGCAGATTTAAACAAGTTAGGGTTTTTTTTCACTTCTGTCTTTCTTTGAGGAAAAACACTGGTAGCAAATTATTTTCCAAAGTAGAGTCAGACTGGACTAGCTGTATCATACACATTCTTTCCAATCAAACAAAAAAACCCAACAAAAATTTCAATCCTCATAATATGCTGAGATCTCCTAAATATCTCAGTGTTACCTTGTACTCTTGTGATTTTAGTGGTATCCTTGAATAGTTGCTTTGAGTTCATTGTTCTTTATCTACTCAAGTGAGATTATTTAAACTCAAGTAGTGAGGTAATAAGCAGCACACTGAAACTTTCTGGAACTAGGCATTCACGGCATCTGAAAAGAAGTACGTGCTTATAATCCGTAAATTTATTCTACTTTTTCCTATTATGGGAAAGAGATTCTCCACAATAGCAAAAGAGGATATAAAAATTCTGAGGAAAATTTACCTGAACCATAGTCTGTAATATGCAGAAAATAAGAGAATATCCTTCATTACACCATCCTTTGCAATTATTTTTCAAAATATCTATCAATTGTATTTTTCATCTACCTGAGGACTAAAAAAACATGTGAACTGAATATGAAAGTAGGAATCAGGAAACTCCTTGGTTCCAAAGGTCTTTGATTTAAATTGTTTTATCATTTCAAAGAACTGTCATTGTTATATTTATGCATAAATGTATTTCTCTCCACCTGAATGAAAGAATAGATAGGAAACTTTTTGGAAATATTTTGGCCATGCCATCCTCTCATACCTTTTCCCTGCACTATTTATACATGGCTTGGCTGCATAAAGCATTCATTTTGTTTTTCCTTTTCCCTTTCCCTTTCCCCTTTCATTTTCTTTTTTTTTTTAAGATACATTCTGAAATATCTGAATATATTTTCAGTTCAAGCACTGTTCATTCTTTTTCTTTACTGCACTTATGTGTCTTCTAAGATGTTCTTGTGGTGAAGTTTCTGGCGTTCGATGAGCTTGCTGCAAGGAACAGGAAGGACAGAGTAGAAGGCACTTCTGTGCATTACACAGTCATTAAGGAGTCCAAGTCCCCTGGACTGAGGTCACAAATCAGTGGTGAACCACTGAGGCTGCAGGCCAGGTGCAGAGTGCCCCAGATGCCCTCCTAGAGGAGATTTACACCTCTCTCACAAAGCAGCAGCATCACTTTGCATTCAGTTCTCTTTTCCTAAGATCAGAGCTGCATCCTCATAGGCTTTGAAATACTCTTGAGAATCCTAGCCTTAGTTGGACATTAACTTTTAGTGGTTTTACTACCATCTTTTTATACCATTTGCAGTTCATTTTCACAAACTCCCACTTTTGGTCCCATGCTGGCTGTCCAACATCAATGAAGATAAGGTCTACATGTCTGGTGTGGGTTTTTTATTTCTTTGAAAGTCTCTTTGAGTTTTGCCCTTGAGGTTTCAATTGTCAGCAAAATGTCACCATAAAAAGTATAGCTTGATATTGTGCAGCTGGATATAGAGTAAGATACTTTGAAATCTGCTGGAGGGATCTAAGCTGCTTTTGCCGCTTTTTATATAATTACCGTAGCTTACCAGGGATGAACGACAAGATGGATGCAAATATAAAACCTGGAGTCCTCCTTGCCTTTAGGGAAAGCTTTCAGAAGTGAGTGAAAATTTCTGCACCTACTGTTTGTTCTAGGGCTGCTGTGCATCTGTGGCTTTGCACCGTGTAGTTTCTGATTCATTAAGATGGAGAGACAGTTCTGTGAAGTATTTCTATGTTAAAGTGAACTGGCAGGGCTTTTATTCCAAACCCTGATGTCTTTTCTTTGCATTTAAGGCTTCATAGGGAGATTCTAAGAGCAGGAGACTGCATTACACTTTTAGATAGGAGTTCCTTTCTTCAGGTTCCTGCTTTAAAGTAGGAGATACACATGGAGATCACAGAATCACAAAATGGGTAAGAGACCAGCAGTGGGATCATCTGTGGCAAGCAGGGTCATTCTAGGGCACATGGCACAGGATTGCATCTAGACCATTCTTGAATATCTCTGTTGAGGGAAACTTCACAACCTCTCTTTACAATCTGTTCCAGTGCTTGGTCACCCACACAGTAAAGAAGTTCTGCCTCACATTTAGGTGGAACTTTCTGTGCATCAGTTTCTGCCCATTGCCTCCCGTCCTATTGCTCAGCGCCACAAGGAGCCTGGATCCAGCCTCTTGGCATCCTCCCCTCAGATACTGATAGGCATTGATAAGATCCCCTCTCTGCTGCCCCTTCTCCAAGCTGAACAGGCCCAGCTCTCTCAGCCTTTCCTGGTAAGAGAGATACTCCAGTCCCTTAACCATCTTTGTTACTCTCCACTGGACCTGCTCCAGCAGCTCCATGTCTCTCTTGTGCCCAGAACTGGACACAGCGCTCCAGGTGTGCCTCACCAGGGCTGAACAGAGGGACAGGATCACCTCCCTGAACCTGCTGGCAGTGCTCATCCCAGTGCACCTCAGGACACCGCCGGCCTCCCAGGCCACAGGACACACTACTGGCTCACAGACACCTTGTTGCCCACCAGGACCCCAAGGTTGTTGTCCGCAGAGCTGCTTTCCAGCAGCTGAGCCCCCAGCCTGTGCTGGTCCATGGGGTTATTCTTCCCCAGCTGCAGGACCCTGCACTTCCCTTTGTTGAATTTCAGGAGGTTCCTCTCTGCCCATCTCTCCAGCCTGTTGAGGTCCTTCTGAAGGGTCACACAGCCCTCTGGGGTATCAGCCACTCCTCCCAGATTTGTATTATCTGTGAACTAGCTGAGGAGGCATCTGCCCCTTCATCCAAGTCATTGATGAATGAGTTAAACAATACTGGGTTCAGTATTGAATCTTGGGGGACACCACTAGTGAAAGGCCTCTAACTGGACCCTGGGTTACTAGATCCTTCTGTGATCTGCCATTCAGCCAGTTCTGAGGTATTCAGGGGATGATAGATATTCCCTAAAGAAGAGAGAAAATGGATCTTCATCTGGTCTCATTTAGTGATACAATATGCCAGATGAAGATCACACCATTGTGTTGTCTGAGTGTGGGTTTTTGGTTTTGTATTGTCTGTTCTGAGCTACGAAAGCCCTTTGGGGTTCATCTTTTCTGTACGAAGACTGCCAAGCACGTGGTTGTCCCATAATAAATGAAGTGGGTGGTTTGAAGTTGCATTGTTTTCTGTTTTATCTTCTTGCATTATTTTTTCCTCTTTGAAATACTCTTAGAGTCTGTTATTGATTTGGAATATTAAACTGTTTTGGTTATGGATTTATAGCTTTAAGGAGCATTTAATGTGTCTCTTATAAGTTCCTTTCTTTAGAGTTGTTGTTCCATATACTGTATCTGGGAGCAGCAGACGTGAACACACAAGATGGTTTGCTGCAGTATTTGAGAAGCCATTTGTAAGGAGTCACAGTTTGATGAGTCTTGGATGTGACTTCATGAGAGATTTTCTCGCTGCTCTGCATGAAGTGTTGAAGGGGAGCGTGGGTGGATGTGGGGATGGCTACTTTTGCTCTCTGTTCCCTGGGATGTCTGGAAAACACACAGTAGCCCTCACAGCACGTGTGATAGCCTAACAGCAAAAGCAGTTGGTGTGCAGTAGGAGGCTGAAGAAGCTGTGTGGGATTTTGAGTGCTTAGTGTAAGCAATCCCACAATTAGCAGTATTGATGGCTAATCGATGAGGGTGTCTCATAACCACAGGGCAAAGGCCAGCAAAACCACACTGGATATGAAGAATTAAACTTTATGTGAAGTCTTTGGTACAACAGCAAATTGTTTCTCTTCCTACCAACGCTTTGGAAGTTTGTGGCTGAAGTTGAGCTTCAGTCAACATTTTAATTTAACTCAATATTCAAACCTTGACAATGACCTGAACAATCTGATTTAAATTTGAAATTAGCTCTGAGCAGGTCCCTTTTTCTCAAGGCCCCTTCCATCCTAAATTGATTTGTGATTCTCTAAACTATTCACAAATCAAACTAGGAAAGCAGCTGCATGGCCCTATAAAGAAAGGGAGCAACAGTAAGGCTTCGTGCAACCTCCTGTGTACTGTTCTGCATTATTGCTATGAGGCCAGCTCCTTGAAACAGGCTGTAGCAGATGCTATTTGGTTCCCTCCCAGTGCCTGGGATCCATGGTTGCTTTTTGTCTGGGAAGACTGCATGACTTCCTTAGCTCAGGAGGCTGCTAGTGAAACAGTCTGAAATGTGGAATCTCTCAAATTAATTCCCTGAAAATAGACTTGCTTTCAATTAGCCTAGGGCTCACTGGAAATCTCATAACACTGGGAAGTCACAGTGGGAGGACGTTGCCCTTTGCAAACCACGGCATTCCTTCAGCTGGATGTTTGGAAAATGCCAGCAATTGTGGAGTTAACTTCCTTTTTTCCCACCAGCATCTGTTCCTTTTTTCTGTTAGCAGAATGACTTCACGTTCAGATGTTTGGAATGATTTGTTAGCTTGATGCTGCCATTGGGTCATTTCAGTATCTTTAGCCTAGGTATGGAAGACAGGCCCATGACTTCAAAAATTACTTTGCTATAAATGCAAGTAGGCTTAAGAAAGTCAAATTCAGGAACTCTGGAAGTAACAGAAAACAGAAAAACGCTACAAGAGTGTTACTAATACAGCAAATATGCACATTTCCTGATTAGTGGTGTGCTTGGGTCTTTTCAGGGTGAAAGAGCTGTTTGGTTGATGGAACCTGTTAACGTGTGTCATAGGCTGAAGCAGTAGCTCCCAAATTTGGGCAGCACCGTTAATACAGCGTAAAGTAAAGCCTAAAATCTCCTTCTACATCATTTAATGCAGAGAATGTGTTCTCACTGGAAAAATAAAACTTGAGATTCATGTAAGATACCATCTCATTCTTTTATAGTTCCATATAACGAATTTAGAAATTTTATCTTACATGATTATAATATAAATTTGTTGATGTTGCCCTATTATTTTTTAAGCAGGTCAGCATACTTCAGAAGAGTCATTGCCTGCTTTTTATGGTTTATCATGAAGCTCTTGTAATTGTTTCTTCTTTCTCACGTTTTTTCCATGTTATTTTGGCTTCTATAGCAAAGACCTCAAAGTGATTACTTGACGAAACAATATAGTAGGCTTAATGACGTTAGAGACTCCTCTTAACTTTTTTTTCTTGAAGTCACTCCTGTAACAATTTAAAGTATAAGTTTAGTGTCAAGAAGGCAAAAATGCATGCACAATTCTAATGATACACCATTATTACAGCTTGGAATTGTGACACCTAAAAGACCACATTGTAGCAGACGTAAAAGGAGATCATAAGTGTTTCCAAGTTGTCTGCTGTATTTGGTTTATGTTTTCCATGTTGCAATGCCAACAGTTGCAGACTCATTTATTTATCCTAGCCTAAGAGGTTACCTTTGGTCAGGGTCTTGAAATTATATATTTATTTATGTATAATTGAAAAGTATTTTCTTCCCCACCCCCCCATGGGAACAGCATGGAATATTTTTAGTTTCTTCCTCCCTCTCCTCTCTCTCTCCAAAAAAATATTTAGTTGTTGCTTAAAAAATGCCTTCCTACCTCATTAGCTCAGAGTGCTGAAGACATAAAATGCCATAAACTTGCCATGGTATTTGCTATAGACATTCTGAATATGCAGAATTGGTGTGTCCATCTTGCAGGTCTGCATTTTTCAGGTGAGCTACTAGTGCTTCAGTTGAAGTTAGAACTCAACACTAATCAAAAATCAGGCCCCAAACAGTCCTGAGTTAGAAAATTGTTGATATCATCATGCCTAATGCTGTGTTTTGCATTTGGCTTGCCTTCTGTGGGAGTTTGGGAGGACTCAGTGGAAGCAGATTTGACCCTAGTGTGAAAAAAAGAAAAGAAAAAAAAGAAAACATTTATCCAGCTGTCGTCCTACTAGCATGGTGTAATTTGCTGTACTTAAGAACAAAAATAATGGTGAGCAATCCAACTCTGCTGCATGGGAAGTACATGTAAATGCTGATGCCATTGGATTATGTTCTGTCCTTGTCCGCTCTCTTGCAAAAGTTCTGGTTCTTCACAATTTGAATATGAGCCAGTCCGGCTGATGGCGTATAGTAATAATAATAACAACAACAACAACAACTGCAACATATACTCTGTACAATGCAGTCCTCACCATTCAGATTAGTCTTTGGTGGATAAGCAGGGGCAAAGAATATGTAAATAACTAACATGTTTCTCTGGTGTGTGAGAAGCAAATTCGGCAGAGATCAGGGCTTACTCTGAATTTCACAGAATGTTCACCAGGCTTAAAGAAGCCAGTGAATACTGAGCAGGAAGAGTTGCTGAATTCCTATCTTTTCAGTGAGAAGTTTAGAAACAGACACAGTAAAGAGTTGTTAGAATATAGTGACAGCTATGAAGAGAAAGAAAGAAATTTCCTTCTACTTTCTGGAGAGTTGTTTAGTTTCATTGCAGTCAGATGTGACAGTTTCAGATACGCACCTTAATTGAGGTGAAAATCACATTATCTTCCGCGATAATTCAGTCATCTGTTGAAAGGCACTTGGCATCCCAAACACTTTGCAGATGTGCTAAGTGAGAGAAATGAAGGCTGAGAGAAACAGTTTTACCTGAGTTTATGGAAAGGGCAGAGGTAGATAGAGTGATACACTCAAATACTGGGCTAGCAGCTTAAAAGCCATGGGCCTCTCAGACTGTATTTATTTCCTTTGTTCACCTGCCTCATAACTCCTAACTTTTTTTTCAATAGTGAAGGGTTAAATGATGGAGAAAAGGAACATACACTGGCTGCACTGACCATCTTACTGTCATCATGCTTATTAAAGGGCCCAGAGCAGAAGTGAACTAAAGCAAGCAGTAGTGTCACTGGAAAAACAGACAGCGGATGGGTTAAGAACAGTGAAGAGAAACCTTTAAGAATTTGGTATTAAAAAAATCTCTGTGTGCTTCCAGAAGGACTTGTCCTAAATATCTCTGCTGGCTCTAAGTAGGTGTGTCCTAGGTAGTTCTGTGTATGTTTGAGCACAGTAAATGGCATTTCATGTCCATCATCAGGCAACATACAGAATGTTTGCCATGCATGGTAGGTGACTTCGTTTTATTTACAGAAGATTTTAAGTGATTGCTTGTTGGAGATAAACAGTAGGACAAAAAGATAAACTTGGAGGTTCAGTTACACGGTCTGGGCCCTTCTGTGGCTTTTCACATTGACTAAAGAATGCCAGGAGGAGGAGGAAAGGAAGTGAGGAAGGAGACAGTCCCAAGTGACAACATTCTGGTGTGGTAGAATACAGCTGAAAACAGTGCTGTTGGAAAGGAGAAAAGGTAAGCTGGTGGGGTAAGGAAAAAGTCCTTTTCCGTATCCATGGAATGTTGACCGTAAGCTGGATGGGGTTAAGGGAAATGTACACACAGTACCTGTACAAAAACAGAGTAAAGAGTAGGAGGGACAGTGCAGAGTTTGGTTGTTAACGAAACAATAGAATATGTCCTGCTCCTGCTGCTTAGGGTTTGTTGGGACAGTGACAGATTGCTGGCTTCACCTGCTGCAGATTACACACATTACTGCAGAACCTTGACCCTGACCTCAAGCTTGCTGCAGGCTTGTGGGAACAGAGCTGTGCTTCAGGAGTACAGCCTAAGTCCACAGCCACACACCCGCTGAGCAGGCCATGTCCATGAGAAACGTTTTGTCTTCTTCTGAAGACCCTCTGGGTAGAATGATCATGAATCAATCTTCTAACTGGTAGGATCCTCACTAGTGGACGTTTCCCTTCACCTCCAAAAGAAGTGGATGGGCTGAGGAAAGGTAGGCTCCTGAGTACTTTTTCATTGAAAGTGCAGGGAATTCATGGATCACCTTATCTGGCAGCTCATTATTTAGATTATACACTTATCAACAGCAAAATAGCAGTTGGTTGGTTTGGGACTTGTGGAAAGTAGAGCATGTAAAAGGTATTAAACATGACTATGGACTTCAGGTAATAGCACAGAAGGATCTTTATGCAGCAACAGAGACAGGACAATTTAGTCAACAAGACACCAACTGCCATGGCAGAGGCTAAAGATTCAACAGAGGAACAATGTTTAATATTGGTGCACTTCAATTTGGCAAGAAAGCCTTGTCCCGAGGGCAGAAATTGATGGATAATTCAAGGTGACCTCAGCTGTACAATTAAGTAGTTCTGTAAACATAGGGGCAATTATCTTCCTGCTCACTTCACACACTATAATCGTAAATTAATGCATGGTGATGGTGGGATTCCCATCCTGTAGCAGGGCTCAATATGTTTGAAAAGGGACAAGTGGGCTTGTATGATCCGTAAGTGATAAAAAGAGGCTGCTGCAGTCAATGGTGGCAGCAAGTTCACATCTGTCTGTATCGAGGAGAATGGTAAAAAGACAAAAGAAGAGTAAAGAGAAGAGAAGACAGGTTCTTAAAATTGGAAGTATACTATGTAATCCTACTAAAATACAAAGTTCCTTAAAATGGGACTCCCTCCATCAGCAATCTATTGTAAGTCTCATGCCAGAGACGTTTATTGTAAATGTAAGCTTGGTTTAAACACCACAGTTATACATTAAAATCAGTGGTTGAGGCTTCTGAGGTTTCAGACAGCACTAATTCTTTGGCTCAAAACAATGCACCAACCACCTTTCTGCCTGCCAGTTATGGCATTCTAGTCTATTTTCTGTGAGCAACTCTCCCTGTCCATATATGCAGTGGATCTCCTGTGTTTTCTGGAGGACAAGAAATAAAAGCATGGCCTTCATTACCCTTAGACTGATACCAATTAGGAATAATTAATTTGAAGTGTCTTTGAGTTTTAGAGGAGGTTGGAAATGACACATCATGTGTGTATAAGGTACAACTGCTGGACATTCTGTATCTTTGAGTGCTTGGGAAGCAAAAAAAAAGTGAGAGATGGCATAATTAGTTAAAAAAAAATCATATATTTAACTTGACTGGAAAGTTTTCAGCCCTGGTAGAGCCAACCATCTTTCAAAAATGACTGATAATCCATGCTGGTGAATTGCAGCCACACTGAAGCTTCTCTCAATATTAGGAAATGCTTTCTAAGCAGGAATCTGCATTGTTCATAAATGTATCCCTTTGTCACTTTTATACTTTATTGTACTTTTTACAGGGAGTTCCACAGTTTGACAGTATTAGGTATTTTGTAATATAAATAATAATCTGAAGCCTTTGATTCTTCCCCTGAAAGACCAGTTAGTAAGCAGCATCAGAGGTCATAATTAGGTTTGTCAAGTTACTGGTAACAGGGCAGAGCTTGGGCTAAATGAAGCTAAAAAAGAAAAAAAAGAAAAAACCCACCCTGTGATCTGTTAAGGAAAATAACCCTGTGTCATAATGCAGTGAACTGTAAGTTTGTATGGATATACCTGACCTTTGTGAGAGGCAATTAGAACTCCTCAGTTGCATGCTCCAGCTGGTGATTAATGAATATTCTCTTTTAATAAGTTATACAGTAGACTGCTTTTGTGACAGAAGGATTATTATCTGCACATCAATAGCTTAATTCCAGGGAGAGAAGTAATGTTTGTTTTTCTCAATCTGGGTAAATTGTGCTTAAAAGGCTTGGATATAGCTTCCTTCCCAAAACTCTGAGACTATTTGTGTAAATGCTAGTCATGAAGTCTGAGAAATGGAGCGGTGACCACATCTGTCTAGTGAATGGTTCAGTCCTATGGTCTGTGCTGTTTCAAAATTAGCATCTCTTGGGACATGGCTGGCTTTTTGGAGGCATAAACTGTCTGAAAAGCTTAGATGTATTTTAGCTCCACATCTGAATTAGCATTTTGTCCCACAGCAGATCAAACACATTTTGTGTCTTACAATGAAAGCACTTTTTATTTGTGAAACTTTGGCTGCTCTGAACTGAGACACAGCCAGTAGAATGGGTAATGTGTTAATAAACAAGTAAATGTTTCTTTGAAAGTTGAACTTCTTAAAGTGAAGAAAAGTCAGTAGGTCAGACATGAAAAAAGGGAGAACGGTGATTTGAATGAGAGTGCAGTACCACTTATGTGGATTGATTCTTGGCTGCACTACAGATTTCCTGTGTAACTGGGTACTGTGTAATTGTCTGCATCCCATTTTTCCTGTTTCTGCTGATCTCACTGATAGAGACACTGGAAAACCCAATATGGTAATTTCTTGAAGGGCCTTTGTCAGTGTGCAGTGCAAGGTGTTACAAGATTGGACTGTACTCAGCATTAATGGCAGATGCTGCGACGAGTTGAGTCTTTACGTCTCTGAAGGGAAAAGATTTGCACTCGTGGGAAATGGAGAACCAGTAATAACCATCTTCTACCTTTCAAGCAAACAAAAACCCCACCTTGTTTTTAGTGGCCAGAATATTCATGTCAAGGGTCATGCACTTCATGTTGAAACAGAATATGGACACAATTCTGAATCCTGCACGTCTCAGATGAACATTCTACCAGCTAGCTGTTACTGTGAAGAATGTGGGAGGGCTTCAACAAGAAATAGAGAATATTTATCCAGCAGAGCTTTGATCTTAATTGATGTAAATCATGTTAAAATTTCAGTCAACTGTCATTAAAGAAAAATCTGAACACCCCCCCAAAGAAATGGCCAGCTATTTGTAATCAGGATTCCAATTCCCATTGCTTTTCAAAGCAAAATTTGAAAAAAATAGCTACAGGGGCTAATTATATATATATATGTATGTATATATATATATTTATAATATCAGCTATTATAAATAATATATTACACTTTTTCTTAAACTATATAAGTTTCTTGTAATGACGTGAACTCCATGATTTATATTTTCTGAGCTGTATGTGATGATGCTGACCTTTCAGACCAGGTAAAATAACCCATCTTTCAGCTCTGTGATGTACTCAAATGATGTGTGAAGGCTGTTGAGAAGAGGAACCACACAAACCTTAATGTGGCTTTTGCAAGGAAATGAACTTCCTTGTGACCCAAATAGAAACTTGAGCATGCAGTGTCTGGACATGATGCAGCGAGCGAACTTGGACAGGAATTTATATTACAGTAGCCTCATTTTATATTCTTCTTCTGTGTTTGCACATTGAGACAAGCTCAGTCAACAGTATCATGGCTTCCTGTCCAAGAAAGATTTTAAATCAGGTGTGTGGCTTGTTCCCATCCTGTTCTCAACTGTGCAAAACATTAAGATCAGCTGTCTGCCCTACTGAAGACATAGGTTTGAGGAGGAAGACGTGATATCAATGAATAGAGGTCATTCCAAGAGTACCCATGCTTGTCCTGTGACATCTATAACAGATGATTCATTTCTTGATGCATCTGTTCAAGGAGGAAGTTTTATTTTATAGTTTGCCTGTTAGAAGGACTTCATGAGTCATCAGCAATTTATCGCAGGGGTGTGTGTGTGCAGGTAGTGGCAAAGTCCATGTAATGGTTGGACATCCAGGGATGGCCTCCTGACCCCAGGGAGTTAATATTTGTTGACATTGCATAAAAACAACCTGGCATAAATAATGGTGGAAGTAAGGGAGTGCTGGATTTGGTGTCAAAGAGTGTCAGTCTGTTCCTAGCTCTGATAATGAGTTTTAATTGTCATGTCAGAATATATACCTCTCTGTCTCCATCTGTAGGAAAGAAGCCTTCTAAAGCTGCTAATTTTGTGGATGTATTTATTAATGCTTTGACATGATCATATTTTCAGGACATGCTCTGGAGAACTGTTCAATATTTTGGAATTGGCTTGGTGCAGAGTAAAATACCAACTGGAAACTGAAACGCAGTGCTTGCCCCAGAAAAGCTTCAATGCAGGCAGTTAATGTAAGGGCTTTCCCTGTGCTGTTTCTTTCAAGGCTGAAATCATTTTGGAAGAAACACCATGTAAACAGTGTCTTTCATTTTCATGATCTGCTCAGCTGTGAATATCTGCATTTCCACATGATCTTTGTAACACTAGTGTTTAGCACTTCTTTTTAGAAAGTTTTGCAACAAAGGCAGTGGTCTATAATGACCACTAGTCTAGTATGAGTCTAGTATGGCAGTCTTTGTATTGCAAATGCTTGTCTCACTGACATGGCATCCTGTAAAGTCTCTGGTCTCTAGAGAACAGCTTGCCCAATGGATCAGGTCTCCCAGGATTTGCAAAAAAGGGTTTCGGGATCAGCTGAGCTGTGCGCACAATTCTTTGCTTTATTTTCTTTCATTTTGATTGGTTCAGATGGTCCAAATATTTGCAGAACTCCATTAAGTCCTATTTGGGATGAAGTCATAAGTTCCACTTTCCACCAAGTCATGGAGCCTGTCCAAATTAGTGTCAAAGCCTATATAATACCTTGGCTATATTGCAGGCTTGTATAGTATCAAGATCCTGTTTTCACAGCAGTTACATAGTTGTTACTTCAGTGAAGAATGATATGGCCCCTTATAAAGTCCACAAGCTGACGCCTGTTTTTTAATGTAATATTTACACTATTCAAGGAGCTAAAAGAAGGCTTTGCTTTAATAGATTCCTTCAGCTAATGTTTTTCCTTATACAGATGGGTTATTGTTTCCAGCTTTTGATACCTATGCGGCTTTATGTATTAAAGCCGCATTTTTTTCCCTTCTCTGTGTCTCCTGGAGCAAGGGAAAGGTTTTGCCATTATCATCAAGTTGCCTTGCAGTTTTCTGTGAATATATTAAAAACAAAACACAAAAAACCCCAGCACCCCGTTGTTGCACCCTACTCCACAGATTTGATTGCCTTTTATTTTCGACTTGTCTTTGCCTTTTTGAGAGAAAGCCTGGTACAGCAATCTCTTAGCATGAGCAGAACTCTACATAATTTAGGCAGTTAAATGTTTGGGGTTTTTTTCCCTAATTTCTCTGATGCTACAGGTGTGAACGTGACTCTTTTAAAAGTATCACTTAGGTAATTGCTGTAAATAAGTCTGTGCCACCTAATGATTTCATGGGGCTGGATAAAAATCCATATGCTCATCCTGAGTATAAATAGCTTTCTGGGACTTCATATTGAAAGAGAGTGCCAGTTTTTAACTACATTTTCATTTGTTCTAGCGAAGTAAAACACACATTGACAGCCATAAAATTCTGGCGTGAGCAGTGAGTGTGGAAGACCACTGAGATTGAATGGACTCTTTTGCTGAATATGCTTCTAGACCAAAACAACTTCAGCAAGCAAGGATTGCTTAGTGGGGTATCTGCTAAAACTTTTTTAACCTCAGCAATGTACATCTTCTGTCTGGGCTTTAATTCAGGAAAAAATCTTACATTCTGCGTTCCACTGGAACAAATTTTTTTCCCAGTTTTAATTCAAACAATAAGACTTACAGACTAAGAGTTCAGGCTAATTTTAATGGGTGGAGAATGGTCTAAAGCAGGATATACCAAGGACCTTGCATCATTGTCAAGCTAATCATATATACAGGTATACTTTAGGATATCATTGTCTTCTTGTCATTGGTTCTGACAGTGAGATTTCTAGCGGTTTGGGTTCAGGTAGGAAATTGTTCAGAATTACGATTTTTTCTAGTTTATGTATCCTGATGGTTTTTGGCCTGCATGTTTAACAAAGACATCTAGAAGTGTTAGTGGTAGCATTCAAGCATTTATACTTATTTTTCACCCTAAATAATCTTAAAGACAAAAAATATTGTAGCTTATTTTGGAATATAAGTGATGAGTTCAGGCATTCCTTAATTTATGTGTGTTTGTTTCTTTACTTGGAATTCAGAATGGAGGCAGGAGAAATGTAGATAATACATGTATTGCCTGTTCTGACAGTGTTCTTGTCAGCTGTACTCTGCAAGCTATTACAGTTGTCACTAGGACTTTTATAATTTTCTGCAGAAAAAAAATTCAGAAGGGCACATGAGCACTCATTGTGCTTCAGATGGGTGGCTCAGCCTGGTTCCCTGCAGAATGACCTTACTTCATACTTCTAGATTAGCTCCCTATTTCTGTTGTTCTCTTTGAGGATGATAACATTATCATATAAAAATAATGCTGTACTTATCTGTTGTATTTTTAATTTTTTTTTCCATCGTCAAGGTCGTATATTGGTTTTTGCATGGGAGGCTAAGGTCTGCCAAGTGTGAAACTGTTGTCAGGGTTGTGGTTACCACTAGGTATTATTCTGCACAGTAAAGGGCAGCAAAAGGCAGTCTACCAAAAACTGTGATGTGGCCATTCTAACTGGCTGTTGGTAGAGAGTTGCATACTTCTGTAATGGTCTATTTGACAGAGATATGGGTCTGTCAGATCCCTGCTTATTGTGGCCAGGAAAGGGAAGTAAGAAAAATCAGCAGAACTTCTCAATTAATTTGAGAAACATCACCTTGTTCTTAATTGCACCATCTATTATCATGAGGTGGTGGTACATGCTGTGTGCATAGCAATTGTGGATGTAGTTGGTATCTCTTACCACTTTGCCAACCTTTCATACTTTTAATACAGTGCTCTTCTTTATGATGCTTTAATTCTTCTACTCTTCTTAGTTGTTTGGTGGGGTGCAAGGGTTTAATAAAGGCTTATGACCTGTACTGTGCAACCTGACACTGACCTGATGTGTCTGCACTGCAGTCCTTCTCTAGATGAGGACAAAGCTGTTTTTTCAGTATCATTAATGGAGATGCTTCTTTAGTTTACATGTTGAAAATCCAGTGGAAGAAAGAGAGGGAAGGATCCGACTCTCAGTCATGACTTTGTTTTTAATTCAAAATAGGAAGATCTTGAGTTGTGCAGAATTGTCGTGTGTTGGTATGTACCCTGGCAGGAAATTGTCAGGTAACAAGGTGTTTTCTGAATGTGGCTCAACAGGAGGCACGTAGAGCTATTTCTCATTTCTAAACCAAACAGTGGTGGAATAGCTGAGTTACTCTGATAGACCTGTTCTTTTAATTTTTTTAAATATATCTTCCAGGGTAGCTTTTCTGGTGTGAGTAAGCTTTTGTGCACAGACAGCATTGTCAAGATCCACACAGTCTCCTTTGGTCATTGTTAGGATGAGTGGTTCAATCTCTTATCATATGCTAGGAGTGTTAATGTTAGTTATTTTTAGTTTATAATGGGAGATGAGGATCCTGGAAGGCAATCCTTATGTTACCAGGGACTCTTACACCTATCTAGAAATAAACAGATTCATTAGAAGGAAATCTAATTTCCTTTGAGCAGTCAAGGAACAAAAAATAATTGGTTCCTTCTTTTAGAAGGTTGATTGAGATTAGCCTACTGAAGATGATTTCAGGTGGATTACATGGGAGGTGAGGAGATAAGAATTACTACTGCTCCTACTGTAATTGAGGGGATGCTGTTGTGCTCCTTTGGATGTTCTGAGATTTTGCTTGTATTTACAGGATATGATAGGATTAGGACAGGATAGAATAGAATATCTCAGTTGGAGGGACCTACAACATTCACCTAGTACAGCTGCCTGACCAATTCAGGACTGATCAAATTAAAGCAGGTTGTTAAGGGCATTGTCCAAATGCCTCTCAAATAATCAACGGTCTTGGGGCATCAGCCACCTCTCTAGGGTGCCTTTTCCAGTGTCGGACCAACCTCTTGGTAAAGAAATGCTTCCTAATGTCCAGTCTGGACCCGTTTTCGTTTATCACATCAAAATTATGCAGTCTTTAGCTTCTTTTCAGGTTCCTGTTGTTTTTTTCTCCATAGCAGACGTTAAACCCCTTTGTTGGTGAATTCCACCATCACCATAACAGTAGAGAGACCAAATCATTTATAAGATCTGTCAGTATAAAGATACAAAATGTAAACCTGCTATCTGTAAATGGGCTATCCTTCTACTTCAAACATAATATGTTTAAGGGACTGAGGTTTGCTGCTTAGATGCCAAAGATAACTGTATCTCCATCAAGCTTTATTATTCTGTGTTTAATAATCTGGGCTGAAGGGGATTCTTTTTATCTGACACACCATAGTGACGGTGCTGACTTTACACTTTCAGAAATGTTTGTAATAAATGCCACACATCTATGTGCATTGTACAAGGATATGGGGGAGATAACGCAATAAAGAGCAGAGCAGTGAAGAATCCCAGGTGGTTCTTGAGTAGCTTTCATCCTGTAAAGTCATCTTGTGTAACCTTGCCTAACTTTCTGTTTCAGGAACAAGAAGATCCTAATAAGCTTGCTACCAGCTGGCCCGACTACTACATTGACCGCATCAATTCCATGGCAGCAGTAAGTTACCTCTCCTGCTACACAGAGAAGATTTCCTAGCATAGGGATGTGTTTCTTTAGGACAAAGTCCTCAAAGGAGAAGAATTTTAGCCCAAAGGCATAACTGATTTAAAATAGGACTTACAAAAGAAGAGTATGGGGATTAAAAAAGAGCTCTGCTCTAGCAGAACAGTAGATTAGAAAGCACTATAAGCATTTCCAGTTTTTATTTCTACAATACTGAGCACTGAAGGCAATCAAATTAGAGTCTGGAATGAAACTTCAAGAGAACATTTGATGATTCAGAAAAGCAGCTATTTAAAAACTAGGTAAAGTTTTATTTTGTTGTATGATTTCAAATTGAATTGTAACCAATCTACAAAATAGCACTTGGGCTCTTAGTTTAGTAGAAGAGTTAAAGAAAAAGTGGTTGTTTATATAAGTTAATATCTGCTTATATAAGAGCATATAAATAAAAGAGTATAAGGCTGTAACACCTTAGACATAAGATACAAGCCAAGAAGTTATTTGAGGAAAACTTTTTTTGATTGTCCTTGTTCAATAGCTGCATAATGTGTCTCTTCCTCTGGAACATCCAGTACAGCTGGTCACCAGCAGAATCAGAATGTCTGCATATCGTGTTCACTGATCTCCTTTGATATGGTAGATCTTACATTTTGAAATTTGATTATTTTTCTGAATTTGTAGTCAAATTTTTCCTCCAATTACTCATGTGCAGTGTCTACTCAGCTTTAATTGACGGTTGTGCAAAAATGGTGTTAGAATTCTATCCCTAGTGTCTTGGGTAGCACACCTTGCTTGTTTACTTATGCTTTTATTTTATATTCTAAAGGCTTCTCTGCACCTTTTGTATTGTGGTTATGAGTTATAAAATAATTTCATAAAAATAATGTCTTAATGGATGCTAAATGTGGCAGTAATGGTGTATTTCTCATGGTGAATACGTCTCACTGAGTAAAACAACCTAAGATTTACAGGCTATAATAACTCACTTAAGAGGATAAAAGAAAAGCTGCTTTCTACTAAGAGCCATGAATAAACAAAACTATCACCTTCCTTCATGCCATATTTTCATGGGGCAGAGTAAGGGAATAGAAAGAATATGGACTTATTTTTAGAAAAGACATTGAGCTTTAGTGACTGGCATGACACTGTGCTTTGATTTCCTGACTGAACAAATTTACTCTACAAGGACCATTAAGGAAAAAAAAAATTAGTATGAAACCTTGCAGTGTTACTGAGCCAAATACTTCTGGTAGGATTTGATCCAAGGCCTCTTGAATCTGCTGAAGTTTTTCCATTGATTTCAGTGACTTTTGGGTTAGTCTTTAAATGATCTTGATGTAAACTTGGAGTGAGTATGTATACACCACTGTTGTAAATCTGGAAAAGCTCCATGGAATGAGACTATGTTTTGGCCTATGTTTCTAATTTTAAACATGTTTTAAGAGAACCAATAAACACCAGCCCTGGTAATGCTGTTTGCATGCCTGAATGCCAATGTCTGAATTATTGATAACCTCTTATTTGGCTTCAAGACTTATGATTCAATCTTGTGCTTGAGGTGTTGAGAAGACACACTGGGGTTAAAAACCCTGCTTCTGATTTACCATTTGGTTGCTTCACTTTTCAGCAGGTGAAACTGAGTTGACTTGATTTTGCAGAAATTGTATCAGTGGAAAATGGGAGTAATCCTGCTAAGAACCAGCTCCAACACACTTTGAAAGACATGTTCTGTTCATTGTTATTTAGACCTCTGAGATTTCTAACTTCCAAACAGTTATTTTTTGGGTCCCATATAATTTCAGTTCTAAATTTAGTGGTGGGGTTTTTGAATTTGTTTTTTTTTAAACTGCATCCAAGTGGAGTTGACTTTGAAACCATGAAAGAAAAACATGTTTCATGTTGCTTCCTGACACTGTCTGGTCTATTTCAGTTTGTGTCCCTTGAGCACTATCAGGTATTGTAATATTTTAATTGAAATATAGCAAGAAGTATTGGAGTTGAAATGGTAGTAATAATCACAGAAGTGTTAGTTTAAAATGCCTTAAATCCTGCCTTTAATAAAATTTAATCTTCGCGTCTCCTGTGAATTCATTACTTATGAATTTTTTCACATTTGTACTTCACATCCTTTTTTATGTCCTGTTGTTTAATTATGAAGTTCTTTTCTTATATATATTAGCTTGGCAGATATGTTCCTCCTACTCACTGATTGAGTGGAATGGCACCTTTTTCATGCTGATATCATTAGGTATCTTTCTGTGGATTGCAGCAGTCCAAGGCTCCTGTGCTCAAGGATGACTTTCTCAGAAGCCCTGCTGCAGTGTTACCCACTGTATCTGCCCTTCACAGATTATGTTTGAGAGCAATGTGGTGATTCCTGACATGTTTGACGTTCCCTACTTGTAACCTTAGACCACTATGTTAGGAAGCACTTTAGGTCACAGATTCCTGATCCAGTTCAAAAACCCGTGCATTTTATGCACAGTTCTCTTCCCACAATTGTTTCTGTTGCTGTGACTTCTCAAATTTTTATAGATTTTAAACCAAATTCTCACAAGAGCGAATGTCTAAAGCTGTACCTCTTTACTAGTGTGGAGGTCACAGCACGTGGAGGCACTGTCTCAGACTCTAGGTAGCCTGACTGGGAGGAAGGCGCTGAGTAGAACATTGGTACACTCTCTTCTGGACCAGCCCTTGAGACAAAGGGACAGCTGCTAATCATGTTTAATTTAGAAAGCAAAGCCTCCAAATTTGTCCAGTCCTCTGATATCGACATCTATAAATGATACTGGGGATGTGGACAGGGTGCATGCCCACAATAGAGACTGTTTCCATTATCAGTGTCATTGTCATCTGCTGATTCATCAAAACACAGAAGGTTTTATTATTAAAAGTAGAGCAGCTGCCGTGTTAATATCACATGTAAAGAAATGTCCCTGTGCTCCCCCTGCCCTCCTTGCCCCATGACACTGCTTGGCAGTACAAATGAACACAGCTTGCATTTTCCTGGGGAGGAAAGGTTCTGACAGCATTGTGTTGCTTTTATGATCTTGATTGTGTATGCATTTCCTCAGAGAGACTTTCAGGTGAGCAATAGTTGAAGATCCAGCTTTTCTGGAGAGGTGGCTCGGTCAAGGGTGTGAGAGGAGTCAAGATTAATAAATACAACTGTAACCAGGCCCTTTTCCTTGACTCAGAAAGCATTTGTTCAAGGCAGAGCAGCTTCATAAGATGTTAAAAAAATAAATATATATCTTTCAGTAGAACTCAGCAGGTAGATGATAACTCTTTCCTCCAAGTTTGATGACATCTAGGTTACTTTAAACTTACTTGCATAAAAGTTTCAGGGTTTTTTTTTTTAGTTATTTCTATTCATAGTTTATGATTGGTAATTTATTCTAACAATAATTTATTCTGTTAGTTCAGCCTTAATGTAGTTAGAGATGTGGTGTGCCTTGAATTTCAGCTGACTACTATGAGACGTCAGAACATCCAAGTTGCTTTTTCACTGTTCATTCTTTTTGTTTCTTACCTTTTTCATTTCACATGTGTGAGGCTATTAAGTAAAATTAGGTCTGTCATATAGTGTATTGTTGATGCTGGTTTATGCCCTTTTTCTCTTTTTTTCTCTCTCTCTTTCCCCTACATGCTGTCTTCATGGTCCTTATATTTTCCTTCCCACCAGTTTTGGGGAATGATTAGCCATTAGGATAAGGTGTGGGAATAAATCTCTGCTTTTAAAAAACTAAAATATTTCATTTTAAGTGGAGCCAAAATTTCAAAATAATTTCTTACACTACTTGAAGTTTTACATATAAAATTCCACAGGAATGATTGTTTTTACAAATTCTTGAATTTTTTTAACTGGCGAATCAAGTAACTGGATGCTGTACTTTCCCAGGTGATACTCTTGATCTGGAAAACTTCAAATATACAAAATGTGCTTATAAAAAGAGCCCTATATATACACCACCTTTTAGGGACCACAAAAGGACCTGGCACTATTTCGCTTCCCCTTCCTAGTATTTTGGTTAACTGATGGTAACTGTCTGCCTCCTGAGCCCAGCAAACATTAGTCCTCGAGTGCAGTCTGTACTTCAGGGAAGCAATTCATCAGTCAGCCACATGAATGAAATCCAGCCTCAAATAATGACAGTTCCCTCCCCTCTGTCTCCCAGGGACAGTTATGTTTTTTATAACTCTTGCCGAGAAAGACATTTCACAATGCAAACCCAGTCTGTTCTTTAGCGAGGGCATGAGGATTTGAATTCCTGGCCATACACAGGAGTGAGAAATGAAGGGCTCTTGGCTGCCTGCAGCTTTAGAAAAGGGGTTTTCCATAATCACCCTCTGTTGTAAAGGCAGTATTATTTGTATGTGTTTCATTTGGAAATGGGCCTTTTTCACTCTGAACGAAATACTGTTGAGCACCTTCCTACCATCCATTTGCTTTCCCCCCACAACGGCTCAGAGGAGAAATTAAGCCATTGGAGGAATGGGAGCTTTTCAAAGGAGCATTTACGGGCCAAAGGAAAGATGACCAGATGGGCTGTCACCCAAGAAAATACAAATCAAGCCCCAAATCACACCCGAGGACTTTACCATCCATAATGCCTGCTCAGGATTTCTGTTTATTTTTCGAAAAGGGGGATCATATATGGCTTGGCTTAAGCATTTCAATTTACGTTTCTGGCTGTTGGGGGATGCTGGCAAAAGATAAAACATCATCAGCTCATTTTCCATCAGTAGCGCTCTGTCATTCCATTAGGGCAGGAAATAGCTTGCTCTGTTACTGAGTGAATTTGACTTTAGCGTGGATCAGAGAGAGGACCCCTAGAGTTAAACACATCTCCCTGTGCCAGCTGTTCGGCATAAGACAGCAACGGCGTGCAGCCAAATGACCACCCTCAGGATCTGACATGTGTTGGCATCACATGACTTGCAAGAGTAAGCAGTGGGAGCCCTTCCAAGGGAAGTGAGGTGTTGGGCTGGTGGAGAGGATGGAGAAGGTTAAAGGAGGTTCCAGTGAGAGAAAGGTTTACTTTGGTGCTTGCTAAACAGTAAAATAAAGACTGAAATATTTTGCTGTAATGAGCCATAATTGTAGCTACTCAGATTCCACCACAGAGAGGTACAATATCAGATCCCTGATAGATGATACTAGTTTAATTGGTTTATTCAGTTGAGAAGGGGTTCAGAGCTGCTTTCCAGATACCACTGAGTGATATCCACAAGAAGTCCTGCCAAAAAGAGAGTAATTTATCCTCTCATTTTACAGTTTAAGTGACTAAGAAGACATAGCTATAGGCTAAGAATTTCCAGCATTAAATCTTGACTTTTTCAAAAGACACACATGGGACTTGTGAGCCTGAATGATATATGCAAAGGGCACTGAAGAATCTTGCTTCACATGACAAGGTTGCAGTGGTGCTGAGTGTAGATCTGGAACCCTAATTTTCTGATGCACCACTTTTTTGGTGGCTTTGTCTGACTTTGAGAACCATAATTTTTTGTGTGTATTCTACTCATTGTCTCTCACCCTGATTTACAGTGACCCACAGCAGCTTCAGTTCCAGCTGACTGCAAGCTCTAGTAATTGCAAGCTGCATATGGGGAGGGGGGGGGTTGGAAATCTAGGCTTCATGTGCTTCAGTTTACTTGAAAAAAAAAGGGATAGGGATTTTATGATACTCCAGCTTTTTGCAGTAAATGTTCCTAATTAGCAAGGGTGAAGTGTGTAGGGAACGCCAGTATCCTAAAACAGGTGATATACTTCGCATGGGGAAGAAAAGTCAAACTTGTATGTACAGAAAATCTAATTCAGGATACTTGCAGGCTTTCTAGTCACTTGAAGAAGATTTTATGCTTTGAAACCTGACACATAAATCTGGTTTGGTTTTCTTTTCCCCCTCCACCCCAAATCCCTCCAGTCATGTCACTCTAATAAAAGATATTGCCTCTCCCTACAAACTTTGCCTCACATATCCATAGATCACCACAGCCAATCGCTGTTCCAAATTAGGTACAGTTTTCTGCGGGCATACTGGCAACTGTGATTTTTGGGGGGTAATCTGAGAACCCGAGTTTAGCCAATGTGGCAAAGTGATATGCTGCTGCCAGTCCACATGAACAGCCTCATCTGGATTCAGTTTTGTAGCTGAGGCACTGCTTTCCTAGTGAGAGGTCAGCAGGCACCCCTGCATGTGTTGATGGGATAGTTGTTTTTCATAATTCCTGGCCTGTCTCTTAGCTTCCACGCAGCTCAGGCTTTCCTAATTGCCACCTTCTTTTCTGACCAGATGCAGACTCTCTATGCTTTCGATGAAGAAGAAACAGAAATGAAAAATAAAATAGTTGAAGACTTGAAGACAGCTCTGCGGACTCAGCCCATGAGGTAATGCTGTTCGCCTTTCATCACAATTCACTGCCTCCCTATGGTCAGATGTGACACTGCTAAGAGTGGCAAGGACACCAACCTCATTGTCTCACCTCACACAAGCCTCTCTGAGGTTTCAGACAATCCTCAGAGAGCCCTATAGTCCCTGGTCTGAGCCTGCCCAGTTGGGAGGGCACACTAATGCTGAAACATGTAGTTTCATGAAAATAAAAGACAAAGTCTACTCTGAAAAATCTGTGGCAGATATTTGCAAACACAGGTCATGACTATGAAGATCAGATTTTAGTCTTCACAACCCCCTGAACATCCCATGTAATTTGATTCACTTTGGGCAAAGTCTCAGCGTCTACTCTGAACTTTGAATTTAAGCTTCCCCTTATCTTTAGTAATGTGAACTGTTTAGTACAAAGCAGCTAATCCATCTGACATCACCTGATTTGGCATTCTTCCCATTCTGTGTTGTAACTGTGGCATAGAAAAATGTAAAGAGACTTTATTGTGTACTGTCTTTGAAGGTAAGGTCATCTTTCTTTTTCTGGGAAAAAAGCTCTGAACAATAGCAAACTAACTAGCATAGAAACCTTTTCAATTTAACACTTAGAAGAGCAGTGTGGAGAAACAAAAACTTTAGTTGATATGATTTCAGGAAACAATAAAAAAAATTCTGGATGTCTTTTATATTGGCCAAATACTTTTGCACCCACTCTATGCTAAAGTCATAGTTTCAGAGAGCTTCAGTAATGCCTAACCAAATATGGTTCTTTTTTTTTGGGGGGGGGGGGGGGGTGGATCCTAACCAAACCCAACAAATGAAATAAATAAACAAAAACAATCCAGAAAATCCTCTCAAAGAATTTGCATTGCAGTTACTTTGACTTGAAGTGAAGGTATTTGTGGGACTTCTTGCAGAGCTAAGGGCTGATTGTGCTTCTCCCTTTCATAATCTTTAAAAAATTGATTGCATGCAGCTTCTCTGTTTTTACCTCCTGTTTATTTCCTGTTTGATGGGCTTTAAGAGAGCACAAAATCATATTCTGGTGGTCCTCAGGCATAAAGATTTATCAGGCTTTGATAATTTTACATGGGGGTAGAGTGAGTGCTTTTAATGTGGAAACAGAGAAGTTGTCGCCTATACTGAGACCTAACCCAAGGGGCAAGTGACTGATCCTGTCTGTCACTGTCCTGTAGCAGAGAGCACAGTAAAGTGCAGCTGCACTCTATGTTAAAATGGAAGCTAAGGCAACTGTCAAGCTCCCAACTCTCATCAGGCTTTTAAACCAAAGTCCTGTGCTGTTGAGACTTGGTATAGCCAAGCTATTACATTAATGTGGAGCTGGTTTGATGCTTACTCTGTGAAGGTGACAGCTTTCACTGAGTGTAGCCACAGCAGCAAGGCCTCTTTGCTTTGTCTAGCTGAAACACTTAGGTGGCTACTACTGGTTGTTCTGCTCTGTCCTTTTGAATAGACAGCTCAAACTCCTTGTTGAGGACAAGGCAATAGAGAAGAGGAAAGTGCAGTGAGCATTGGTGCAAATTCTTTTGCTCAAAGCCTTGCAAGGTTTTTCTTCTCCAACCTGTATTGCATCTGCTGGATTCCCTTGACAACAGCCTGTTGCTTCATCTGTTTGTAATAACCCTGACAAGCACAAGCATCTATGGGCTACCCTATAAAGTCTTCTCTTCTAAATCGCTGGCGATGGTTGTGGGGCTTTTTAAAAAAACAGTTAAGCCAAGCCAAATTTTGAGTTGAGTCCTGTGTCTCAACTAATTTCCAGCCTCTCAATTTGTTAGCTGCCAAATGGGCTGCATGCCAGTGCCTGATCAACAAGCCAATTTCTTCTTGATGGAAAGGTTGCAGTAGAGAGGCCCTCAGCTCCATCAAATCCCTCTCATAAGCAGTATGATACCTAAGCCTTCAAAATACTAGTCTTTCTAGTTTAATTTGGATATCAAATCCTATTTTCTTTGCCACTTCTGTTCATCAGGCCTCTGAAGAAAATAGAGACCTAAATTCACAGAGGATGAACTGTCTGGAATCCCTTTGTGATAGTAGGGTACATGAGGGCTCTGACAGCTTTCTGGTAGGCTCCTCTGCTTGAATTCTCTGATCCAGAGGAAACAAAAGAAGAAAAATACATGCATTTGGCTCTCTGTTTTATTTTACTGTAAACTCTGTCTCTTCTAGTAGATAATGCAGAGTAATTACTAATCTCTGTCTCCATTCCAACCCACCAGTTCTAACTATAAAAAGTAAAGCAGCCCTACCCAAACTTGAGTTTATCTCCTCTTTGTAGAAAACGGGATAGGAGCATCCCTGGGGAAGTTCGTGGTCCCCTTTGAGCAAGTGCACTTTGTTTGGTATTTAGGAGCTGCCCTGAAATAGTAAAGCCAGGTTATGTCCTAGCACAGAGGAACAATCGCAGCCACAGAGAACAAAAACGCCACATCTGCATCTTGTAAAGAAACACATTTTCTCTCAGGTTTGTAAAAACTTAGAACTATAAACAAGTGAGATGACAAACTGTTGGACAGAAGCAGTGAGAGAAGAGCTTTTTGTTTGGTATTTTAGTGCCCCAAAAATGGAGGTTCAGAAGTGCAGCAAAAGCAAAAACTTAGAAGGGACTGGGAAAAAAATTGCTTTTTGGAGCCCTTGAAAAATACCTCCTGTAGTCCAAATCATCACTAACACCCTTTATTGTGTGTGTTCCTCCTTTTGTTTTATTCAGGTTTACCTCCTGCTGGTTTTTGTTTGATTTAACAATGTTGCATCCAGGTGCATACTGAAGAGGATCATTTATGCAACCAGCAAGCAAAATCCGTTATGCCAAACTTTTCATCTGTTCCGTAGTTATCAGGATTATGTGTGCCCCCTGGTTCAAAAACTAATGCTGCAGGGAAGTGTAGCCTTGCCTGTTAACAGGGTGGGAACATCCTGCTCTCTGCACACTCACAGCATATGATCTTTCTGTCTTTCCTGAGTTGGATCAAGTCTTACAGGGAGGCTGTACCCCCAACACTTGGAATCCATCAGTGGGTCAGTACCTCTTAGGCCACCACATCTGTATTTGGATGAAAGGTTTATTATTAGAGCTAGCTAACTCATTCTGATCAGCGCTCTCTAAAACTTGAAAGGCAAAGAGGTGCCCTGCCTTTTAAAATGTGCTAAACTGGTCAAGTGAGAGTCTGAGGTGAGGTTAGGCTTTAATTTGCTTGTTTAGCACCTATTAAAACACACTCTGCTTTATTTACATTTGAGTATTTGAATGTGCTAGCCAGAATGCATTGGCAAATATGTTTAACTTTACACCTCCCAGTCTAGAACAAGACCTTACTTAGCAGCATAGAGGCTGTGTAGGACGGGAGGTAGTTGCACATGTGTTGTATGCTGTGTGTGAGAAGGTTCTTTACTGGTTTAGGTTGACTTTGCTTTTGCACATACACACACAGGCATCTGCTTAGAGACAGACAGATGCACAAACACCAAACAGTATGAGGATTGTGGCTCTCGAGCTGTCAGCTAAACTTCCACTTCTTTTTCTAGCCCCTACAGACATTTACTCACACACCTCCCCACACCAAGCAAATCCTCATACTGAGAGTATCTGTTGGGCCAGAAACTGCTTTTGCCTTTTCTTTACCTCCCCCAGCATGGTTTCTGGCTTTTCTAGAGAATAAGGAACTAAGTGTTTAGAAAAAGGAAGATGAAAATCATAATTTGATTCCTGCTTCTGATTGCAGCTGAAATAGAAAGGTACTTGGCTTTGCTTGCTATTGAGTAACACAGCTCACTGTTTGCTCTCTGGGCTAGGAATAGTACAGGAAAGTCCCAACATTGTTTTAAATTATGTCATTAATCAAGTTTTGTGACACACACCACTTTCCAGCGCATGCCCCTTTTTTGGAATGACCTCATCCTAACAGTCCTAGAAAAATTGCTCTGCCAGTGAATTTAGTGAGAGTTTGTATTTAATTGGGACAATGTGACTTCTGTGCGTTTACCATTTTTTTTCACATGGTCATCAGAGCAGGCTAAAATACATGAAGGTTGCAGTGCCTTGTTCGTTTTGTCATACAACCATGTGTTTTATCCAAAAGTGCATTTAGGGGACCTTTGCTCTCCTGCTTCTTAGGATGTTTCCATCAGTATTGCTCTATAACTTCAGAAACATACTCCTCTTAAGTCTTCCCTCAGCCCTCGAAGTTAAAGGAATGGGAAAAAAAAATTGTCTCTTTCCCCCAGCCCCCAAAAGACAGAGGGAATAGATAAAGTAGAGAATGGAACTTTGAAGGTAAGGAGGAGAAGGAGAATTTAAAGTAGCCCCTCTATAGTGGAGACAGCAGCAACTCCCCCCTTTAGGCCTGGGGAATTGACCGGAATTCATTGGCATAATTGTTTAGTTACACGCTGAGTTTGTGCTTACTTTGTTTCCAAACAAATCCTTTGCAGCAACTCTTTTAGCTATGAATGCATTTGTTTAAGTCTTCTTTGTCAAGCTAGCAGCTAAATGCATCGCAGAGACTTAATTAAGTCTGAATCTTTCTGTAATCAGTTGGAATAACAAACTGCTTAGGGTGACTTACCAAATTCCTGGTGCACAATGCCAGTGATGCTCTTGGGCCAGGAGAAAGAGGGGCTTATGCTCCTGTGATTTGTTAGGGTAGAAAAAATGATGCATCCAAAGAATGTGCAATCAGACCTGTGTGAAACTTGGCAGATTGTCTTAGCAGGGTTCAGTTAAACCATGTTTTCATTTTTGGTGTGCACGTGTTCCTCTGTGTGCCCTTACTCCGATAGTCACTTTGAAATTCAATTTTGGACAAAACCCAAACCTCAGACTGAAACTTTGAGTGCACCAGGCTCTTCCATATTTTTGGTCAAATTGCTGGCCCACATAAGCTGTAAGTTGGCAAATCTATCAGCATAGTGAGTGTAACTTTCAGGTAGACTCTGAAAATTCCTGTGTGGTGTGGAATGTAACCACCAAAAGACCATACATATGTCAAATCCATATTATCCAGAAAAATATAAATATGGCTTGGATTTGACTTGCTGGTACAGGGACATGAATAGAGACCAGTGAAATTTGGTCTTTCAGTATCGTGCTTCCATTATTACTGATTGTAAGTAGCAGTATCTCGTGGACAGAAAAAGAAATATGGTACATTAGGGAAGAGGAGGGGCTCAGTAAAAGCACAATGACACAGAATTTTGGTATTTTTAATTTGTTGCACGGGTGGCAATTCTTAGCAACATTTTCAATTGCTTGAAGTGTCTTTCTGTGTTATGCTGTTCAAAGTGTGGCCATGGACAAATCATTGCTGGTGTACATTTTTACAGGCTGAAGATTCAAGTGCGATGCACATGGTTTTGCATTCAGACATTCCAAAAAAAGTGTACCTACCTGAGCAACATGCTAGAGGAGGCACGAAGTAAACAATGCAATCTAGAGAAATTATTTGCAGCCCTTTTCATGTCCTTGAATCCCCATTTTTAATCCTGGGAACTTCAAATGAAACATTGCTAGAATGAACTGAATTTGAACTGACTTGCCTAATTCCATCCTTTTCTACTGATTTGTCTAGAGGGCTGTTTGCATGGTCTAAATTGACGCATCTGGATTTTTTAACCCTGCTTTTCAACAAAAACAGAGGGGCTTTACCATTTACAGAAGAACATGTCCCTTTTAAATATAACATATTCCTATACAGAAGTCATGGGATTGGAGTTTAAAGGCAGTGTGGCTAATGGAGAGAGTGGGAATGCATTTGTCAGTGTGCCCAAATCCTGGAGGTGGAACCTACAAGCAGTATTGGCTGAAAGTTAGAGCTAAGCCTAAAAATGGTTTTCAAGATAGTCTAAACTCATAACTGAAAGTGTGGTGAGAAGTCTGTGTGTTGGGTGTGTTAGCACGTGTGTAAGATGGAACAATTAGAAAGGATCCCTTCAGCCTTGAAAATGCAGCAGCTGGTGAGGTGAACCACAGCAGTGTTTGGTGGTAACTGCAACAAAGAACACAGAGACCAAACAGGAGTGTAAGGTGATAGCATATAATTACCCTGAAACTATGTAACACACCATTATTAGCTGGAATGTTTTCCCTCTTTGTTTGTTTGCTTTGTTTTTCTTGAAAACCTGGGAATTGTTCTGTGAATTTAGGCTAAGAACTAGCCAGCTTTTAAAGATCTAGGGTTGAATAATATGATATCTTTTGAATAAATTGCCTTTGGTCTGCTTTCCTTGTTCTTCCTACCTGTTTTTCTGGTTTTTCTCTTTTCAGGTTTGTAACCAGGTTTATTGAGCTGGATGGCCTGAGCTGTTTGCTGAACTTCTTGAAGAGCATGGACTATGAGACCTCAGAGAGCCGCATCCACACATCCGTTATAGGGTGTATCAAGGCACTGATGAACAACTCCCAAGGACGGGCTCATGTCCTGGCCCATCCAGAAAGTATCAACATCATATCCCAGAGCTTACGGACTGAGAACATTAAGACCAAGATTGCCGTGCTGGAGATCCTAGGGGCTGTCTGCTTGGTACCAGATGGTCACAAAAAAGTCTTGCAGGCCATGCTTCACTACCAAGTCTATGCTGCAGAAAGGACAAGATTCCAGGTAAAAGGAGGATACTTTAACAGAAATACCCAGAATGAGGAATCTCTGCCATGAGTGATTTTTACAGTGCATATATTGCAAACTTGCTAAGTAGTAAAAAGGCAATATTTATCATTTTGTTTTAGGAAGGGAAATTCCTCAAATAGATTATCACTAGATATATTTATTTATTTATTTGTTTGTTTGTTTGTTTATTTATATTTCAAGACCTATTGCTTATCATTAATGCCAACTTAAAATCCTGTCTATTTTGCCTGAAAATGGAGCTTTGCTGGGCTAAATGAAAGATGATAATCTGCTCATACCTTAACTCGATGGCATTTCTGAGGTGGTAATGATTTTTTCTGTCCTAGAAGCTGAAGCCACAGAATTCCAGGAGCCTCTGTCCTGATTTTAAATCCTTAATTTAGTAATAAAACAATTGCGGGTTAAATAATGGAGACAATGAATTAAATGATGTATGTAAATGATGAGGCACTTCACTTGCCACTTAGCAATCAACTTGTGAATCATCATCACTTAGCAACTGTTGGCTCAAATAACTCCCATTCAGACAATAGAAGGGAAATTCATTCTCAGAGACCTTGAAGTAGGTCAGTGACAGGCTTTTATTGTGGATACTACTGGCTGCTTCTATAGCGTTCCTCTTCCCAGTGAACTGAGCACCTTTACAAAAACATATTACAGAATCTGTTGCTGTGTGTGAGGCTGTGGCTCCTTAACTTTGGGATAACCTCACCCATTTACTATTCTTTCATAGGTGAAATGATTAGAGTGGTGGTAAACCAACAGGCACTAGATCCCAATGGCTAACAGTCATTATCTCCTACCTCCTTCTCAGCTAATGGATTTTAGGCTGCAATTACTGTTAAAGTGAATGGGGAAACAGTCTGTGCTGATGGCCACTAGCTGCCAGTGCTTGTGTTAGAACCAAGTGCACTGTGGGATTCACTGATGTGACTCAGACCTGGGACAGGGATGCAGGAGATCTTGGTTTGGTATTAACCTATATTTGGCATTGGGAGGTCTGTGCCTCTATGTGCACTGCCCCATTTGCACTGCTTGTCTATTCAGACGTGATGCGTGTCTTCGATAACGCAGGTGTGACACGTATGGTGTATGGCTCCGGAAGTGAGGGCCTTTCAGCCTCAGTTGGAAGCTCTTGAGCCTATTTCAATAGAGATAATCATAATTACAGTAAAACTTGGTAGGTGAAGAGATTACAGCTGTAGTTGTAAGAATATGTTGCCATTCTTTAGTACAGGAGTAGGATAGGAATGAGCAGTGCAGATGCAGGAAGTAAGCCATGTACATGAGCTATGATGTGGAGGTTAATGGGTACTGCCTGTGGAGGAGAAGGAAAAAAATTAAAGTCAGCTTGTTCTCTAGTAATTAGCTGAAATAAAGAATCCTTCCTGAATTAATATGGCATTCTTTTATACCTGGGAGACAGGTGGGGATAACTTGAGCTGCTTAGCAAAAAGTAGTGGTGACTCACAAGCCTGACTACACTTGTCCTGTGTTAACTTGCCATTACTGGACCAATTGACTCTGCTTAATAAGCTCATGAGGGAGATAGATGCTGAGCTTACCCTAGTTGGATGTTCTCTCTCTCTCTCTCTGTTTCTGTGTTGATTTAAAAGTTACTGAATAACTGAGGTAAGTCATTGCAGGGTAAAATGTCGTAGCTTTTGATGAATCTGGTGGAATGATTTGTGGGTGCTTACCAGTCTCTTACATTCATGAAAAGTACTTTGCATAAATGCTGCTCTTGTCAAAATACTTTTCCATTGGGTTAAAAAAATGAAAGATAAATGGATAGTCTCTCTCTTTTATTTCTTAAGTAAAAAAAAAAGCCTCACCCAATCCCCAAAATGATTTAGCAGAAGGAATGTGTTCCTGTTTGCAATTACTATTACTTGTGTTTAGAGACTGAAATTGGATTTTTCTACTACACTCAGCAATAGCTTGAGTTTAATTTTGAGGAGGTAAGGGTTCATCCAAAGACATGCCTCATGCATCCCCAGTTATTCTTCTAACAGAGAGACTGGGGATTTTTTTAAGTCCTGAAGAAAGAAATGTGGTCGTGGTCTTTCTTACCATTTAGAGGAAGTTTCTCTGATACTGTAGCACTTAAAATTAAGAGTGTTACATCTCTTTGCCTCTTGCCCCCCTGCACCTCTGCCTCAGAATGGTCTTGCAGCTTACTGTCAAGAAAAGCATCAGCTGTAACTTGAATATGGGAAGCCATTTTGAAAGAAGGATGAGCTGGCAATGGTTTTTCTATACCTTTCCTGTAAGCATCGAGGATGTGGTGTACAAGGAAAGCCTTTTTTTATCCTTTTTTAATCCTAGTCCTAGTTTGCAAGTATCTGAAGATATCCTTTAGGGGTGAAACTGAACCCTTTGGGGTGAAACTGAATGCTTTGGGGGCTGTGTTTCCTGCAGCTCGAGCAGCTAGCGGCATCATTCAGTGTATTGAAGCGTCCAAAGATGTGGAGCTTGCAGCAAACTTTACACTTTGCAGCTTGACTTTGACCAGCCAGACCAAAACACTGTTATGTTAAAAACTATCCACCACAAGTGGGGAATCTGGCAGAACCAAGAAACAAGAATTCTTTCTGTGAAAGTAATAAAACTGTGAACTAAGCTGTAGGAACAGAAGAAACTATGCAGAGTAGAAATTTATTCCTTTGCCTCTATGGTCCATCATTGCAGACTGATTGTAGCTGGTGGGGGAAGGACAGCTGGGAACTGTAAAAGCACTGCTCAGTCTTTCTCTATATCTAGCTCTGCAAGACAGTGGCTAAAGTAGAGATATAATACAAAAAAAAAAAAACATAAAGAGGAAAATAATCTCAAATTTTGGAAATCAACTCAATTCTTGTGAAGTAAAAGTGCAGGGCTTTCTGGAAATTGTACTGAGCTCACTTTTATTGGAATGTCCAACAAAAAACTTACAGGTGATGCTGACCTCAGACAATATCAGTGCCAGTGTTGCTTTTACATAAGTTGCCTTCTAGACAACAGTGGTTGAAAATATTTGCCATCCCATTCAGCCATCTTGCTGTCAGTTTATTCCTCCTCATCTGTGAAAGCTGGCACTTTGTATACTATCTGTTTGAATTTATTTTCAGCTCTTGCAGGTAGCAGTAAACCTAAGTGTCCCACTCTCCCCCATGTCATTTGTAGTGACCAGCACTATGTCCATTGGGGAATCAGGAGGTAAATGTAATAAATATTAATCCAGATCTATGTTTCCTCAAAACCATTTTTTTTCCCTTTTGAAGAGGAATATCATTGTGATGAATAATAATTTGGGGTACATGGTTCTCTTTCTACTCCTTTTTGTAAGAAGAAGGAGAATGATTTACTTACAGCTATCTAAAATTTGAACACCTGAATAACTTGGTGATGACAACTTTAGATTGGAACACTGATTATATCCAGTTTGCACAAATGTGGTGGACTGTAAAGATCATGTATTTAGCACAGCAACATAAAACATGGCATATTTTGTTGAATGTAAGAAGTTATTACTGGTCAGTGTTCTAAACACAACTCCTGCTACCTGGTACAGTTGCCAAAATTTGTCAGAGGACTCAGCAACTAATGAATTAGTGGAGAAGGAAAGCTGTGAATTAAGAGACAGTTCTTACTAAACTTGCATTTACCCTGTCCTGCAATAGCTCCTATTACTTGAATAGAAAACTTACAGTTTTTTACTTGTGTATCTGAAGTCAAAATTCAAATTGCAGTGAGATTCCTGAGCATTATAAATGCTTTTAGTCCCAATTAACTAAATTGCACCAAGTAATACCAGCTGAAGACCATTAATCAAACTCTGCTGAAATATTTCAAAAAGGATGTCTTTGCTTCTTGATGTGTTCTTTCTTTTTTTATTTTTTTTTTGCTGAAGTTAATGGAAAATATATATAGAACTTATATGAATATGAAGAACTATTTCCTTAACAAAAAATTTCATGTTTTACCCTGAATTGAAACTGATGTAAAATATTATTTGTTTCTAAATTGCCAGCATTTTGTCTACTGACTGCAACCGTCAGTCCCTAACTTCAGTTGGGATTCACTTTAAAGCCCTGGGGACATTCCCCAGAACTTACTCTTTTTTGTTAAGGCTCCAGTATTCACCCAATTGCCTTTTTGTACTGCAGCTTCACCCTGTCTTTGATATTCAGTGTGTTTATAGGTCTACCAAAATCATCTTTGTCTCAGTATTTCCAAGAAGATTCTATACTTTATGTTTATGTCTCAATTTATATAGTCATTATTCCTATTTTCTGACATTTTCCACATCATCTTGCCTGAGCTTATCCCTTTGCTTGCTTTAATTGTCAACCCTTTTATTATTCCCTTCTGCCTGGAATGATTCTCACTTTAATGTCCAACAGGGCAGTGTGTAGTTCATCTTAAGATATTCCTTGAAAATTATCCTCTTCAGAGTAATACTCCTTCTTTACTCAAATACCACAATAGCATAAGGCCATGCCTTCAATCTCCTCCCTGAGGCAATCTGGAAAACTCTGTCTTCATCCAATTGTTTGAAATATGCTACTTTGCCTACAAATCCTACTCTGTCCCTTAAAGAAGAGAGATGAAAGAAAACACTTGAAATCCAAGCAATAAATCCTCAGAGCAAAAATGTAGAATTAGGAAGATGAGGCCTTGTTGTCCTTGCTGGGATATTTTTCCATGTGATGTATTCAGAATCAGTACTAGTGTAATTCTGTCACTGGCTCACTGTGTGATCATAAAAATGTTCCTTTATCTTGTTGGGTTTTTTTTCTTGTGAAGATGGAGTTTTATAAAATGCTATGAAAACTGAGAAAGAAGAGTCTCTGATTTTAAGGTTTTTCATGTCTGAATTATCCATTTTATGACTGGTTTCCCTTGTGAAAGGGGCACAATCTATCTCTTCCCTAAGCTGTTGCCTGTCTGATTATTGTTATGCTTGCTGCTTCCCCTCCTTTTTTCTGCGTCATGACATTGAAGCACATTATACTTTTTAACATGCCATGTTTTGAGACAGACTAGTATTGCAAATTCATAATGGTCTCTTGGCCCAAAAAGTTTATCAGGATGTTCCAGTGCTCTTCCAGCATAGCTTGCTATTTAAAACACTCATCTAGCTGTGGATCCCTGTGGGGAGAAAGAATTTCTCTTTTAGTCTTGAGAGAACCTAGGTTAGATACTGAAAGGAACTGATTTCACTTGCCAATGGAAATATTAACTGGGCTGCTCTGGGCAGAAAACTCTTGTTTTCCTCCTTAATGCTGCTAGAAATTTTGAAGTTTGAGGTGAATGAATAAAGAAAGTTTGATATTGTCAGTTAAAAAGGTGGAGGTCAGGAGCATTCCTTCCAGAGCCCCCTTGCCTGGTTTGTGTTAAACACTGTCAGTACAGACCATAGTTTGTAAGGAGAAATCTGATCAATTTGGAGTTGTAGTAGAGGATCTAACAAGGAACAAGTTAAAAGGCTGTATTCCCCCTTGATTTCCTTCTTCCCTTGAGGGCTCAGCCAAAGCCTTTTGAGGTTTGCTGCAGATTGAATGAAACCCTACTGGTTGTCAGTGAGGAGGAATAATGGGATTAAGTGAGGAAAGTTTTGCTTAAATAGTAGGAAAAACCTTTGTAACCATAAGATCAGTTGGGCCACAGAACTGGCTGCCAAGAGGTGTGGTGAAACCTTTTTTCACAGGAAATGTTCAAGTGAAGATTTGAACCTCAGCCATTTGCAAAGAGTTGGAGATATTGGAGTTTGGCCACAGTATGTGGGTATAGACTCTGACGTTTAGGAATTACAAGAACTTACAGTGTTTCCTTGTCAAGCTGAACAATTACATGAAGATGTGCTGCTCTTCAATTAGATTAGTGCAACAAAGGGGTTTGGGTTTTTTTGCCCTGAATTTGGTTTGCCTCCCATTGCATTCTGCTCGTAGTTCAGTGTTCTAAAATGGGGGATAGAAAACTTCCGTTTTTTTTCTCACAGACATAAGTCTGTGAGAAAATATGACAGGAATGAAGCCTCTGAAGAAAAGCAGCAAAATCATCCTTGGTTTTGATGCTTCTGTAGTGATGGCTAATTCAATTCTTCTAAGAAAGCACATGTGCTTTGGATTTCAGTGTCAAAGCTGGTGGTAACAGAATAAAATTCCCTCATTTATTTCACTTCTGCTTGTTTGTCAAGTTGAGCAGTTAGTTTTGTTGGTGAATTTAAAGACTTCTCAAATAGTTTCTGGTTGTCACTGTTAGGATGCTGGATTGAGCTGACCACCAGCCTGGCTCAGTAGGGCATTTCATGTGCTTTTAGGTAAGACTGGTTCCCATTTCTAGCAAAATATTATTTGGTCATAGCACAGTTACTGGGATGTTGGATGAGATCAAAGCTCAAATGCCTGGAATAGGGAAATTTGAAAATTACAGTTGGGAAATGTAGAAGTAGCAAGAGAAAGGAGTTTATGAAATCAAGCTTGTTTGATAATGAACATACTATGCTCATATGTAAAAACAGCTGTCAGTAGCAGTGTATGATAGGTCAAAATATTTTTGCACAAAAACAAGCATGAAGCCAAGTGGTTATTCTTTCCCCTGAAGAATGCACAGGAGGATATTCCTCCTGTTTCTTGAGACGTAGTTCCCTGGCTTTCTACAGGAGACAAGATAGACCTGTGAAACTGATGACTAGCAGAGGAAGGATTTTGCTGTGAATGAACACTTTCAGTCCCCAGGGACAAAAGACTGACTAGAGGAAAATGAGCTTCCTTATTCAGCACCATAGCTTCAAAATGTTATTTAGATGGTCTGCTGAGCTGAACATTAAAAAGTTATTTTTGTCTTTGTTATCCCTCTATAAAAGGGATATAACATCTTATAACATCTTCCTGGGGAGACTAAACAGAATTCTCTCTTTTTTAGTGTGACAGCAAAACAAATATCTGAGTGTGAGGCATTTATTATTAACGCTGGAGTGAAACTCATACAGTTGAACTGGCAGATCTCAAGTGGAATTTGTTACTCTTTCAGTAAGAAAAATCATCCTTGGAATTATGAACTGATCAGAGAAGATCTTGAAGAGTAGATTAATGATGATCAGTACAAAGCTAAAAGTAGAGTTGCTTTCATGGCTAATCAGTTTCTGCATATAACTTCTTTGGTCAATATTCAAGTGGAATTAATCCTAAATAAGGCAAAACCTACCAACGTTATTTGTCTAGTCTTTTTCTCCTTTGTCTCCTGATGTTCACAAGATTATGGTAAAATACCAATATATATGCAGAAATTAGACCAAAAGCATGCCTGTGCTGAGCACCCCCTGAATGCTAAGTACCTCTGTTAGTTGGTTAACAGGGGGACATGCAGCCTCTGGGGAGAACTTCCAGCAGCCTTTCAATATATAAACAGAGCTTATAATAAAGATGGAGAAAGGCATTTTGCCAGGGCCTGTAGTGGCAGGACAAGGGCTAAAGGGTTTAAACTGTAATAGGCTAGACATAGGTTGGATAAATGGAAGAGGTTTTTTTATGATCAGGGTGGAGATGGTTGGGAACAGGTTGGCCAGAAAAGTTGTAGATGCTTCATCCATGGAAGTTTTCAAGGCCAGGCTGGATGGGGCTTTGAGAAACCTGGTTTGGTGGAAAGATGTCCCTGCCCATGGCAAGGGGGTCAGAACTAGATGATCTTTAAAGGTCATTTTTAACCCAAACCATTCTATGAGTCTTTAACATGGAAAATGGAGCTTAACTGCACTTCCAGTGGAGATGTGTAATTCAACTTTGAGCTTTGGAGCTGTATGCACAGGGGATATTCCTGTGATTTGAAAATCCATAAAAGGAGCTTACCAAGAGGTAATAATTGTCTGCTTCATATTAAATGGTGGTAAGTGAAGGAACAAGGAGAAGTCTTTCAAGGTTCAGGCATAGGCTTTATTACTCAAAAGACAGCTCTTTACAATTATCTCCCCCTGTATACAGAAGTGCAATCTATCCTGCAAGGAACTGGCTTATGTCCTCTAACGCTGTTTGCTGTTCTGTTTCAGTCATTGTTAAATGAGCTCGACCGGAGCATGGGGCGATACCGAGATGAAGTAAACCTCAAAACAGCCATCATGTCTTTTATCAACGCTGTTCTGAATGCAGGCGCTGGTGAGGTGAGCCACTGCCCTGGAAATTCCTTCGAAAATGTTACGTTTAAATTAGTTTACCTTGGAAATAGTTAGTAGATTAAGTCACAAATCTTGTGGAAGTGAGTGGATATAGTTAGTGGAAAATAATGCTTAGTTGTTCAGATCAGTCTTACAGTGTGTTCCATATTATTTCATTTCAAGCTTCTTCAATATAACATAGACTATTTACACTGAAGTGCTTACTTTGGGTTGTTTTTTGGTTGCTTGGTTGGTTTTTTGCTGTTTTGGTTATGGGGTTTTTTTTGTTTGTTTGTTTTAAGAACTGCAGAGCATTTACCTTTTTATTTCAGCCTCTTTGGAAAATATTTTGGTTTACCTTCAGAAATGTTTTGAAATATTAAGTTGTTTTGACTCAAAGCCAAACTCAAAACATTTTAATTTTAAAATATCAAAGGGAGACATTTCAGAAAAAAGCCCCGTTGTTTTACTTTTATTAACAAGGCTTCCTTTTGAGTCTGGAGAATAGTTTAAACTGATTTATTTCATAAAACGTGTTACTTTTGTGACATGGGCTTTTTTGTCTTTTTTGGTTAAACCACAACAGACAACAAGCTCATGAGAGCTGTCTGACAATGTATTTGTCTTTGTCTCTGGGAATCCTGTAACATCCCAGTGAATAGATGTCAGAAGGTCAGAGTATGTGATTTTATGTATATGGTTTTATGACAAATAAACAGAAAAACCAGGAGGAAGACTGCAATACTGTTCATCTGTAACCAGGAGGGGAACCTTTAATGGACTAGCAGGAAAAAAGCCAATAGCTTCTGTTCCTTATGGAACGACATGGACTGTGCTGTCCTTATGACTGCATATGTAAAATTCATAGTACATACCTGTACTTTTAGGTGAAATGGAGGCAAAGGCATTAATTTCTTTTTTACTTACTTTACTGGAATTAATCATCATGTGAATTTGGTGCCAGAATAGAGAATATTAAAAAGGGAAGAACTGAAGTTTTAAGTAATTTTTTTTAATGTGATTGACAGCTTTTGAAAACAAATAACTTGGTTTCCCCCCCTTTTTTAAGGACAATTTGGAGTTCCGATTGCACCTCCGATATGAGTTCCTAATGCTGGGAATTCAACCTGTCATTGACAAGCTCAGAGGACACGAGAATGCCACACTGGACAGGTAAGACTTATTTTTGGACAACAGCTACTGATGAACAGAAAGACTTCTTAGAAACTCTTCTTTATTTGAGACAGCTGTCTCTGTCTCCTCCTGAAACTGACTCCCTAAAAAAAAAAACTAAAAAAAATATTTGTCCTTAACATCAGCAGATGAGGTAGGAAATATACATACTAAGCTGGCAGAGGCTGTGGCAAAAGATTTCCTCCATTGCAATTCTAAAGCAATTCTAATTGCTTTCTCTTGAAGCAAATCTGGAACAAAAGCATGTCCTGGTTGGAGGGAGGGAAGCCTCCACTGAATTCATTGAGACTGAGTATGCATGGTCTAAGTGCAGGTTCTGAGTTTCCAAGTTGTATGTCTGCAGTTTGCTGCAGAGCTGGAACCAGAATGTTACTTTTGATCTGCAACATTATAAACAAGAATAAGAGAATCTGTCCTATAGGTAATCTGTATTCCTTTGGACAGCAACCAGGAGCGTTTAGGAGGGGCTTAGGGCACTTTTGGATTTTGCAAGTTAGTCAAGAGAATAACAGAGGTTTGCAAGGATCTCGGATGCCTGGATTACATAGACTCTTGTGTCAGATATATACAGTGCCACAGTCTTTCTCCACATCGTCTGCTGTGCTCCAGTCTCTGTGTAAACCAAGTCCAGATGTTCAAATGTGTCACTCACCAGGTCACCCAGATCCAAACATTGTCATGCTGCTGTGCTTATCAATAGGAATATCTAGAGACTGCTGTGAACTGGTCCACTGAATGCACCTCTGCTCCACTGTTAAGAAGAATCAACTTGTTAATGATCTAATAGATGGCTAGCAAGTATGGTGTGGACTTTTCTGAAATGTGTGATCACTGCAGGCATTGCATTAATCAAAAACATAATGTCCCTTTCCTATTTTATTGGGGTTTTTTGAATCTTACCTCAACACAGTGACTTGGCACAGTTACAGAGCGTGTACACCTCTGCCAGCCTTTTCCTTTGGCCTGTCACTGACCCCCTTGCCTTGCATACCTATGACAGCACTTCATGTAGGAAAGGCTTGCCAACTTCCATATGTTCTAGCTGAATTGAGGTATTGCTGCTTCTATAGTGACACACTTAGTTTCTAAGTCTGAATCATGCAATGAACATTGGCAGATGTTTTGTTTTTCTGTTTCCTCTTAGACATTTAGATTTCTTTGAGATGGTCAGAAATGAAGATGACCTGGAGCTTGCCAAGCGGTTTGACCTGGTAAGTTTTTCTTTGGAGTACCTGAACTCGACAAAGCTGAACTTGCATCCACTCGGGACGCTTGGTGCAAATTTCCTTTGTGCTCCCTAAAACTAACGTTTGACTTTGATGCTGGGAGTAGCCAATGCTCTTGTTTTCACTGTTTCTCATTTAGCAAGTAGGAGATATGTGGTGTGTGAACAATGAAAACAGTGATCACACAAAGGACTTCTGATGAGTGTCTTTGATAAAAACTTCTTTCTTTTGTTTGCCTGAATGTTCAGGAGTGAAGGAGGTTCTCAATCCTGCTCTCAGCTTCTCAGTCCTGATGATCTGGATGCCTTCTAGTTTCAGACATCCCCTTTAAAGGACTATGGGTGAAGTTTAGGCTATTTTCTGATACTCTTCCCAAGGTTACATGAAACTCTGATGAAGACTGTTGCCTTGGAGCCTGTGGAGAGGATCAGTATTTTAGAATATATGGATTTTAAAGATGAACATAAAACAAAGACAACCTCTGGCATCAATAAAAAGCTGTAGGGTCCCAAATGGTTTAGTCTCCTCTTTCTTTGTGAACACCTCTTGCTGCACACAGATACAGAACAACTGTCCCTTTCTTTCTTAGCTTCTACTGTTTGTGCCACCAGTTCCTAGGACCCAAATGTTTTGCTTGTTCCAGAACAGCTTCTTGGTGGCTTTGCATGCCTCCTGCCTTTCTAGCCCTTTACTTTGGGGATCTTTTCCATACTGGGTAGGGATGACAAGGTTGGTGTCAAGGACCCTTGTGTCTGTTCCTGGAACCTGCAGCTGGACATGGCAGGAGATTTTGCAGAGGTCCAATTGCTGAAAACTTGCCTGTCTTTGTATTGACTGGATCTTTCACAGTTCAACAGGCTTTCACTGTGGATGGTTTTTCCTCTTCTCTCACTTCAGATCCACATTGATACAAAAAGTGCCTCTCAGATGTTTGAGTTGATCAAGAAGAGATTGAAGCACACAGACGCCTATCCCTATTTGTTATCCATCCTCCAGCACTGCTTGCAGATGCCATGTGAGTACATTTACAGGTTGCCAGAGCAAGGGGCATTGGAGAACTGGGTGAAGCTTTGGTGTATGTACAAGTTCACAGATAGCAGGGCACACACTGCCCTTGTCTCCCATTCAGTACTTGGCTGTGGCTGATGAACTTGGTATCTTACATTGACTCCATCCAGCAAAATTTTTGTCGCAATACTTAGGGCAGCAGTTTGACCTCTCAGCACTTGCAAATAAAATTAAGTGGCTGAGACATTCCAGCTAGTCACTGACAAAGCTTTTAATGATTTTAAATTTGAAGTTTTAAAAAAGACTCCTTGTGCTGTAGATCAGGGAATTCCCAGAAATAGATAGCATTTTGAATATTAAAAAAAGACACTGAGGATTTTTTCTGGTGAAACAGCACAGTACTGGAAGCTGTTCTGCCACTGGGAAATTCCACAATAAGTCTTCAGGCTGCTATCTCATGGCAATGCATCAATGGAGAGCTACTAAACTCAAAGTGAAAAATAATATTGGCATTTGTTTCCAAAGGAAGTGATAAGAATCTTCTTGTTAACTGCAATAAAATAATCCAGTTGTGCATCCAGAATGTAACAGCAAGATCACTAAAGAACTGCCTGCCTTCATCCTGTTATGTGTGAGGTGCTGGTCTTCCATTACTTTCATCCATATTTGAGCAGTCAGATTGAGAAGGGAACATGAGGGAGATGTACTATGGTGTGCTTTTCAGAAAGTAATGTGATATGTTCTCAGGCTCTCATTAGATTCAAGTACTGCTGTGCACAAATTCAAACACTTTGTCTCAGTGGCCTCTTTGATATTACTCTTTGGAACAGCGCTTGAGCTTTACATATTGACTGGGATTTTTGGTGGCAGAAGGACTAAATCCTGTTAGGCCAGGACAGGATTGTACTGGAGCAGTTATAAAGAATCTAAAGATATAGGTCATGTAACTTAGAGAGATGAGGTGAACTTTATGTTGCTCTGGCTCCTCTGTTTTGATATCCATGGGATCAGTCCCTTTCTGTCAGCCCCTTTCAGTCCCCAGTCAATTTCTGTTCTGTATCTCCACACTTTCTGGTCATGTTGTACGAATTTTTCATGCCACTTGAGTTTTACTGACTTGCAGATAACCAAGCATGCAGATAGAACATCTCATTGTTTTTTCAGTGCCCTCAACATGAAGCCCCAGAAAGCACTGAGTATTAATTATCACAAAGGAATCCTTTTTATAGACATTTAAAGTGCAAGTTATAGCTAGCCTGTCAAAAGGGTTGCATAGCCTGAATGTGCAAATCAGGCAGAAAGTTGCCCGTGCCTGTTATGTGCTGTTCCAGTATGCCAAGTGTTTGTCAATAATCTGCTAACAACTGTTCAGAGTTAGTCTTTGTGTTCTGTAATTCATTGCATACAGGACTGAGAGGAAAGGTGGGAAGGAAAGAATGCCAGTTTGTTGGCAGGTCTGTGCACTTTAGTGTGGAAGTTCTCATGAGTTGGTCTTTTTTCCATACAGATAAGAGGAATGGAGGAAACTTCCAGCAGTGGCAGCTGTTGGACAGAATACTCCAACAAATTGTTCTTCAGGATGAACGAGGAGATGATCCAGATATAGCTCCATTGGAAAACTTCAATGTCAAAAATATCATTAAAATGTAAGCTGATTATTATTTATTATTTCTGTTATGCAGGTGTAAGGATATGATCAGTGTGCAGGTGCTTAGGAGATAAAATATCATATGTGAGGACTTTCTTATTTCAACTTACAGCTTCTCATTGTCTTGTTAAGCAGTTAAGTCTTCTAAGTAGTTTCCTTCTAATGACATCTTAGCTTGGCAGTATCTTCTAGCAAAGTCCTTGTCTTTGACTTCTAGTAAATGTTAATCTGGTTAGAAGAGCAGAAAAAATGCTCAGATTTTATAACAAGGCTTCCTCATGTGCCTTTTTATCATTCAGGATGCTCATGAAAGCTTTCCTTGATACTGAAAACAATAAAAATAATGTCATCATCTCTATGTAGATCCCATTCCTCACTAATGAACACATGGTTTAAAAAGATTGCAAATAGGGGAAAGCAGTCCCCACTTGACACACAAAACCTCTTACCTCTTCATAAAATGTCTGTTTGCTCTCACCCACAGACTTGGTTGAGGGCATTACCATTATTTTTTCCCATAGGATGCATCATTTGAGAAGTCTAGCTACATGAGCTGGCTCTCATCTCAACTTCCCTGTTCTCAGTCCTTTTTTAGCCAAACTTTTGGATTCTTCATTTCATCCAACTGCCTCTGCAGGTAAATTCATGGCCCATTACCCTTCCGAATTATGCACTGAAAAGAACATTTATAGAACATAAGTCCTATATGAAACCAAATTCTCCTGTACTAAAAGTTTTACAGTTCCTCTTGTTACAGGCATGAGCCAAAATCGAAACTGATTTCTTGTCATGGAAAAATACAGTGGTGTTGGATACCAGACTTCATTGTAGATTTCATGCCTGATCTTCCCTTTCTACTTTCATAGCTACTCCTCATTCTGCATATCTAATCAATCCCCAGCATGCCCTGCATATTTTCTGTCAGTAATAGGAAATAGCTGTGCCAGTATGAGATATGAGAATTGCCTTGTTACTGATATATTACCCAATAGAGAAGTGTTCTTCCTCCTTGTAAGAAAAAAAATAGAACCTCAGAAAGTAGGAAAAACAATGGTAATCTGGTTTTATATTAAGGATGGGGTAATTTTTAACCCATACCAGCTGGGATTGTATTGGTGATGTCTTCTCTCTTTCAAAATAAGTAGAGTTGGCACTTTGAGAGCATCACCTGAAGACAGGAATGTGTCAGGTCTTTCTTCCCCAGCCATTCCTTTATGCCTTTTATGACACTGAGTAACAAGGCATCATATTTGTATTAGCTGTAGGCTAGGGAGCAGAATCTGGATCGAGAAGGACCACTGGCATGATGCTGTATAAACTTGTACGCTCACCGGGTTTCCGTTTGCTGATCACTACACGTAATGGCCATTTGCCTTTCAACCTGGGTAGCTCAGAAAAAGTTTAAATTATCTCATTTCATCTTTCAGGCTGGTGAATGAAAATGAAGTCAAGCAGTGGAGGGATCAGGCAGAGAAGTTCCGGAAAGGTGAGTGCATCCTCTGTGCTTGGGTAGGCAGAAACGGAGGCAAGACTGATCCCAATTCATTCACAGAGCAGCAAGCAGCACAGCTGGGCACAACTTTTCCTTTTGCATACATTTTGTTCATGGTGAACAGTTTATGTGTTTCACAGGGTAGGGGTCCCCTCAGTCCTCACATGAAGTGATTTTACAATCTAACCGAAACTTGGGCATTGCTGTCTTGATCACTGAAGGTCATTGTCAGGACGGTCAGACTCTATTTTCTTTTTCTTGCTCTCGTTATACATCCCTGCTTGAGCTGACAGATTTGTCAGCTTTATTTCAGCATAACCTACATCTCCTCAGGGGCTGTTCATGAGCTTTTTGTCATCTGTCCCACTTGCATGTTCCCCCTAGACCATGCTGAGCTGATGAGCAGGCTAGAGAAGAAGGAGCGGGAATGTGAAACAAAGACCCAGGAGAAGGATGAAATGATGAAGACACTGAACAAAATGAAGGACAAGCTGCAGAAGGAATCCTTGGAGCTGCGCCAGACCCGAGACCAGATGAATGATCTGGTGGCTCAACTTAATGAGTTCTCGGTATGAGACTGGGAGTTTTCCCCATCCTTTTTTAAAGGCTGCTAACTAGTGAATGGTGAACAAAAGCTTATTTTGAATGAAGCACATCTGTGGTCATAATAGAGAATATTTAGAAGCTGCTCATCTTTTAGCTGAGACCAAAATCCCTGAGCTGGTGGTATAGAATGGTTAATGCATGGGCTGCTTCATTCCTTCTCCTCAGCTGCGTTCCTTGCAGGAGCTGCTGAGGCACACGCATCTTCTCCAGCCACAATTTTCACTGCTGAGTGGGGTAGCCCTGGTTGTTATTTCAGTGGAATAGAGAGAAACCTCCCTGATACAAAAGTATATTTAGGGAAGAAACATGATTCCTGTTATGCTGCAAGAGCATCTGAACTGCCTTGGAGTTCTGCAAAAGTGACATTTGCAGGTGCTCCCTCCTGTTTGGTGCTCCTTCTATCCCAGCAGTGTGCCTGAGCCACAACTCACCAGAACACAGCCCTGAGAAGTTAGACACTGCAGAGAGCAGATTCATTCCCTCCTCCCCTCTCCCAGTTTGCATTAGTGGGGCCTAATGACAGGTATTCAGTGTTTCAAACCCTTAGCTTTTAAACCCAGGAGTTCAAAAGTTCATAAGATTGAACTTTTCTCTTTTTTCATACATAAGGAGAAAATAATACATTTTGGCTTCTTTTACCAGCTTTCTGTTTTTCTGAGCCATTTATGGTTCTTTTTTTCAAGCTCTTCTCCACAACTCCAAGGGCTTGAAACTTTCTCTTAAATGAAAGCTGAGATTCCTCCCTTTATTGCATGGCTTTGAGTGCAGGAGGCTTTAAAGAAAACATCAAATATTTTGAAAGCCGTAATAAAATCACATCAGCTGGCAACATGGAGTTATTGTGCCTTTTAAAATGTTTGCTTTCTTTTTCTCTGTGTTTTTTATTTTCCAGCAAGGGGGCACCATTTCCTTCCCACCCCCACCACCCCCTCCTCCAGGTGGCCCATTAGCTTTGTCCACTTCTCACATGTCTGAGAATTTGCCACCGCTGCCACCTCCTCTGCCCTTCTCCAGCTGTCCCCCTCCTCCTGCTCCACCACCTCCTCCAGGAGGACCTCCTCCTCCGCCAGGAGCACCACCTTTCTTCAGCATGGGGGTGCCACCCCCTTCAACAACCACCTTCACCACTGGTGGCCCCAGTCTGAAGAAGAAATCTATCCCGCAGCCTTCACATCCACTGAAATCCTTCAACTGGGCTAAGCTGAGTGAGGTAAGAAGCTGCATTACTCAATTAATTTATTTTCTGACTATTCCCCAGTGTTGATTAATGCCATGAAATGCAAAGTGATAGTGGCTTTCTGTGGGCTCTGGTCAGTAGGAGTCATTAATTGTCATGAGGGAGTCTCCCCAGTTCTCCAGCAGTGCAGCACATCCCCTGTGATGAGCAAGGCGCTGGATAGATTGAGCTGCACAGATCTGGGCATGCAAATGACCTGGTTAAGCAAAGCTGTAGTGGGGCTGAATATGTACATCAGAGCTGGACATCTGCAGGACTGATGAGCTGCCATCACTTGTGCACCAGGGAAAAGGATGAGCAGAGCCAATGTGGGCAAAACATGGTGAGAACCATCTAGAAGATCAGCCACCTCTACTGTGGCAGGAGGCATCACCAAGGAAAGAAAGGTGTCCTGATTCTCCTCCCTGTTAGTTCATGGCCATGAGGGAAGCTGCCTCTCTCCTTGAACAGTTAGATCTCTGTCTATTGGTGATAAAACTCCAGGCTGGCAAAAAAACCCCAGAGGACTTGGATTCTTCCTGTTGCACTCATTTTCTTCTACCTTGGTTGTGTCTCCTTCCCCTTCACTTCTCTCTCTTTCCTCTCTCTCTTTTTTCCCTTCTTCTTTTCCCTCCCCTTCTCTTCAGGTCTTAATTTTTTTTAATGATTTAGAAAGAAAAAAAGTGTCTGTGTTGAGTTTGGATTGCTGCCTAGAAACCCAGGTTCTCTTTTAGACTGAAACTCACCCAGGGCCCAACTCCGGCATTTGGAATGAGTGTCCAGGGACCTCTGGAATGCCACAAGAATTCTCTCTCCCCCTCTCCCCTTTTCTTTAAAATAAAGTGAAGTGAAATATTTGCTGCACTGTCTGTGCTTGTCTGTCAAGGCCACGTGGGGGGTGTGGGAGAGAATGTAAGGACAAGGATTTATTTTCCTTTGCAGAACATGGGACTTAGTGCTCTGAAGAAAAGAAATAATAACTAATATATATATATATATGAATTTATATGAAAAAGAGAGAGTCACAGGTGTTTCTGTTTAGTGTACAGTAACTCTAGGCTTATCCTGCCCTCTGGATAAGAGTGACGGCAGCTGTGCTAATAAAATTGAAGACCTGGGTGGTGAGAAGGCTAAAAGACACTATTTTGAGGAAGGCAAAATAGTTGGGAAAAGGGGCATAAGAGGGTGGGGCCTTTGTTTTGGGGTGTCTGCCAGTGTTAATGTTTTGAACCTGGTATGGTCTCCGCAAAATGGCAGATACAGGTGTCTCACATTGTCACTTGGGTTGCCCTTTGCTGTGCAATTATTTAATTTCACTGACTGCTGGAGAAGCAGATATGTTTTGGTCATCTTCCTCAGTTATCCTAGATTTCCTGCTTCAGTATCTTTCTATTCACATGGATATGAATCGTCTGAGCACAAAGTCATGAGTAGATTGGATGGGCCTTGTCATGCCTTGTGTGACCTTTGCTGTACTTATGTGGTGTTCTCCTGAACTGAGCTGTCAGAATAGCCAGACTTGAATGAATGAGGACTCACAACAAGCACCATGTCTGGGAGCAGCACATCTCAATTTTTTGAGCCTGGGAAACTGAGGCTTGGAAGTGTGCATAGTATTTTTGTGGTTTGTGGTAGGGGTTAACTTCCAGTTCATGTGAATACAATTTTTCCCCACGAAAACAATTTTTCCCCACGAACAATACATGAAACACAGCAAGGTGAGAAAATGCAGTGTTGGCAACAGCTGTACATAAAGTTAGGGCCACAAGCAGGTCAGCTATTCAGCTTTTAGTTATCTCTGCATACTGTTTAGACCACCCTTCTCTAAGCAATTAGTACAGAGTGTCTCTCAGAAGGTTTTTCAAGTAAGTAGGAAGATGCTGCCAGGACTGAGGCAGCAGCCCACGTGAGAGCAAACTCCTCTCTGTCCATGCAGCCTGCCTTGAGGGAGTGAGGGAAAACCAACAGAGGCCAAGAGGAGTGTGGACAGGGCCGGCTGAGAGGGATTTGTCTGCAGTATACTTTCTCAGTAGTGGAATCAAGGCTGTTCTCCAGGGCAATTCATATGACACCTTGTTTTCCAATGCTGATTTTGTATTTGGAAGGAAAGAACTGGGCTGTTGGGTGTTAGGAGAAATATCAAATGTAGTCAAGCTCTTAGCAGTTGACAATAACAGATTGTCCACAGTTCCCATGGGCACCACAAAAAAAGGTTTGACTGGAAAGGATCAGTGCTTCTAACAAGGAAACTCCAACAGCCCACTAATTTCCATTGAGAATTAGGGACTTTGTGCTAGCTTTGATGTGAGCTAATGATCAGTGGCAAAGACATTTAGATGCATGGATGGGCTGAGTTCTGATGAAGCCCTTCCACACCACAGCTCCATTCATACAGCACTGTAGCATTGTGAATTCCATTCATACAGCACTACAGTAGTGCTGGTGCCAAGGATCTCTGTTTTTTAAGAAAAAGATATTGCTATATAACCACTGTAATATCCTGGAAAGATTCCTTTCTTTGTTTCTGGGCAGCAATGCTCTCTCACTCTGAGTTTTACATAACACCAAAGGTCAATCAGGGACTAAACATTTATGGTTAATCCAAGCAATGAAGTGGTTTCAAGAATACTGGAAGTATGGATTAATAATTACCAATTTAATAAATATAAACATATTTATTTGAAGTTCTCAGAGTAAATCAAGTCAGCCTTCGACTGCTCTGCTTGTTATCTCATGGCTAGAGAAGCAGCTTCCCATCAAGTGTCCTGGTAATGACTCTCATCAGTGATGTCAGGAAGGCTTTTTTTATCCAGCCCCAAATAGATCTGACTGAAATAGCTTCATAAGAAAGGTATTTGTATATAGGAATTTTTTTAAAAACCCAAACCACACACACATAAAAACAAACCAAAACCACCAAACCCAAAATAGCCAGTCGCGTAAACAGGAAATGTTCATTTTGACACTAATTTTAAAAAAAATGTTTCTATAATGTTATCAATGATTAGGATTTCTGAAACTTTCTTCCTAAAAGCAGCCTGAGGTTTATGGCATAAAATGATGAAGGACTGCTGCTAGAGATTCAAAGTCAATGGAAAGAGTTTTCCAAATTCTCATTGTGAAGCTGCTCATAACAGCTGTGGTGGTACCTAGGCCTACAATGAAATAAAACAGACATTTTGTTTAAAAAAATGGGCCAAAAATGCAGCTTCTGCCTGAAGTGGATTTTTCTCACACTGAAGAAAGCATCTAATATCAAGACAAAAGTTTGGAAAATGTGCTTTGTTTATATCACTTTTCAGATTCATAATGGAATTCTGAATTGAAATTTTAAGTTGCTTCTACTTTTCTGGTTAATACTCTACAAATATTAATCCACTAATAAGCAGGATTGCCTGCTCCAGTATTCACAGAAGACTTATTGTTTCCATGGTTTCTCTGGACCTTCAGGTCAAACAAAAGTACTGTAAGTTTTCACTCATGCTGTGCGGCTACTGAGGCATGATGGACTTTGATGCCTTCCAGAATACCATTATTTATCTATCGGGGTAAATAAAATCATCCTTTAGATGTAGCAGAGGACAGCTTGATACGATTTGTAGTGCCATGAAACACTCCTTTTCCAGTGTCTGTCAGCAAACTGGGATTCACTGTAAAGGTGGGATGATGCAACTGCTACAGCAACTGAATTGTTAAACGCAGCATCCCAAAAACTCATCTTGACAGGGCAAATGCGTTGTCAATACTTGTTCTCATAATAAGGTGTTTCTTGACCTGGTATCTGTCACCATTTTGTTAGAGGATGCTGGGAAGTTCACAGGATTTGCTTCTCAAAGTGGGCCAAGACTTCCCAAAGCAGAGGAACCACAGATCTTGGAAGAATTCATTGGAGAATGAATAAATGAATGACTAAGTAAATAAAAAAACAAAGATGGAGAGAAAAACACTACAGAAAAAATGACTGCTCTTTTCTTTTTATTTTCTTCTTTTTCTTTTTTTTCTTTCTCTTTTTAAAGACAGAGGAAAACAAAAGAAAAGGAATAAAGAATTTATTTTTAAATTGTTATTTAGGGACCATAAATATTTTTATGGTGCTGAGAGAATCATTTATCATAACAACCACATTATGCAAGTCTGTTTCTCTTAAAATGCTCTGTCTTCTCTGGCTGATGACAAGGAACTATCAGCCAGTTAATCCATAACTGTGTAAACTGTGTATCAAGAGTTCAGTCTAGGAAATTATCTGGCAGCAATATGAAAATTTTCAAGGACAGAGCTTATAGTAGAAATAGAAAGGACAGGCCCATTTCAAGCGTTACGTATAACAAAAATTGTTTATACCTCTGCTCGCCTTGATTTTTTCTTTGCCTGCATTAGCCCTAAAATTGGATTGCTTTGCTCAAAGTTCTGTTTGTGCACACCATTGCAATGGGTGCTGCTTTGGAATTTGTCTTTCTGCTACAAGTAGCATATAAACCATCCTGTACAGGACCAGATTCAACCTGGCTCTTAAAATGAATCTTAATTGAAGTCAGAATCATTTTCACTGGGTTGTTTTCCTGCGAAAGTAGGGGGAAAACTACTCTCTGCAGTCCCTTTCTGAGTCTCAGAACTTCCTGTTTTGGCACCTTTGCAGTTCATTCAGACGAGACTGTTCTGTAGGACATTTTTGCTGTTCTTGCCATTAGTGAGGAAACCTCACTCTTGTGAGATTTTTGCAGCTGGACAGGTAGATGGGCAAGACTCATGAGTAGCTGCCTCTTGAGTCACATCCAGCCTCTGCCAAACACAGCATACAGCTTTTTAGCATCCTCAGGGCTCTATCCCTGTGATGACTCTAAGGACTCCTGTCAAGAAATATTCTACCATTTCAGTGTTTGATTGGAGAGTCTGAAACAGTGAGGCACTCAGAGAACTGCTCTGCTGTTCAAATACATCCCTCAGGATTTATAATTCATGGTTTACAAAGCCAGCCTGGAAATTGAATGAGAATGATCACTCTGCCTGGATGCTTCTGGCTAAGATTGGCAGCAGAGTTCAGGGCTAGGATAAAATGAAAATTAATTTTGTCTCCTATTGCTTTGGCTGAGATGAGCCTCCCAGACTTGTTTGCCATGTTACAGTCACATGTTCTTCCTGCTATGGAAAGAAGAGCCACACTGATTGCAAGGGATGATACAATGATATTGGTGAGCCTGCTCAGGGGTGGGTGCTGCTCCCATCTAGGATATGCTCTCACTGTAAATAGCACAGCAGACACCCCTCCTTACCCTCAGGCACTCACAGGCTGCCTCTGGAGAAAGGGTGTTGGTTTTCTTGCACAGTGTCTGCCCTGCCAGGAATTTCCTACAGAACACTTCACACTTTTATTTCCCCCTCATTTTATCCTCGTCAGGTTTTTTCCTTGCTCCTTGAGCCTTGTGGCTTAGCACATTTCCCTCATTCCTTTTGATGACTCTGAATGGGAAGTAGAGCCTGTTCCTAATTAGTTCTGATAATGAAGTGTTAACACACTTTGCTGTGTAGGTACAAGTCAGATACTTCAGAGCTGGAACCTGTGTGAGGGTTTCATTGCTATTGCTTGTGGTTCCTGGCTTTTTCTGCATCAGTGTTCTGCTGGCTCTTCATCTCCTGGGATTTCCGTAGGTCTTTTTTAACAACTCCTTTTGTCCATTTCTTTTTTCTTTTAATTAGGATTTTCATTATTTTTGCAGTTACTAAAGTTCAATAAATATACACTTCATAAACTGAATTAACTGAAGAATAGTGGTGTCAGGTGTGAAGGGCACCCAAATCTTGTCCCACAAAACATGCACCTTAAGTATCAGTAGGAAGGAGAAGGTAGTTCAATCTTTGTGTCCTCTTCCAGGAAGGATATCTGTCCTGAGAATGTCAGCAAGAGACCCAAGACCTTCACTTAGTTTAGGATGACTGCTGATTAGTTAATTCATGTGCCAAAGGAGCCTATTTGTTGTGGGGTTGGTGGACAGCAAGTAGGAGGAGAAGTCTGTGCCTGTCTCCCTCCATGCTAATCATCTGCCAAACAGCTAGGATTCCCTGCATTCAGGATAATGTATCATCACAAGGGTTGTGAACATTTGCACTTACTGTGAACGATGCTGTTTCAGGGACCTGGGTATAGTTTGTGTCTATCTGACTTGACAAAACCCTCATGTAGACAAGAGAGTTCATGTAATAGGAAACAATCAGACTTCAAAGACTCATAGGCTTAAAAGTAAAATAAAATAAAATTTTAAACTGCTTTCACAGACAGACAGAATGAAAACCACACACCCTTTAGGCTTTATAAAAGAACCTGGCAAAATTTGCAAAAGGGAAGATGTGTCTGGGGTTTGTCATGCATCAGTGCTTTTCCTAAGCTTTTGCCTCCTGATGGTAACACTCCTTTCAGCATGACCACAATGGTTGTGTTAGACAGATGGCCACTCTTGAAAGGAAATATGCTGTGGGATCACGGATAATGCTTGAGATGTGGTCTGCTAGTCTTGGAATGTGCCTTTTCATTAGAGGCTAGCTGTCATGAAAAATACAAAATAGTATGTTTAAAAACAAAACCAAAAAAACCCCACTATTTTTTCTCCTTTGACTCTTGAAACAAAGTGTGTCCTCTAAAATGACAGCAGTAGTGCATAGGAATGTGACCAGTGAGGAGAACAGAATGATCTATCCAAATGGGATTGGATGTTCTTAGCTAAAACTTTTGCTATCTTGTTAAAGTATGTCCTTTTGTTTTAGGAGAGGATCCATGGCACAATCTGGAATGAGATTGATGATTTAAAGGCATTCAAGGTGCTGGATCTAGAAGATTTTGAAAAGATGTTCTCCGCGTATCAGAGGCACCAGGTAGGAGTGAACTCTTCCATAGCTTTTCTGTCTCAAATTTCTGGAGGAGAAAAGAACACGTGACACCTGCAGGGTGGCAAGGCTGCATCATTTGATGCTCTGCCACTGTTCAAAAAGTCTGAAGACCAAAAGAAGTTGGGACAGGCACATGGGGCAGGGTCTAATCTGTTATGGACATATTTCATACGAATGGGCAGCTCTCACAGGCAACAATTACCAGCAGGTAATGCTCTAGTTAATGTCAGTGGCCACTGATTTCCAAAAGCTCCGGAGCTTTATGTTTATACTGGCATATCAATCTTTCTGTTTCTCCCGTTCATCCAGAGAAAAAAGGCTGTAGTTCCCTGCGTATTGAGCAAGGTGACTGTATTAGCTGTCTTTCATTTTGTCTGTTGTTTCTTAAACAGCCAACTGCCTGAACTGGCTAGGTGATAGAAACTGTCTGAATTACAGATTATAGAACGAACAGCATACTTTAAAAGTGGCCATTTATTAGAATGTATTTTTCCCTCCTCTTTTTCTTGGAAAGCAAGTCACTTTCAATCTGTCTATCTCCGCTGAATGAGATTTAGCAGCAGACGAATTGTACTTTCACTTCTTGAACTACCCTAGCTTTCCTTTGCTTTTGGAATATTTTCAGTGTTTTCTATGCTGCAGAACTGGATCATGACTCTGAAGTTTTAGGAAAAGACACAGATCCAACTGCCATAAATCATCTTTATGATTACTCCTTACAGTGATGATAACTACTTCATTAATTTACTCAGTACCTTAAAATTAACAATCCAGCCCCTTGTCTTTGGATTTTCCATCTGCTCCCTTCCCTCTTTTATTTTTCTATCTAATCTAGACACATAATAAATAACTTCTTATTTATTAGCTCACAGCCACATGGATAAGCTGTGAAGAATGCAGCGTTAACTGTTGCATGATGGGATTTCATTTCTCATTCTGTGTCTGCAAATAGCTGTTGCAGTTTCAGTGGTTCCCCCTCTCTCTTTCTGTAAATCCCACTCCTTGAAACAAGATCTTCATCCACAGAGGGGAAGAAAGGCACATGAACCTTCAGTGCTGTTACAAGATTGGATTTAGACCCTGTCCCAAGAGCTTCCATTCCAATGTTTCAGGTGCAAACATTGCAGCTTCCTCACTAGAAATTACCTTGCAAAGCCTTTCTTCCTTTTGTCCCCAAAATCCAAAACCAAAGCTGTCCTGGTCTCAGTAAGAATCGTAATGTTTATGGCTGTGTTACCAATCACTGGAAAGCAGCCTGAGCTATTCAGCCATAAACTAACCTGACCCTTACCCCTGTCTCCGTGGTTCTCTGGACAGTACTCTTCCACCCTCATTAAGCATGCTTTATGACAGTGGCTCCAGACACTACAGTAACACTTACGTAAGCTACTTGTATTTTTGTGCAGTGAGACATCTTGCTGCCCTTCCAGCATTTGTGGAGGCTTTTACATTGTTTTGGGGTTTTTTTTCTCCTTAAATATTTTGTTGTTATTTATGTGATACTTTCTTTTTCATCCATACTTGCTCCAGTCGGAACTGGTTTCCAACCACCAAGTCCTCACCAATTTTCTTTTTTTTTTTTTTAATGACCAGGCAACCAAAACTGCTTTTGAATTAAAAATTTATGAGAATTTTTTTATTTTACACTTAGTCTTTTCTCCTCTTTTACTTTTGAAAATATTTCACTCTGACCAAGTATGTGTTTACTCTGGGTTTGTGACTTTTAAACTTCATCCAAATGTCTGTAAAGAAAAGAGTCAATGAGAAGCCTTGCCCTTTTGCATCTGAAATGCTGAATGAGTAGAGATAAAGACATTTCTTTCTCTGCTGTTATTAACATGATCTTCATGTTTTTTCCAGTTTCATTTACATTAAACAATTTTTCTATTTTCCTAATTTTGTTAATGACAGAGGGTCTCTTCTCCTCTCTCAAGCCCAATGTGTCCTTTTTGGTGGCTATGAGGGAAAGCAAAATTGTCCAGTGTACAGAATGCTGGACCAAGTATTCTGACACTTGTCTTTTGACTTTGCTCCAATCTTACTGTGTAATACTGACCTTTTAATTCAGTATAGCTGGTGTTTTCTTGGAGTACAGAATATGTCATGAAATAGTTGGAGTCTGTCATCCAGAAGTGCTGTAAAGCCTCTTTGGCGGTTACAGAGCACTTTCAAAATACTTGGCTACAAGTTGTTAAAGGGTATAACATGCCATTGAAGCAAATTGTTGCTTGTTACACTTGTTAATACCCACAAACTGCGCCGGTGCATCAGGAGAGGAGAACTGACCCTCAAGTTATAACCTTGGCAGTTCTTTCAGTAAGGCTCTGGACTGGATTTGTAAAGGTATTTAAGCATTATCCTAGTTAATATTTAAAGACCTAGGAGATTTATGCTTTGGAGACCAAATTTATTATTTTCAGAAAAGACCTAGGACTCTTAGTTCCCTGACATCTGCTGATTCAAAATACGCAAAGAAATGCTGAAATACCTTTGAACCATCTGGGCCAGAATTACTTGCTAAACATTTTATGCTCTTAGAAAACTGTGTGTGTCTAAGTTCAGCTGCCTTGTTAAACTTGGTATCTTTCTCTGTGCTAATTTTTGGCATGTTTCCTTCTTCGTTATTTGCGACTGCTGCCTGCATAGGACCTGCTAACTAACCCCTCCTCCTGTAAGCAGGTGAGTATCATTGTCTGCTTCCTGATCCTCTTGCCATGTGTTTAAGGTGAAATCCTGGAGCATGCCATTATGGGGTCACTGCTCATGCTACTCTTTCATATGTCCTTGCACTCTGCTTTCTTGATGGGAAAGGTGGTACAAAGAATTCTCTTAGCTGCATTATCTCTGTGATAGGAAGTAGTTCTTGTTCTTTCACTTGCTTATGTCTCACTGCTGGTGTCTGTAGTCCCTTTTTTATGATCCTGAGGGAAAAAAGACCAAGGACAAAGAAGAATGTCACTGTGAACTCTTCCTTAACCAAAGTCATAGTCTCTCCAGTGGAGAACAAAAGGGGCTCTCAGGGAGCCTTCGCTCCCACTGCTCCCATCTGTGGTCCATCTGCTTTGGACACTGCTGAAGTCTTCAGATGAACTTACTAGCCACAGAATTTCTGATAAAGGAAGTATTTCTTTGCATAGAACTGGGCACTTTGGCAGAAGGATTTGTGCCATCTGAGGAGCAGAAGGGTTCGAATGGACAACTGAAACCCTCGGAAAGTTCAGCAAAGGATTAAAATGGTGTTTAGAGAGGGATATTGGATCATGCACATGTCTTTAAACTGGCTACTTCTCTATTTATTTATCATCTTTAGCAAAATTCTTGGCAACAATTTTGGTAAGAGCAATGCTATTAGGAGAGGGTTGTTCAGATATGATCATAGGTGTGTCTGGTGGCTTCAGAAGGAAGTAGTTCTCACCATGAGTGCTCTGGGAACTGCATTTGGAAAGTCTAGTCAGGACTTTTGCCACGTGGGGGAGGCTGACATGGCAGCGTACCAAAACAAGGCAATATGGTAGAAATAGTTCTCTGAAGTATTGGTAATTTCCAGAAGCTAGGGTGCTGCAGTGCTATGAGTCTTCAGCTAACCAAAATCAAATTTTATTTGAAGCAAGGCACCAATATGATGAACACATTCCACATGTATAGTTATTTCAACACTGAAATTTTAGTTGACTTTTGAATTTGCAGCTAAAATATCAAATCTGAAGTACTCTTTGAAGGACATAACATAGTGTTATCCCAGATGAGAAGCTGGTAAAGAATGATTGCATAAAACTTAGTCATCTTGTCTGTCAGGTTGACACCAGCTCCAACTGTTCTTGCTTTCAGGGCCTGGTCTCTCTCACAAAAGCTAGTCACCACCGCCCCCCTGCTCCTCCTTTTCTGTGTCTGAGAAAATGTGGATAGTCCATATGCAATCTGCTTTCCTTCAGCTAAGCTTGGAATCTGGCTTCAGTAAAACCTGGGGCTTCATCTGTTTTTGCTTACACATAACTCCAAGTAGCTATAAATACCTCTCTCCTCAATGTGAGTTGAAGAGGATGTATTTTTAGATGAGTCTAGCCCTTATGACCAAGGAGTGGGCCACGTCTGAATAGTTAGGTTATTCATCTGTGTTGAACCCTGTGGGTTGGGAAATTCGAAAAGGCATGGAGGCTATTATATCAGTTCCTGCTGGATGGCTTTAAGGAAAGCTGGCTAAACCCCCACCTCACATACACAGCCAAATGCTGAAACTTCTTTCCCTTGGGATGGGTGCTGGTTGTCACTATCCAGGTGTCTTTGTCTGCAAATATTTGCTAGTGAGGAACAGTGAAGCTTTTAAACCAAGAGCACAGACCAGCAAATATCTTCCTTCCTTTCAATAGCTTCCCATCTCCTTTTTCCCCTGTCATCCTCCCCACAAACTGAGAAACTCAGGAAAACTTTGAAATCTCTACATGCCAGATTATACTGGGGGCACTCCTCTTTTTGGTATTGTTCATTATTCTATCAGAAATAATAAGCTTAATGCCAATTTTGCCTTTTTTGGGAACACTATTTGATATAGTGAGTAACACTGCAATTTCCTTTCTCCCATGCTAGATGCTTTGGGCACATCTAGCAGAACTTACTGAATTCACATCTTCAGCTGGTTCATTGTACCTGCTTAAGAATGTCATTTGCTATTGGTGGTGGCTCGCTGCAGCACTTTTGGACGTGGCTGTGTGAGTCCTTTATATATCCAGGAGCAACACAGGTTTGTGGTAGCTGACTGTAACAATAACTGAAATGACAACCAGCAGTATGAACCTATGATTTACTTTGAACTCTCAAACGCTTGGGTGTCAAAATCTCTTTAGAGATTAGTCATGTTGATATAAGTGAGCCTTGAGTTTCAGAACCTTGAGTCCTGAGAGTGAGTTCTGGGAAGCACCCACTCTGTATGTTTGCCATGATCTGACATGTTTCCCTGGGTCTCTGCTATTGACCACTCCTAGGGACAGGATGCTGGGGTAGATGGACTTTTTGATCTGACTCAGCATGCTCGCTGTTATATGCTAAAAAAGAAGTCATGTTGCTTATTTGATGAGTGCATTCAGAGCTGTATTATACTGGTAAATCTCAAAATCTCAAGGCCTGACAATATGAGTATCATGAAAAGGCATTTTTTAAATGGTTCCAGCAGCAGTTAGCTGGGAAAATAAAAACTGGATGGTCAGATTGAGTTTGCAAATATTTTATCTCTGTGTGCTGTGACAAATGTTCTGGACTGGATTTTCTAGGGTTTTGTTCAGGTGATGAATATGGCAGTGGGGATATACAGACAATTTTTGGAAAGAGTGATTTCTGTCTGATTAAATATATTAATTAGTTTTTAAAAAAGAAGATAGTTTAGATGTAGATTTTTACCATTTAGTAAGATATATTTAGTAAGATAAATGCCATGGTGCCCTGCTGTTTGCATCTCTCATATAATATGGATTGGTCAGGTCCAATGGCAGCCTTAAGACATAACAGAAGGATTTTTATTGCATGTGCTGCAGCCTTTCAAGAATGCTGTGTAACCCCTGGAGGAGGCATTTGCTGAAGGATATGCTGTGACACCAGTGGGCTTCATCGTAATGTGCCTGATTCTCCTATCATGCCAGTTTTTCACATTAACATAATGTAATTGCTGGTAGAGTGAGTCCAGTAGGTCAGAATCAGGTCTGGTATTTGGAATCAAAGTTGATGTTATAGGTGTTAATGAATGATTTCTGTTTGTCTAACAACACAGGATCTACCTACATACTTTCTGCCCTTGCCTTCTTTTCTTATCATGTGGGTGTATTTTTCTAGGTTGGGATGGGTTTGTTCATTACACTGAGCTAAGTCTATCAGTGTTGGGTGAGAAACATAATACTGATTGTTTTCTCTCCCTTTTGAAATACATGCAGAAAGAGATGGGCTCAACAGAAGACCTTTACCTCTCCACACGAAAGGTGAAAGAGCTCTCTGTGATTGATGGCCGGAGGGCCCAGAATTGTGTCATTCTCCTTTCCAAGTAAGTGTGCTAAGCCTTAGCCCACAGGGTGTGCCATGATCAGTGCAGAGGCAAGAGGGGATAAAATTAAACAAATGATGTGTTTCTTTTCCCAACTAGACCTGCTGTTTAATACCTGCAGAGCCTCAGATAAACCTCTCTTAATGTGTCATAAAAGCACATCTCTCATACGTGTGATCTCACTTAATAAAAATATCCACACACACACATTTTGTGTGTGAAGCAGGTGGGCACCAGCTTGTATCTGAAGACTCATCACCAGGAACTGATCACTACTCATTGGTAGATGAAAGCAGCTCTTTGGCAGTGCTTGCACTTCACTCTAAGTGATGTGTTCCCCATGTTCTGTATCTGTCATTTGTCCCGGTTCTGTCTCTTTCTAAATATTGCTCTCACAATCTCCCTGGAATACAGCAGAGCTGAATGTGATGTTCATTTTTGACTTGTGGTGAGAACAGTGGTAAACACAGGCATTCATATTCAAGACCCTGCAATGAGCTCAGCTGGTTATAGCATGGTGCTAATAACATCAAGGTTGTGGTTTAAATTCCTGTATGGGCCATTTACTAAAGAATTGGGCTCCATGGCCCTTGTGGGTCCCTTCCAACTCAGAATATTCTGTGAAGAATTAAGTCTTCTATTTGTAAATAAGGTTTTTGAAGCCAAAAGTCGCCTATGTGTATTCCTGCAATGAGTAATGCATTCAAATGCAGTGACATCAGGGCCCTCTATATTTTTTCATATCTTTCTACCAACATGAGTACTGGGTTGGAGGTCTGTCGCTGTCAGATTTGTGCAGATACTGATAAAAATGAGAAAGCTGCCTTTCCTACCAGAGGAGGGACAGCAAGGCTGGAGACAGAACCTGGCAAAGCTGTGGCAGTACTGAGCAGCAAAACTGTTTCATTGGGCAGTAGAAAATACGGGTTCATATGGATGTGATGCTTGTCTGCTCTAGCAAGCTAATAGTTAAAAAGCAAGGTTGCAGCCAGACCACCAGGGCTGGAGTAAGTTCTTTCCCTTGCTCAGTGAAACCCACAGAGGCTCTCATTATGCTACTTATGTGGCATTAGCCTGCATGTCAGCAGGACCCCCACCATCCAAACCTTCTTTGAGGGAAGGCTTACATTTCTCTCTCTGCAGCAGTTGCCAACACACGTCTTTGCTGGTGTTGGCAGCTGACTGAGGTTGGGGCAGGGGAAGGCATAAGGGCAACAGGATTTTCACGCTGTTTGACGGACCTACTAAATTGTGTCTGGGCTTCAGATTAACTCTGCTAGCAGGTGGAACATTTCCTAGAAGTGGTAACACTGTGTTGCAGTTGGCTGGGCTGAGGAGGATCCAGGAAGCTGGTCCATGACTTGGTATGGCCCTAGGTATTTATTTGTAAAAATCTTCTGTCTCCAAAACAAAAGCACTGTGGACAGCAGCAATGCATGTTTTCAACATTCACTTCCTCTGCTGTGCAAGTCTGGGCAATCTTACCTGAGAAGAATCCTCTCTATACAGCAAGACAGAAAGGATAGTTTCTGTGTTTTGTCTTTCTTTTTGTTGCCTCCAACAGCAGGGTCGTTGAAGCATGAACCTTGCGCTTCAAGATATATGGCATGTGTTCACTCCAGGTGTGCCATGAAGTTAGTGCACCTTGAACTGCTAGTCTGGACTCAAACCAGAGGTGAAAAGCTGTGTTTTGTGACTATCAGCTTCTTCACTAGGAAATACCCTGCTCTTAATGTTAGCAGGTCTAATATGGATGATAGAGGTTTGGAGACTGAGGTGTCGCTATGGAGCCTGCAGATTTGCATTGTGCCCTGTTAACTTTGCTGCTGTGCTATTGGAAACAGCAGCTGCCAGGGCTATCCCACTGGCTTAGATAATTTAATGTTTGTAGTGAATAGTGTTACACCCAGAATATCAGAAATATCCTACAGATTGGCCCAGGATTGCTATTCCTCCCCAAAGTTTCCTTTTAAATGCAACCAGAAAAGCAAAAATCTTTGGGAACTAAAATAGCACCTTTACATTCTTGCCTCTTTTTTTGTTGTTTGCCATTACATGGTTCTAATATTAAAGACAGGAATTGGGAGGAATGGCTGCAGACAATAAGTGAAAGGGCTTTGTAACCCCTTGTCAGGTTTTTTAATTACCCTGCTGCTTCTTCCTTGAGGTTAGACCCTGAAGCAGAGACACTCCCAGCCAAATCACCCCTGCTTGCTGCCATGCACGTGCTGCTCCTGCAGCACACCTCACACACCTGCATGGGGCTGTGCACACACGTGTGGTGAGAGGGGCTTTAAAACTGGTGACAAACAAAAGGGGTTTGTGCAACCCAGAGCTGCAGCCCCAGATTTCAGGTTGCCACAGTATCTGCCAACAGCTGTTTCCAATTGACTCTTACTGTGCATATATCCCTGTAGTTTATTCCCCCTTTGTTTACACTAAACTGTCGTGTCCTTTAAAGTAAAATAGCTGCATGGGTTGGGTTTTCTTTCCCTCCCCTACTCAAATGTTTTTGTTTTACTAACACTGTGTTAGAAGGGGTCAGGCAGAGCTCATATTTCATGTGATCCAACAAGCCAAAACCTAGCAAGAATGAGAAATAGATGTCTCTTGCTTTCTTTTGCAGACAGGCTGCAGCACAGTAGGCTGAAAAGAGATGAAAATTGAATTGCTAGTTGATTTTGCTGAAATTTAACAGATTCATAAACTTTCCTCCCCAATCTCATCTCTATTTCCATAAAAAACCGTATCTTTCAACTACTCGATAGTAGCATCTTTCAGTTTTCCTGTAGAGGAAGGATTAAATTGTCCTTGTTTAAGAGAGCCTGGCGGAGCTAAAACAGAGCTCTGTTCCATAGGCTGTCTTCAAAGGCTTGAAAAAGCATAAGTGAGTTTATCTCACAGTACTTCCAGTAGGCCATAGTTCAACCAGGACACGGAACCATCTGTTTGTGGTGAGTTCAGGCACCCACCAGCTTCAAATTTAGCTTTCTTAATGGGGTTTTGAACATACAGTTATTTGTCACACTGGAAATCTGCTATCTCTCATGAATTTCCTGATGTCTTCAGTTTCCACCAGGCTGGAGTTTTATTGTCAGACTTGTGTGGTCTGGAAGAGTCATCCCAGATCCCCATGTTTCCCTGCTTTCACCTGGAAATTTCTCTCACCATTATGGCTTCTCCCTGCCTCCATTACTTAAGTAATGGATAACGTTTCTGCTGCTCTGTTTTTCTTTAAATGTTCTTGCAGAACATGCCCAATATATGTATTGTCTTGCTCTGTGGACTGCTCTGGAGAGATTCAGTTCTATGAGACATCTTGCTTGAAAGAAGGCTGAATGTATACTTATGGAACTTCTTTGTGCACATTATTTTGCATAAATTCCAGCAAAATAATTATGTCAGTGTTCTTCTGACATAATGTGATGTGTTTGTTATTCCTGTGGCCCAGTGAGTCAGCAGTAACCTTCTCAAGAGGCTGGAAACAGTAGGAGTGCTAGCAAAATGTCATAAAACCAGTAGTAACAGAAGGCAGAATCTGACTACACAGATTAAATAGTTTTAAATGTGAGTGTGACAATAGACAGGTACTAGCAGGCAGCTTTACCAAATGTTTGTGGCTTTGTCAATTCAAACATCAGTAAGGGAGAAGAAAAAAGGCTTGGGCAGAATTTCCAATGATAATACAAAAGAGATCAAGTATTTTTCTCACATCACTGTACCACCTCAGTGCTTTTAAACTCTTTCAGTTGAGACATTAAGGGGACAAGCTACTCACCCAGTGTCAGTCTGCATGTACTGGCTTTGCATGCCCCCAGTCCCCATGTGCCTTTCTGCCATGTGACAATACAGTGTTCACCCTTGTTTTAAGGTAATTTTGAAGCAGTATGATGTTCTGGGGTACAGATCATATGAAACAGAACATATTGACACAGAAACAGCTGATTGGACTCAGCAATTCTGTTCCTCAGTGTGCTGTATTGAAAAACACTGGGCAATAACCGGTGCCTGCTGGGTTCCTGGAGAGATGTTCGGGGTTTAAATAAAGGTCTGCAATAAACAGCTTTACCTTCTGTGCTGAGTATGATACTCCAAGGCAAACTGAACATGCTAGTCAATGCCATCCTGTCTGAGATTACAACTAGGAACCAGAAGGTAGGGTTGCAATAAAAGATGAACCACTGCCTCATCAATATCTCGCTGTAATTTGGGGATTCCCAAGTTTGGTCCTGCTTCACTCCTCTTGGCTCAGAAAGATAGTCATTCCCAGATCCTTCTTGGAAGATAACTGAGAGTATTTGAATGCAAAGTTGCTTGGTTACTCATGAGCTTTTGCTGAAGGAGGACAAGAAAAGAAAAGCCTGTTTCTTTCAGCACTTCCCAGAATACTTTCACAGTACAGTGCTGAAAAGGCACTGGTGGATTTTTTTTCCCAACATGTTGATATAATGGTATAAGATGTACCTGGTAAAATATCCCAGATGTTGTCCCACAAACATTAGAGCACTGTTGTCTTCACTGATGAGATGAGTTGGCAACTGAGATAAGAGGATTTGGAAAGAGTTTTTTTTCTGTCTTCTGGCTGAGTGTGCCATTAGACCAGCATGGCTCCTGAATGCTGCTTCTGAGAGGAAGCCTTTATGGGGCAGTGACAACGAGTATTTCCAAAATGTAGATATTGAACAGCCTGCAGCCTGGGAGTTATACAGAGCCTCGGGAGAGATCAGGAGTTAGAGAAGTTATGTCTCAGTCACAAAGTTTGGAAATGAATTAAGTAGTAGCCTGTGAGAAATGGCTTGTGGAGATAGGGAATTCTGCAGTCAATAAAAGCTCAGATTTGGGTGAGCTGTACAAACTGGCCATAGGACTAAGCTAAGTATCAATCAATGCCTCTGACTGTCACAGCTACTACTGTTGGCATCTGTTGGAGGCACTGTAGTTCCGTAGGAGGCATAAAATGTCCTTGATACATGATAATCAGTCCTCTTCTCCAAGGTAGAAGGAACAGTGGGTCTGTGATCACTGTGGAACAGGAACTTAACAGAGCTGCAACAAAATTCCAGTTCTCTGTTAGTGGGAAAGCATGCTTCCTTCTCTAAAGCTAAGAAAGATCCAAGGAACAAGCCCATGAAGTAACTCACTTTTTCCTTGGAGGGGGAGATGGTTAATGAGTGACAAGCATTTTGCTTTGATTCATGGGAGGGAGAAATGCAGGGGGGAGGTTGCTGTGAGTTAAATCAATGGGTATATTTAAGGAGAATAAATGAGCGAGCACTGGATGTCTGAAAGGGAAGTTGATGTAAAACTGCAACATGTCTCCCAGGCATGTTCTGAGTCAGGCTGCCGGCGTTCTCCAAGAGTACGAAACAATAAACCACTTGATGTCTGCAAGTGAAGCTGGTGTTAAATCAGTTGAGGTGTCCTGGGGAGATTAGTGATGAATTACTCTGCAGAGTCAATAGAGATTATTTATGAAGCCAGAGGGGATAGAGGGAGGTAGGCTAAGTACCATATCAGAAGTTATTTGGTACTTGTTGAGTTTTAACATTGCTTGAAGATGACTCAAGCAGTTGGACTTCCATATGCTGCCACCAGATGTATGGGTGAGGGAAGAAGGAGGGAGTATTCTCGGTAAAGATCCTTTTCCTTCCTCATCTGACCAGTGTCAGGCTCCTGTTGAACAAAACCAGGCAGTATCTGTGTTATGAATGAATGTCCTGCAGCTGAGGAAAGGGGCACTGTATTTTCTTCTGGTCACATTTATTTCCTGTGTCATGATCCCAGGATACATGATTTAGGGAAGTGCAAGGCAGAGGGAATACAACTTGAATTGTGTGCTGTTCCAAATTGAGTTACCTCCAGCAGCTGGAGGAAGAGTGCCTGGATCTGCAAAGCTTGTAAGAAAGTCACTGCAGCTTTCTAATAGATACCAAAATGTAATTTCTGTAGTGTAAATTTTTGGGCCACAATTCCACTTTAATTTTGCTGTCTCTCTCATATGAGTTTTAGACTCTGAGGGAATGCCTCTTTTTCAGTTTTAAATGGAAAGATTTTACGCATCTGCTTTAGGTTCTTCTTTAATCAGTTCACCTGTTTCTGTTTAAAAGCAGCACATCTGTTCCACATTACTGCTGGCCATCTTTAAGATCTTCTGTATGGCTGGGAATGAGTCTTGAAAATAAAAGAAGAATCACTTGATTAACAATTCTTTGGCCAGTTATTCAGACAGTTTTTAAGTGGGAAGATCTGTGTTTTGTGTCATTGTTGCTTTCAAAATGTATCCTGTCCCAGAAGAAGAACAAGCCCATTTTGGAAGAGTAAGATTGCTCTGCTGTAAATCCTTCCATACTAGTAATTAGGTTGGCAATAATCTAGGATGCACACCTGCAGGCACCATGACCCTGTTGCAGTCCTGTAAGTGACCAAGTTAAACTGCTTCTCGGCAGGAGACTGGCAAGCTTTCTGCTTTTCTCTACTGTGGGCTAAACCATTCAAACCAGATGTTTTTCTGCTGATGGCTGGCAGGGCACAGAATCATCCGAGAAATGGAAGTGTTTGTGTAACTCTCTGTCCTTGGGACTCTCAATTATTTTTGAACAGAAGATGTTTTCAAGTGTATTTATTGCTGATGCTTGGGCTTCTGGACAGAATAGCAAGATCAGTGGCAATATATGCTGTGTTGATGTACCTCAAACCTGTTTATTTGGTCCTGTTTACTGCATCCCCAAGCACACACAGAGGTACTTGCACTGTGTAACGGGTGGTCAGTGAGTAATTGCTCGAGTTATTTGCATGGGAAGCACATGAAACTCACCCTTATTCTTTTTAACCTCTGTAAAAGTAGCAACAAAACCTCTCCACCCTGGTGTTAATGGGTTGCTCTATTTCCTTCCCTCTCACAGACTGTGTGCCTGTGTTACAAGGTAAATCTAATCTGCAGACTCCAGATTCTGGAAAATGCAAAGGTGCTCTCTAAAGGAAAAATAGTCAACAAAATGTAGCACTTTAAAAACTTCAGGCACCGAATTGTTTGGGCATGTGTATATGTGTCTCCTAGGGACCAGGCCCACAGCCACCAATTTCAGCCCTTATCTGGTCACAGTGTTTGATCAGCTCAGGGTCACATAGCCATGAAATTTACAATTCACAGTTTAAGCCAAAAGTAACCCTTCAATGTTCTGATCAAGGCTGTAAAGCTTTTTGCAGAACCTCATGTACAGAAGTTTGGTTTTTTTGGTCCACAGTCAAACTAATGACCTGAAGTAAAAAGTTTCCAACCTTTTCATTGTAAAAATTTTAATCCTTATCTCTCATCTGAGCATGGCCCAATTATGAAGCTTTTCTGGAAATTCGGTACTTTATCTTGCTTAGTAGGTATCAGTTTGCCCTCCTTGTGGAAAGATGACATGATGACCAACTAGGACCACAAAAAGGGCAATTAGTTCAGAGATATAATACGTACAACATTTCAAATGTCTGTTGAGTCATATTTTAGTTTCCAGCTGTTGGTTATATTGGGCAATGTTAAAATATTTTAAGTTTCTTTGATTTAGTAATATTTCCTGTCTCTAAAAATAAAGCTTTTTCTTTTGTTTTTACCTAGTTCCAAAAATATGATTCTATTCAAATGCCAATGGCAATGTGAAATTTCAACATAGAACTTCTTAGCACTGAAGACAAAAACATTTTGCCTCATGCATCAGCCTGTCTCTTATTTATATTTCCATTTTCTCTTTCTGCTGTTAATTAATTATATTGATTATAGAAGGTCCATGGAGACTGTTGACTTCACTCCTCAAATATTCACTCTACTGTTTCAGTCCCAAAACTGAGATATTCTTGTGGATAGCCTTTCCTTTGTGGTTCACTTCAATTTTCCCTACTCTCCTGAAATGACTGAGGGTCATGGGTTGGAGTTGGTGGGGTAGAATTTCACACTTGTGCTTTATTTTGTTGACATCTGCTCTGAGACCCACAAGGTTCATTTCAAGTATCCTTGACACTTAGATAATCAACAAGCAACATCTTGATAATCACAAATTTTGACTCCTCCTAATCTGCCCTGGATTTCAAGTGGAGACCTTGAGACTTCTTTTCTTTATTAATTCTATGCTCAGTTGTAGCTGCTGACCCCTACTCATTGCACACAAATGGACAAGAGTAGGTGGTAAGGAGAGTGTAATCTTAGTACTCAGATAACATTAAAAAGCCTTGTTTTCAGAGCTCGTTTCACATTGGTTATGAAACATGGATATGCAGATGCTCTCTGTTCCTTTGTCATCTCTCACTGCTGACAGAGTGAGCTTACCTAGCACAAGCAGTTTTCTTGCAAGAAAACACATTCTCAATAAGGGAGTTTTCAGTCCCATTGTTTTTTTTTTCTGGGAGATACTTTAATATTCACAAGTCAGGGTGTTACATGAGCTCAAGGTCATAAATGGAGATAAAGGGTTTTACTAGAGCAAAAGAACTTAATGAGGGAGGTATCTGGTATGGGGGAACTTGGAAGCACGTTTGATCTATAACCTGACTGTTATTAATCACCACTGGATTTTTGATGTGTGTTTGATTAACTGAAGAGAACAAAAATATATTATCCATAAAACCTCTGTCTTTAGAACTGATATGTTCTTCTTACTGAATATTCTAGAATAGCAACTTCACAGTAGAGCTTGCTGTGCTTGTTTCGTGCCTGTTTAGTGCAGTGTTTCAGGCCTCCTACTTTCTCAATTGTCAGAGTCACTTAAACTTTGCACTGATGGTACAATGTCGATACTTTTGAAAGGCTGAAGCTGTCTAATGAAGAAATCAGACAAGCAATCTTGAAGATGGATGAACAAGAAGACCTAGCGAAAGATATGCTTGAGCAGGTGAGAAAGATTAAAGTCAGATACAACTTATTTTTAGGTCCTTCACTGCCTTTTCTCAAGTGGATGTATGTACTGGGGCTGCTGGTTTGCCTGAAGATCAGAACATGGCCCTGTCATGCCAATGGAGCTGCACATGGGAGCCTGAGAAAAGTATTTTTCCCAATGTTGTGGAGTATACCTCTGTTATGTAACTGTTTTTGTATCAGGTTGATTTCCTAAGTTTTCTCTTCTTCGTGCAAAATTTGTGTGATTACAGGTGGTTTCTTTTCATGTCCTCTTTATTTCCATGATTTTTCTCATCTCTACTTTTTCCTGCTGATTATTTGTTGTTGTTGTTGTTGTTTTCCTTTTCTCTTTTCTTTATTTTCCTTTTTCTTCATCTCCCTTCTCTGCCTGTAGCTTTTCTATTGGGAAGTGCCAGGAACCAGACCCTGTAGGTCGTTGGTTAGAGCCAGGACTAGAAGAGATCTCGTGGGAACACTATAAGGGAGTCAGGGAATTCCATCCCCAGCACTTGGTTGACTGTATAACTTGTGAGGAAAAAAACCCCACTGTTAAACCACCATTGCCCAAATTCCCTTTATAGAAGGTGGCAGATAATGCTTTGACTAAAGAGAGATGTGATAAAGTTCCTTAGGACTGTGCAAAACATTATAATTATGAACTGTCTAATAAATGTGATTCTTTCTTTCCATGCAGTCACAGTGTTTAATCATGCACAAAAAGCTTTTCCATTTTGGAAATTTATAGCCTACTTGTCATGTTATCTGAATGGCCACAGCTGCTCCAGAAGTCACTGCAAGCTTTTGATGCTCCACACCTTTGAATATCACATATTTGTGGAATGCAACGAAGTATTAACAAGCAGTAAAAGGCAAAGTGTTTGATATGCCTTGTGAGCAGTTCTTGTGGGTGTGAGCTGAGGATGTGTGCAGTGCAGTATTTATAACCATACTAAAGCACAACTACCACCAGATATGTCAAAAATCTGTCAAAGTATGAGCTTTTAAGGTCAGCATATGAATAGCATCCAGTGTCAGACGCATATCCGTTATTGTTTATTGTTTCAGCAGTGTAGGGCATATCCGAGAGAGATAGATGAGGCTTTGTGTGTGCTCTACGATAGGCACGATGGGTACTTCACACTGTTTGGGACACATCCTGCTCTTGTTTGACCCAATCTAAACTCCAAGTAGGGCTGTGGGAATCGAGTTCTCTCTGTTCTTCCCCTTGGGTAAGTTGCAGTAGCACTTGGCCTTTAGGATTTTGAAATGGGAAATTCCCTGCAGAATTAAAAATTAATCTTAATGGGGTCAGTGAAGGATAAAGACAGAACAGCAAGCAAAGGTTTAGAAAAGGTCAGTTTTGTAGACACAGCTGCACTTTTTTGAAGTTATGGTCACATGGCTGAGTCAATGTAATGCTTCCCAGTGGTAGCAGAGAAATCTGAGGGCTCTCTCTCCCCACCTGGGTTTGTTTGTGCCCCTCTGTCCCCCTCTCATTTTCGTTGGATCTCACACTTTAGTGTTTGGTTTGTGTCTCTCACTGTAGCTACTGAAGTTTGTTCCTGAAAAGAGCGATACTGACCTGTTGGAAGAGCACAAACACGAAATTGAGCGCATGGCCCGGGCGGATCGTTTCCTCTTTGAGATGAGCAGGTCTGTTTGATACATTATGGGAGAGTGCATGCAGGACTTCTTGGAAACAGCTGTAAAATTGTTACTGAAAATGGATCATCTGGCACTGGGGGGAAATGTGCAAGATTGTGGGCCAGCATTATACCCTGTGTTTGCCAGAAGTCCATGAATGTTACAAATATTTCCGTTCGTGACACAAACTTTATGGACAAGAAGCACTCTCTGTGCATAAGGGCCTGTCTCCTGCCGACAAGCAGAAATCTGCCTCCTCTGACTAAATTTGTTCACAAAAAGAAATGCAGATCCAAGTATCCCATGTAGTATAGCCAGGGATCAGGATTTTATATAGATCCCTTCTTCTGTTCAGCTATCTCATGTCCTCATCCTCTGACACTCTTTCTTGTTTCAGCTTTGCTACCCCCCATGTGAGGATTCACATCTTGTTCTGCTAATTGAGGTGCAGCTGGGATCTCCCACGACTCTCCTATTTTGAAAGTAGTGGGAATTCTTCCAGCTCCTTTTCAGTTGAGATCCAAACATGACTTGAGATCCACCATTTTCATAACAAGGTTGATTATGTAGTGTTATGTGTTCGGACTATGTCCATGATCCCTTGGATTCATGGGACTGAACATGCAACCATTAGATTATGTGGGGAGCATACTAGCCCTGGACTTCAAGAGTTCCAGTTCAGTGTTGGCTTTCCTCTGCCCTTCATGCAGGATTGACCATTACCAGCAGCGACTGCAAGCGTTATTCTTTAAGAAGAAGTTTCCAGAGAGGCTGGCAGAAGCAAAACCAAAAGTGGAAGGTATGGTTAATAAAGCTTTTGCTAAGAGCTGGGCAGAGGGGCTGGGAAGGTCAAGAGAGGCTTGTCTTCAAAGGAGATGCTGTTACATGCATGCTATGCTTGTAGAGCCATTGAGCCCAAGGCATGTCATATCCTAAGAAATTAATTCTATCTGACACTCTTCTTTCACCCATTGAGTTAATAAAGTCAGTTTCATGATTGTTACAGTGTAAATATGACCTGACAGATATGACAGCATGTTATCAGGCTGTGCTGAGCTGCCAAAAACTTTCATGGCCTTTCTGTGCAGCTCACCCTCAAGTCCTTGCACTTTCCCTCTTCAAAGGGCACTTAGAATAGATACCTCAGGACAGTGATACTCTGGGAATGTGTAACCTAGAAGCAGGGGAGGTGTATGGTTATTGCAGAGAAGAGGTGAGTGTATTCTACTCTGCATTTTCAGATGAGCTCAAGCCTTCCCTCTAGTCTCACTGGCTGTGCTTTTAGAGTGTGAAGTCCAGGAGAACAGCCTTGATCCTATGTTCAGAGGAGTTTCCTGCAAGCTAGATGTAGTGCATTTTCCTTCCAGTTGTCCTGATTGTGGCGGCGTGTGGGTGCAGGAAGGACAGTACACAGGCAGTGTTGCAGCATTTGTTGTGCAATAGTAGATGGGCATTTCACGGTATTTCAAATTATGGGCCCAAGCGTGTTAAAAACAGCCACTGTGCAATAACCTGTTCTTTTTTCTCTCTTTTCAAGCCATTCTTCTGGCATCCAAAGAACTCATCCGAAGCCAGCGTTTGAGGCAACTCCTGGAGGTAGTTCTTGCCTTTGGGAATTACATGAACAAGGGCCAAAGGGGAAGTGCTTATGGCTTCAAAGTCTCCAGCCTGAACAAAATTGCGGACACCAAATCCAGCATAGACAGGTGGGGTAAAAGGCCGTAAATACATTGGTTACTGTGCTGCTGCATCTCTTATCATAGTAATAAAAATGGATTTCTGTTTGATTTTAGCTCTGTAGACAATTGAAAATATTGTCTTATTTGGCACTTAAGTAATGCTTTTCACTGTAGAAAATTCTACAGCAATTAAGACCAGCTATTAACACAGCAACCACATTCTGCTATTTCTCTGGAAAATGCACATCTGATGTTGGATTGTGTTTCTGCAACCCAATGCAAACATGACAAAATGTAGTATTTCACAAATAACTGAAATAAGTTTGGGGAGAATGAGGATTCCTATGGAATTTGCCCTTTAAACCAAAGTTTTGTGGCCGTGGTTTTGCAAAAAAAGAAAACACAAAAAAAATCTGAGCACAATTTTATGCCTCCTGTGAAACATGGCATATGTTTCTGATGAAGTACTGTCATAAACCTTCTCTCTACGTACACCACTAATGAAGCCAGAAGGCATAGCTCAGAGAGACTGATCCTGGTTGTATCTGTGGCAGATAAGGAAAACAGCTGGTTTGGGAATGTGGAGCTTACTGTTTATTGACATGGACTGCAGGTCTTATAGTGTCACCCTATGTTTTGCCCCATATCTGCATGCTGGTTCTGGAAATGAATCCACGTGAGACTGAGCAGAGAATATGACTTTTGGATTCCAGCAGCACTAAGGGTTTTCTTGGAGATCTGTTATGCTGGCTCTTACTAACTTGCACCTTCCTTGAATTTTGAGACCTGCTGAGACCATAACTGTGGTGAAATGACTTCAGGCTGTGACAGAATGCATAATGTCAGTAAAAAATCATAGGAAATTCATCCCTACCTAATAGAGTTTGAACTAAGAGTACTGTTTTGACTACCAAAGTGTCCTTTCTGTATTCCAAGGCTAACACCTGAATAGCTAATGTTGAACTTTTTTTTGCCTTACTGTAGCTTGGCTTGATTTTTCTATAAATTAAATATCCTGCGCAGATTCTGTTCTCTCACCAGTTCCCAGCTCCCAGATTCCAGTCTGTGTGAAGCAGTGGCTGTCTGCTATCTTCCCTGTCAGTTAACAACATAACACCCACCTAAAGTAGCTGTTATGGCTGTCTGTTCTCTTTACATGCAGAATTCCTTGTTTACTTTACAAATTTCCTTAAAGTTTCTCTTGCATCCCTCATCCATCTCAATCCTATCTGCTCCAACTTGGGCTGCAACTGGTTTTGTGTTAGTGAGCCTGATCACTGCTCATAAGTTGTTTCGTTACTGCAGTAGTTTTCTTTGCAGCTTCTCCAATCTCCAGGAACCTTTTTCTCTCCTTAGTTAACTCTCAGGTTTTGTTCCCACATTGCCTCTGAGGACAGCTTGCTTCTTCTCCCTTACAAGTTAATGTCCCTTTAGTACTAGTAGTTGTTTATTCTCTGAAGTATCTGATGACAAATATTATACTGTGTTATGCAATTTTCTTTTCTGTTACACCCTCTACACAGATGGATGGAAGCATGCTGGTGTTTCCAGAATAAATTAAGATACAGTATATTGCTTGGGGTTTTAGGAAGGATGTTCATAAAGGAATTATCTATTTTAGTCCCTTATACTTTTCTTTCGGTAGCAGAGCCGCTAACTGCTGATACATTGTTTATCTTGTTCAATCAAGCACATTTCCTGAATATTTTTCACTGATTTGTCACAATCCTTTCATCATCCTTTCCTTCTCATTACCACCTGCCTTCTCATTTCTACCTTCTGTTTTTATTTTGTTTTCTTTAGGAACATTACACTCTTGCACTACTTAATTATGATCTTCGAAAAGAATTATCCAGATATCCTAGACATCCAGTCTGAGTTGCAGCATCTTACAGAAGCAGCAAAAGTCAAGTAAGTCCAGTGCTATTGCTTCTCAGAGCTGGAGTTCCCAGAGATTTTTGTTCACTTAATTATCATAATTTTTTTTCATTTCTGTCTTCTAAACCCATGGCCAGCCTTACAGATGTAATGCCTTTGTTGTAGATAACTAAATTGATAGCTTTACTCAGATATGCCTGTATCTATTTCCAAATCAGACATTGTAAGCAGGCTGGCTGTTGTTTGTAATTCACTCACCATATCCTATGGTTGTTCATCTAAGTGTGCTATTTTTTCTGGGTAATTGCAGGTTCGTTTCTAAGATGGGGTCAATTAGGCACAGAGGCTACAGTAAACCTTTTTCAGGAAGATTGTTCAAACTTTTGCACAAATCAGTCTTGCATAGAAATGTGGAAAGCATCATACTTTCTGCAAAAAATTCAATGGTCCATTTCTGGAAGCATTTTTAAAAATGAATACAGAAGCCATCCCCCCAGATACTAACATTTTTTTTCTTTCCAAAGCACTCCTCAAAAAAAATTATGCATATTAATTACCCAGACATGATTCTTTGTATAAGGAACTAGTCCAACTAATGAAAGAGAAGTAAAAAATAAATGTCTTTTCACACTTAAAAGGCATTTATTAAAGCTTTAGTGGTGTTTTTGAGATGTAAGCTACTACTCTCCAAATATTTGGAGGGTATGCCTGCTGATTCCCAAACAGGTACTCACTAGTTATCAGGAAATTAAAGACTTATTTTGCTCACAAGTCCTAGAAAAAAAGAAATTCCTGTTTGTATATGATGAGCAGAAACTCAGTGTAACATTTGTGTCCAGGGAAGCATGTATGAGCATTAACAGCACGTTTCTATGCTCAGTTACAGTGTAAGCTGGCCAGGACTACCATATGGTAGAAGTGCAGATGGAAAAACAATGCTGGGACTGCGAGGGAGAAAAAAAGTCACACATAAATGTACTGCTAATGGGATTTAGTAGTTACATGGTGTAAGAATCATATCTAGAGATAATCTGAGACTCCAGTGATGTGAGTGCTAAAGCTGTGCTCCTTGCTTGTTGTGTCAGCTGATCACTGCAAGCTGGCCGTGTGGCATATGCTCCCTGTTGAAGGGTCAGGCTCAGCTCACAGGGCACATGTTCTGAGGGCAACCCCCCCTTTTCTTCCCAGGAAAATCCCAGTCTTCAGTGTGACCACTGAGGCAAGCAGGGTCTGCCTCATCTTACATCTCATTCAAGAAGTAGCACAGAGCATTAACAGATCCCCTTCCCCTCGTTTCGAGTCATCTGGTGTGGCTGGTGCCAGAGGCCGGATACCAGACTTGATGGGCCAGTGGTCTGTGCTGCTGCACAGTTCCTGTAGCCCTGTGTAACACTGCTCTTTTTGTTTTATCTGCTCTGTGTCTGTCTCCTGTGCAGCCTGGTAGAGCTGGAGAAGGAAGTCAACAACATAAAGACTGGATTGAAAGCTGTTGAAACTGTAAGTATCTGAAGGCTTCCAAAGTGCCATACTTAAAATATCTCTCAGAATCAGGGGCACTATATATTTTATGATAAGATAAAGTGGGCTTTCTTTTTTCATTCCTTTCCATTCCGTTCCAGAATTCATTAACCAAGAAAAAACAAATAAAAGCTTCTCATGTGGAGCTCCTGCTGATGATCTTAGCAGAGTTAAGGCTAATGAAAAGCTTGTTTGATCTCAACCTGGAAAGTAAAAGGACAGTTTGACAAATGGCATGGACTGAAAGAAGAAATAAAATTCTTGCTCTTTCTTACTGAGGGATGGATGGCTGCTGAGCAAGTGTTTCACATGGCTCTTGGAGTAGTAGTAAGCAGGTAGTGCTCTGTTATATGCAACCCTAACCTCTATCCTAATCACTCCTTGGGAAGGCAAGGGGAAGAATAGAAACTAGTTAAAGATGAAGCAGCTGAGCTGGCAAGCAAAGCAACAGTGGTGGGGCTTTTCCTGCTACTAATGAAAGCCAGTTGTTGGGAATTGCATTGGGTGGTTTCTGTGCAAGGATTACCTGTTTACAAGGAAATAACACAGGACCCTCCAGTCCTCATTCACCATGAGACAGACAGTGATGAGTTCATTTTTCTTTCACATGACCTGAATTTGCTTTTGCCTCTGGGAGTAGAGGAAGGCGATCTTTGTCCTGTCAGCAGCCCCCAGGCTGTCTGGCTGTTGCCAGCAGTTCATTATGTAATTAACCAGTGATCCTCCTGTAAAAAAACCCCCAACTTTCCCAACCTTATTTCTGGATTATTGGGGTAAGGGAGAATGCAGCAATGGGAAGAAATACTGTTCCATACATGGAGTACAGTGTTTGGGAATTAAAAGCACCTGTAAAGGGAAGGCTGACATGGAGTTCAGGACATGAAAAGAGGCCCAGTTTTTGGCTGGGACAGACAATTCCCCCCTTTGAAATGTGAGTAGCTAATTCTGTTTTGCTTCCTTTCGTCAGATTATTTGTCCTTTTGCCTTTATAGCTGATTTTTCTTCTCTTTTCTGTGCATGGGTTCCATGGGCAACCTCTCCTTCCCATACAATCACCATCTTCCTGCCTCAGTCCTTCAGTACCCTGCCATGGTATTTTTCTTCTGAGGCTGCCAGCACCTCCCAATCTGCTTGCTCAGTTCGTGGTTTTCTGGCGTGTAAAAAGCAGCACTATAGCAACAATAGAAGATCACTGTCAGGTGGAAGGGGGAGGAGGGGAAGGTGTGATTCTTGATTCTATTCCAGTGTGTTCTCACCACAGCCTTGGCTCCAGTGACTGGTGTTTCTTCAAGGCCCCTTAAGAATAGAAAGCTAAAAATAGTCTCACAGTCAGATGTTCTTAAAGGTACTACAGACCATTTGCCTTCCTGGACTTGCAGCTCACTTCTTTGTAAAAATAAGATACATTCCTTTTCAAGACATTCATGCAGCTGTTGTCTTTGTGTAGGACACTCCCAGGACAGATGAGTAGTGGAAGGGAATTCTGTCAGCAGAGCCCTTCTCTCACACAGCAAGGAGATCATAACCACCGCTTGAGAAGTGACTACCATGCCTGAATCATTTCATCCCTCTAGAGAACCAGCAGCCCAGCCCACCAGGGCCAGTTCTGGCCTCTGTTATGCTACCATGATTAGCAGAGACCATTTCTAGAAGATACAGAGGAATTTGTTATTTTGCAGTGTCGCTCTCCGGCTGATTACATAGGCATTCTGGTTACTTGTGTGGGTTTTAAGTTTTTTTGTGTTTTGGGATAATTATTCTGCAGGGAAGAACAGAATTTGAAGAGCAGACCACCTAATCTTAATTTGACTTTGTAAAACAGTACTCTCCAGTAACAGTCCCAAATGCCATAGCTTTCAACAGTGAGTAAGATGACAGAATTGTTATACTCACCTTCCAGAGGAAGGGGGAAGGAGAGAGTGGAGCAACTTTCAGCTAAAATAAGCTTAAAAATTAGAATGGAAGAGTGGCTGAAAAAAAAAAAGCGTAATTCTTAGAAGCATGTGAAGTGACATTTCTTGTGTTTGTAAGGTCCATTTCAAAGTGATTGTAACACAGAAACAGTTCACTGCAAAGTGATGGACTGAGCAGTGCTCCCAGGACTGTCCCTTGTGATGTGTTAGGAAAACCAGTGGAGAAGAGGATGTAATATAAAGCAGGGAAAGTAGCACTTCTTTAATGTGGGCTTTCTCTGGCCACCTCCTCATTTCTTTTCCTGACCCTTTTCTGCTTTGTGGTCTTTCCTTGTGGTGGTTACATTCTCTTTCCAACTCACAGCAGACCAAAAGATATATATCATGTTGGATTTTAGATTGTTGATGGCCAGAGTAATTCTTGGCATTCAGCAGCACCACGTGGAGCAAGTCCCAAGATGTTTCTCAGCATAGATGCTTACAAATCTACCCATAGATGCTTATAAACCTACCCATTTGGCTCTGTGAACTACTATTTTGACAACCAGAGAGCACCCAACATGCGTGAAGCTAGAGTTGATATTTTTTTCCAAAGGGAACAGAGGGTCAGATCGTAACTTGACTTGCTGCTTCATGCTGCCTTCCCCACAGAGAAAATCAGGCTTTATCATTCCCACTGATTATTCAGCTGAGAATAAAGATGAGGCCCAGATTATAGTTTCATTGTCCTCATGAGACTGTCAACGGCACACAAGCCAAGCACAGGCATGGGAGATTTCCAGTCTCACTATGAATTACTCAGTTTGAGGAGCTCTGTAGCTCTCTCTGTGTTTCAAGCATGGTGATTAAAGTAAGGGAAGAGATAGCTGTGGGTAATCTTGGCTTAAAACTAAAAAACTCGAGCCAGAAGGAAAGAATCTTAAAATCAGGTTTTTTCTTTTTGTAGGTAGCAGACAAATAGATCTTTGTTTCCTATGGTTTTATGTATTCTTTTTTTCTTTTACCATAACTCTTGACACAATAGCCCCGGTTTATAACTCTGTCACTTTTATGACATCCAAGCTAATGCTTAGCAGGGTGCTAAAAAATGTTGCACCTGGCATCTGTCTGCTTGTCCTTCAGTGGGAGAACCAATTTTGATGTCTTTTTGCTATTCACCTGGTGCTTTTCAGAGAAATAAAGAGGAGATCTAGAGCACATTTCCCCAAGTATACATCATTTTATTTCACCATGGGAAGACAGGATGGAGCAAAACTCACTATTAAAAATCCTAAAGTCACTTGCTACACAAAGCTCTTTATCATTTGTCATTTTGCATAGGAAAAAAAATGCACCACTTCATGTAGTTGATGCTTAAATTATAAAGTTGCTTTAGAAACTTAGCAGGTTGATGGCTTTCTTGGGAGTGGTTTTAATTTGAGGATAAGTGAAACTGTAACCAGGACCTTCCTTCATCCTTTCTTGACCTCCCCTCTCTCGCCTAAAAACTTCTGACTTACTTAGAAAGCGGTTTCTAAGTTAGAGCTCTGGATGAATGTGGGAGCAGAGCATGCTCTGCAGTGAGTGAAACAGATGGACTTTCCTGCTCCCTTCCTCATCACTGAGGAATCTTTGACACTTGCCTGTCTCTATCTCTTACTTCTCTTTCAGGAACTGGATTATCAGAAGAGACGCATGCGAGAATCAGGGGACAGGTTTGTTCCTGTCATGAGCGATTTCATCACTGTGGCCAGTTTCAGCTTCTCAGAGTTAGAAGACCTTCTCAACGAGGCTAGAGACAAGGTAAGAATTCCTTTTGAAGTGTTTAGAGTTTCACCAGCTCAGTCAAAAGCTCAGTCAAAAGAATTAAAATGGAAACAGCAATTTAAGGTACTGGGACTGCAGTGAAAACTCAATAGACACTGAAAATTGTTAAGGCTGAAGTTTCTTATTTTTTCTAATGCGGTCCATATTCATTTAGAACATATTTTGTGATTAAAAGAAGGATCAGTTCTCTTGACCCACTTATTTCTCATCTTCCTTAACATTATTCTTGTGCGGTATAGAATTGCAGTGGCAGTATCCATAACAGGATACCACACCTTGCCACAGTGTGGAAGGGAATGCCTTTTAAGCCATTGCTGAAAAAGGGGTCCTTTCTTGGTGATGGTGACTTCATATATTTTTACCTTCTGCTTCTGACTGCATTCCAGTCTGCTGATTCAGCTGGGGACATCTGTGCTTTGTCTCTTTCCTTTAAAAATATACCTCTGGGTAGTTTGGTGTCCTGGTTTTGGCTGGAATAGAGTTAATTTTCTTCTCAGTGGCTGGTACAGTGCTACACCAGCTATGCTTGATCTTTTCCACTTCTCTGTTACTGGGTGTATTTCAGTACAAAGATAGAAATCCCAAACGTGTGGTTTGTCTGAAGTTCTTGGATTCTTCGTACACACTCAGAACCATGCGCATGATATTCTTCAGGTGCTGCTGCAATCATGTTGTCCTTTCCCTGTCTGCATCTCCATTACCAGATTGGTACACCTAAGGAAGTGCTTGTTCTTTCCTGATGGCTCAGGTCTGGCACTAATCCCTCTGCCTCTCAGATGAATGACGAAGAATTTATATGAAAAGATCATAAGCATATGAAAATGTTTAGAGAAGAGCAAGTTTTAAAGTAAATGATATGTAATGGCAAATCTGCCCTTGTTGGCTGGCATGTTAAAAGTGCTTGGCTGTATGAAGCAAATGTGTTATTTCTTTTGGATCAAATTGTTTCCACTCTGGTGTCAGTCCTTCTAGTGTTAAAGGACCTATTGCATTACTAATGAAAGCTGTGCTGTTGGGTCAGTAGGCCTTAGATTTTGAAAATATAGGCTGAGGATCTAGACAGTAAGACTTCTCACTTATCCAGTTCCTCTGCAGTAGTGCTATTTTGTGATTCAGAAACATTTCCTTGCTGTGGAGATAAACTGGGTAATAGTGACTCGCGTCTGCAAACACAGGAGCCTCTGGCTCTCAGTGAGGGCTGCCCTGGCAAACACCAGTGGGGCAGAGGCTGTTGCAACACTCAGAAGGCAAAGCTGGGCAGTCCAACACCACTGACGTTGTAAAAAAATTCTGGGGAGAATAACATGACTAATTTTTCATAGAATCATAGAATGGTTTGGGTTGGAAGGGACCTTAAAGATCATCTAGTTCCAACCTTCTCCCCCCCTGCCATGGGCAGGGACACCTCCCACTAGACTGGGTTGCTCAGAGCCCCATCCAGCCTGGCCCTGAACACTTCCATTTTTCATTGTTGTCATGTTGCTCGAGAGGATTCAAACTACTTCCAGTATAAAAATGTTCACACCATACTGGCTTTCTCAGCACAAAAGAATATTTTACATTCTGTAACCCCACTAAATTTGCTGAGAAAAACTTGGTTTTCTATGATTTGGGGGCTTCTGTATTATGAATGGGTAAATTTTTCAACTTCATTATAGTTAGGCATCCATTTCTGGAAAGATATTCACTCTGTCCATGGCTTAGACTGCACACTTTTGGTTTGGTGTTAAAGATGGTGGTGCTCCTTTCTTTTTTTGGCACACCAGGATGAAAAGCCAATGCAGATTCTTTTTAAGTTCAATTGGGGGTTAAAAACCAGCAAGTGGTACATGTCCAGCACGGCAATGCAACTTTTCTTGATCAGGCACTTGCAGGAAAAATGCCATTCTTTTGCTTTAAAAATAACCAGAGAAACTCCCTGCAGACGGACCAGTATGTCTGGAAGTTGTTGCACGCTTTTTTAAACATAGCCAACATAAAGCACTCAACATAAAGAGATGTTTTATTTTAATGACTATAACATGCTTAGGAAACGTTACTCTACCTTCTCCTCACACACCCTTGCTATGTTTGCACACACACCATTCCAATTTTGCTCAACCTATGGCTTTGGTTCTTCCACTGGCAAAAAGCTGCTTTTGGACTCCTGTAAGGGAACTCTCTGTCCTTACCAGTGTTGAGCTATTTCTCATGTTTGCTTCATATTATTTTGGCCCTCTGTTCTTCCTCTTTTTCCTCTTTTTTTTTCCTTAAAAAAGAAAAAAAAAAAAAGGAAAAAGAAAGCTGGAAATTTTCAACAAACCAGATGTGCTTTGCAAAGCTTATAACATCTTCCAACCTCAATGGGCTCTCTGTGCTTGTTGAATCACAAGCTTTTTTCATACCATGGAAACCTAATGGAACTAGCCAATTAAAGGAAGAGAGGGACCAAGACATCTGATTATCCTGTTCTTTTTTTATTTCTCAAAGCAAAGCAAATTGAGCAAAAAAGGTAGTGGGGCAGGGAGGACTTTGAAAAATACCTGAATAAGCCTAGAAAGAACTGGCCTGACTCACAGATTTATTAATAATAATGAAGCCCTAGTTTTAACAGCTGGAGTTGGATATCCTAAATATAGATGTGGTTAATTGATTAGCATGAGTTAATCAGAGCCATGTTTCCTCAGCTGGGATTTAAAACAATATAACTTATCTTTTCAAACTGGGGAAGTTTTTATATTTCTTTTAACTTTTTCAGTATTAGCAAAAGTAATTTATTTAGTTATGGAAACAATCCATTACCAAGGTGTGGTGCTGACCTTCTCAGCAGACAATATTTTTCACAGTTCCATGCAGTACCTTTTTGGCCTTTTTGCTTAAACAGAGCCATTTGAAGCCAGTGGCCATGGGGAGGAAGTGATATCTTAAATTTAAAGGGCCAGGTTGCCAGATGCAGGCATCCATGTTTGCAGAGGAAGCCTTGTAACTGTACTTATCTTCATGCAGTAAACAGATGGCTTGGTTAAGAACTGATTGAAAACTTAGACCAACTCTCTAAACAGGCTTTCTAGCACAGCTGGTTCTTGTTCTTTTTGTGTTTTTCTCACTTCCAATACCACTTTATAAGGGAGAATATAGATTAGATCAAGGGATAATGTTTTCTGCCATTTCCCATAAACTGGAAGGTGGAGGCAGGAGAAAGTGAAACTCTGCCCTGGAATCCTTCATCCATTTTTATGTGTTTGAACAGATGAAAAATGGATTTTTTTTTACGTAAGAAAGAAGAGGTTGAATTTTATTCGTGAAAATTTTTCTCTATGTTTCCTGTGGGGAAGCAATGAAAATGCCCAAGCAGAGGAAGAGTAACCTCCCATGGTATGAATTTTATTTTTTTTCTTGAAAAAGGTTGACATTTGCCCTATATGAAGCGTTACTATGTACTTAAATATTGACAGGTATGAACTCAGATCACTAGGCTTCCTCAGAACTGTTCTGCTTTGTTCTTGGTTTATAGCAAACCTGTTTTTAAGACACTTTGGATCTTGTTAGGAGTACAAAGTCTGCTTGGTCAGATATTGCCATTCCTCTGCTGAATGTCAAACTTAAGCCTCTCTATAGAGACACTGTGGAGGCTATGGCCTGGGCAAGCTGGGTAGGAAAAGTGTCCATTCCCAGTCTTTCTGATGACAGTTCCTCTCAAGCAAGGTATTTCTCATGATGGAGAAAGGAGTTCAGAGTCTGCACACACATTTAATAAGCTTAGCACCTACAGTAACTGTTTGGAAGAACAGCAAGGCAGTGAAAGCCAGCTGAGTGAAACCCATTTAAGAAAATAGTCATTAATGGCAGAATGCTATGAAGCACAAAGAAATGCTGTAGTCCAAGTGCCAGTTATAGGCTGTGCACTTCAGTTGTGCATTTTGGAGACGGGTGTTTTCTGTCAGCCACTGGGGGAAATGAATAGGGAATGTATCAGGACAGAGACTGAGGAAGTCAAGATGAGGTATCCCACAAAAGGCACCACCAGCCATTTGGTAAATAAATCACATAGCTGTTGTACAGTAACTTAGAACTTCAGGGGCTGCAGTGCAGGTTGGCATCTAACATGTGAGAAATGTTTAGAGCACCTGTAACTCGATTTTGGGGCTGCCGGCATCACTGTTAAACTCCTGGGAGAATCCCTTAAGAGCATTTAGGCACAAGAAGAGCTGGGCCCAGCCCTGCCTGGAATTGTCAGGGCTCTTTCCATTAGCTGATCTGAATTTGTCCCATAGAGAGAAAAGACATTTATTTGACTTGCCTCAGTACTGAATTGGTGTCTTCATAAGAGCAAACTCAAGATTGCTTGTCTGGGGAATACAGTTCATGTTCCATGGCTACATGGTATAATTCATTTGTGTATTGGCTCCTCCTGCAACAGCAGACAGCACAGACAGCAGGAAATTTTTATCATGGCTGTTTTTCCTCCTCCTCACAGAGCCCCATTCCTGCCGTTTCCAGAGGTCTTCTGCCACTGTTTAACATTTCGTTGGCAAGCACAGCAGAGTTTGTGTGTGCTGCTGTCCCGCTTTCCCTCTCCTTGCTAAAATGGCTTTTTAAAATAAACAACTGTCTAAACGATTTGCTTTGGCAAGAGGATAAATTCAGTGGAAAGTTTGGCAGAGGAAGCAGAACTGGCACTGAGCTCGTGGACCTGTTATATCATGGAGCTTGGGGGCACTTATGGTGTGGAAATGAATTTTTTAATGAAAAAAAGATATACCATTCTGTGTTACAGTGGAAAACCTGCTGAAACACAGTTTTCCATTTTGCTTTTGCCCATGTCATCTGTCCCCAAATGACTTCAGGAATAAGCAAGTTTTCAGCCCTTGTTCCACAATATTACAGCACATCACAAAATTCTGGGAAGCGTTTTGCGTGTATGAGGGCTTAGCTACAGATTTCACAACTGTGCACAAGAGCTGGTGTTGTTTGGGAGGAAATCTGCCCATGGAGCAGTCAAGCAATTTGTACAGGGTGACACAAGTCCTGTGACAGAGAGCAGAAGAGAGGGCTGGGATCCAGAGCACCTTGGTCTGTGCCACGCTACCTCTTAACGCCCTGAGGGAGGCAGGCAGTGTGATTTTAGCCACTGTGGGCAGGTAGAAGCCTGGGCTTTGTAACAGCATTGGGGAGGCTGTCTGCAGCAGCTCACTGCCCCTCAACCCAGCACCAGTGCTTTGGAAAAGCACACGTGGTTGCAGAACCAGAATTACAGAGAAGTAGAAGAAGTAGTAAAGCCAGAGGGGTCTGTTGCAGTTTAAACAGTGAAAAGACAGCATGTCTCTCTTTACAATAGTGCATTACATTGATGCAGTGCCCCACAGATGTGAACAACTGATTCTTTGCCATTTGCTATAACACATTAGTGGGGCGACATTTTCTGTTCTGTAATGAATGGAGAGCACAAGGCTGAGAAAGGAAGCATGAGCTCCCAAGCCACATCATGGGCAGAGCTGGCAGCAGAAGCTGGATCTCCTGACTTGCCTGCCTCTGCTCAGTCAGCTTTTTTTCCAGAGGGGGTAGAGAAAGAAGGAGAATGTTTATTTCAGTGAACTCCAAATTTTTCCTTTTGTAGTTTTTTTAGGTCATCCAGCTCACAGATCTTTTGCTTTTTGTCTTTCACTGCTTTACAGTAAGTGATTGTGACCTCCTAAGCCCTGTGTTACAGGGCACCAAAGACAGGCTGCTCTCAGACTCTTTGCTGCTGCTTAGAGACCACAACACCTCAGATTCATGAGTGTCTCTGGAAGGCTCCCAGGCTGCTGGGTCTTTCCAGCACAGCAACACTGTTCCTCCTCTGAGTGGCACTGGGGAGGCAGCAGCAAAAGCCCCTCTTTGCCAGTGACACGAACTAGCCGGTGCTAGCTGGTGACAGGCCTTGTGCAGAACATTTGCAGACAACACCACCCTCTAAAGGAGACTTCCATGTATGTAGGATCCAAGAGCCCCAGGCAAGGACCCCCTGCCTTTTCAACCTCCAGCTTCCTTAAGTGATTAGGAAACCCCTGTGGACATTCATGGTGTCAACCAGCTCATTTCTGTGCGCCCACTCACTCACCTTTGCTGAGCACAGGAGGAACATGGGATGGAGGCAGTGCATTGCAAGGTGCAAAAGCCATCTCCTGTGGGCTTCCCTTCCACTTCAGGCTTCACAGCTATTGGACAAGCCTTACTTCCAGCTGGCAGCCCTAGTCACTGCTCTTAATTTGTGCCTTACTTTCAATTTTCACAGGAGTTAATGACAAATTAAGTGGGAAGAGATTCCAGGTGATGCCTTTTCCTGGTCTTAAAATCAAGAATCAAACACGGTTAGAAGGGAAAAAGGGGTTTTACCTTGGTATTTATTTTAAGGATCCTTAGGTGCACACGTCCAGGCGGAATGCATCCAAATGCACACTGCAATGCACACCCATCAAAGATCTGGTATAACATTATAGGTCTTACTAATTAGCATATCTATCAAAGATTCCCCAGTGAGGGGCTCCAGAGAGCCCCTTCCCCAAGGAACCTTCCCCTGGATGGTTCTATCTTAGTTGGGGTCTGGGGCTTTATGATCCCTAACTATGAAGCTTCTAAGATGTTTAGTCTCCTAGCTTGACAAATAAGTCTAAGAATGTAGGCTAAAAACCACTGAGAATACAAAACCTATAAAAGGGTATAAAAGGGGTATAAAAGAAAAGGCAAAAAATCATCATAGCATCACAGGTAGCACATCCCCTGTGAGCAACGAGCTTCAGGTGCTCTGAGTGTTCAAGCAGTGGTGGCAATGCCTGTGCTGAAGTCTTTCTTTGACACTTCCCTGCCTCCCTGGCTGATTGTCACACTGGGGCAAGCAAGACAAGAAAATAGAGCATATGGAGATGCTTTATCTCCCTCTGTGGTATTTACAGCCTGTATTCTCTCTGCCAAAGAGCTGGTGCTGGTTCAGTGTGGGTTACTATAGACTGCTGCATTTCCCTAATATTCAAAGAGCCTATGTGTACATTATATAGAGATAAAATTACAGAGAGGGGTGGGGAGAGGGTGTAGGTGTGTATGCTTGTGTGTATGTCTTCAGAGGCTCCAGAGAAAAGGAGTCAAACAGAGAAGTAATCTGTTGCTGTTTCTTTGTGTTTCCTTCAACTCCTGCCATGTTTGGTAGCTCAAAGCAACTTGCATTTCTTCCAACACTTTTTTTTTTCTAAGATTCTTTGGGTTTCTTTGTTTGTTTCTGGCTGAGAACACAGCCTTTTTAAAGAAAAAAAGAGTCTATTGCTTGAAACTGCTTTGTGGGCCTGGCAGGGATAGCAGAGAAGGGGAGATGCTGAATCTCTCAGGCTGTGCCAGAAGGAAGTTGCTTTCCTTGGAGATTTCTTCCCCCTGCAGTTGACTGGGAGACATTGTTTATGCTTTACCTGATACAGGGCCAGAGGGGTTTATAAGACCTGCTTCCAAACTCATTTTGTGCTGGGATCAGAGCCTGAACTGTTCTTACTGTCTTTTCCATTCTGCAACAGCACCCACATAAGGAAGGAAAGGGAAACTGGGCTGTGTTAGTATGAGCTGAATACATGCCTGAGAGAACTTGAAGACAGTCCATAGCCTGGTTTGGTAAATGTTGAGGTCTGTAAGGATGCTCTGCTGCTCTCTGGTTGTGTGCTAAAGTGCAAGCAGGGAATTCTAGGGAAGCTGTGCATCAGGGCACAAGTACTGTCAGGAGTGTGCCTCTGGGGCTGCCTGTTGCAGCACAGAGGTGTGTGAGTGAGGGCAGCTGGCAATGGATGTGTGTCCTTACACAGCACTTACTGCACGTGCTGCTGCTGACAGGCTGTATGTGCTTGATTTGAGTGCATTTTGGTGAGCATGCTTGGGAGTGTGAGAGTGCAAAGGAGAGAGTACAACTACTGCAGCACTGATGTCCAAGAGCCAGGAGTTGCTGTGAATTTACCATATCCCCATCAGGACTGCCCTGTGACTGAAGTCCTGCCAGTTGGCTGCCTCCATATGTGTCCTGCAGCCTCAACATTTGCCTTTTAAAATAAAAACCACTTGTGATGTATTCACTCTCTTTTAAGTCTGCCTGGGAGCCCTGGCTGCTTTCCTTGCCCCTCTCTCATGCCTTGTCTGTCTATAGTCTCCTCTCTCCCGGGCAACACCCTGACTCAGAGGACTCCAGAGAGATGTATGACATGGCAAAAGGTTTCTGAGAGGACGGACTGTAGCTTTATTGCAAAAAACTTTTACCTCCAGGCATTTTAAAAGTTGATTTGAAGGGAAGATGGAAGGGGAAAGTATGGACTAAAACTGCTTGTTTCCCCAGCTAGCTCACTGTCTTCTCTGCCCTGGCTGTCCTGCAGCTGCAGCTGAGATGTGGCCACAGTGTCATCCTCTGAAATTACTCCATTGCCCTCAGGAACTAAACACGTTTGTTTGTATCAGTGGACAGTTAGTACTCTCCAGCACTATAGCTGCATGTTGCCCAAAGGATATCCAGGAGAGCAGACTCCTCAGGGATAGAGGCACCTGCCTTAAGGAGAAGCACTTCTGTTGCTGGGGGTAGTTTCTGCTCTTGCCGCATGAATTCTCAGAGAGTATTGAATTACATGGTGTGGTTACTCTTAAGCTATCCTTGCTGTCTTCACCAAACTGCCTGCCTAATTATGGCTCTTGTGTTTTCTGCCCCCTTGACAGTATGCCAAGGCACTGAAGCATTTTGGAGAGACTGAGGGCAAGATGCAGCCAGATGAATTTTTTGGCATCTTCGACACTTTCTTACAGTCATTTGCAGAGGCCAAGCAAGATCTGGAGAATATGAGGAAGAAAAAGGAAGAGGAGGAGCGCAGGGCACGCATGGAGGCCATGGTGAGGATCTGGGGGCAGGAAGATATTTCCTTCCCTCACCTTTTTGTGTCTTGAGAGAAATTCCAATGATCATGTCCTGTCACTGTTTTATGTTCTTCTCCCTGACACCTCTCTTTGGCATCATTCTCTTCTCAAATGATGACATTTTTCCTGCTGTCTGTCTTGCTCTCAAGGATGGCTCCCAAATTACCCTCTTAGGGATTCAGATACCAAATCTAGCCCAGGCATTTTTGCCCTGGCACTTTGCAGCATGGGGTTGCCACCACCCCATGCCAAACTATCCTGCTTTTAGGCTGCAAACAAAGAAGCCACATTTCCCTCAGTCCCGCCAAGCTGGTCAGCTTCCAGTCAGACTCCATCATCATCTGCTGCATGCCTGTCATCTGCACAGTGACATAGCAAATGCCCTGGCACCTGCTGCAGCCCACACCGGCAGTATTTCTCTCTGGCCAGCCTTAATGCCGGGATTACTGGGGCTGTGTCTGGCCTTGACGTGGCAGGAGACCTCTCTGTGGATTTTGCTGCTGGGAGACAGACGTATGTGTCCCCAGGGGTTCATGTGAACCAGCATCCCCCTGTAACCTCAGCTCTGTGCTGCCTGAGAACTCGGCAGTCCCCTGCCTCCTTCCCCCCTGCCGGTGCTGTAGCCCTGGCTGCTGCCATGGCCCCAGGCCACGCTGCAGGGAGTTGCTGATTTTAATGTTTGCAGAGCCAAAAGCATTGGCTTGTGCCTTTCAAAAGAGGAGAGAGGTAAAACACCAGGATGCCAGCAGCCTTACTGTTAGACAGAAGGATAAAATGCCAGGACACAGGCTCAAGTTTCCTCTCAGCCAGCCTGGAAAGTTAAAAGGAGCCCACTGTAGGATGGTTTCATAGGCCTAATATGTCATGAAAGAGGCCTTATGGAAAGAGTCTTCCTGCAATGTGGGGCTAGCATTTGCAGAGTGACCGACCTGCTTCCTGATAGCCACTACCATCCCCTGCCAGTTCTACTAATTCTGGAGCTGAGCAGTGGAAAGAGATAGCCGAGCTCCTTGGAGCTACCCTAGGGAGGCTGAGGGCATCACATTGACAGGTGGACCTATCCAACAATTTGTAAAATTAGCAATTTTGTTTCATTGCTCTTTGTGTTTATAACCAGTTTCTCTTTCCATAGTCAAGGCAATGTGTCTTCATCCTCCCAGCACTGCAACACTGTCTCCATGCAAACATGAGCTGTTTTGTGCATAGGGATTCTACTGATGTTTTGATGTCTCACACAATTTTCATGCTTCACTATGTTGTGGCTTTCTGGATTTTTCCTTTCTTCTTTTCCTCCTTCTGCTTCAGGGCTTCAGCCTTTCTGCATGTAAATTTAGCTAGCTATGGCCCAAGTGCAAAGTTGTTTGTGACTGTACTAGTGACTGTGGTTTGTACCGACACATCCAAACTCACTAAGTCAGGTGCTGTCAGCATGGTAGGTGCTGCTGCACTAAGGTCACTGCAAGCCAGCTCCCAGAAGCTGGGAAATGACCTGAGCCAGCATCACTTGTAAACTGGCATTTGACACAGCTACTGTGCTGTCACTATCCTGCTGTAAAATTAGTGCAAAACAGCAGTAGCATGGTCAGATCCCATGTGTCCTCTTGCTGCAGGCTGATAGTGCTTTGTGAGGCAGACACACACTGCTACTCATTCCTCATTTCTTCTGCTTGCCTGTGTAGAAGAGAAGCCCAGCATGGCCTCTTGTTGCTCTTGGCACAGGTGATGGCCTTGTGGATAAGCTCCTACTCTTGTTTTCCCTAATCTGTATTGATGCATTCTGGCTGCTTCTGGGAGTGTACCTAGTGATCTAGCATCTTGGTCAGCTAATCCTAAAACTCTGTGTCCTTCTCCACAGCTAAAAGAACAGAGGGAAAAAGAGAGGCGACAAAAGAAAGCAAAAGCTGGAAGCATCTCTGAAGAGAGTGGGGAGTTTGATGACCTGGTGTCAGCATTAAGGTCGGGTGAAGTCTTTGACAAAGACTTATCCAAGCTCAAGCGTAACCGCAAGCGTTCGGGGAACCAAGGCTTAGAGACAAGCCGTGAGCGGGTGGTGACAAAGCTAAATTATTAATTACAAGAGGAAGAAAAATAATCAACCAAAAGAAGGAGATGAAAAAGTGCAAAACAAGGAAGATGAATGCGTGTAATGGCGCTTGGCTGACAGCTGCCCCAAAGGATTTCTTTGGTCTGTAGCTAAAGACGTTACCTTTCCATGATCAGCTTTCCTCTCATCCCTCTTCTGTGCTCCTAATTTGAACCATTATAAAAGTGCCTCTGTGGATCCAGCAGGGCCTGTGACTGGGCCATGCAGAGCTGACAGATTTGCTTCTGGGAGTTTGTTGTGTCATCAAAGGCCTCATGGTGATGACAGAAAGTACTTAGGCCTTGCAGATGGCCTCACAGCTGGAACAAAATTTTCTGTGTGCCAAAGTAAAAACTAGTCATGATCTCCATCTTGCTGATAACAAGGAAGACTAATTTCAGAGCAACTCTGCAAACAGCTATCACTTCTTCTGGATCTAGACTGGCCTTCTGGGGTTTGTTGAGATGTGGTTCTCAAGTTTCCAATTCCCTCCTAGAATTGGATTTTATAAGCCATTGATTAGCACCTGAAGAATGCATTTAAGCTTATGTGCTGTATAGTATTTTTTTGTGGCCTACACTGTCCAAAGCAAGTGAATCTTAGAAAGAAGTCTCCAGTTTCTGTAACAAAATGAAATTCAAGAATCAGGATCAACATACAATAATTTGAAAAAGTCTTTTGGATTCTGCTTTGCTAGAAGGAGTTTTCTGGAATTTCTTGGTGATTGAGTCTCAAAGCTATGAAATGCATCTTCTTGGAAAGAAACTCTGGCTTTCCTTTAGAAAACTAAGTCACTGCCAGGTTGGGATTACGAGTAGATGACTGTAGAGCCTGTTGTCATTGCTGGAGGCTGGGAGGGAATCAGTGGAAAATTTCTTATCTGTGCAAGATTGGAACTTGGGATCTCCCTAGTATCATCCACAGGTCTCCAGTAGCAAACAGCAAACAGGTTCACTGCCTGCCAGATGTGAGATCTCTTTTCCACTTGATGCTAGCTGTGATTGCTGTTGGCATGAACTAGTCTTTCTGTCTAACAGCCTGACCTCCACTGCACACACCCCACTCCTGCCAAGGGGAACCATGTCACTCAGTAAGATATGAATGGTGTCAAAAGAGAGCCTTGGAGCACGCAGACTTTTTCATTTTGAAGAAATCACTTGGGATGAACCAAGGGAGAGCCCCATAATTAAAACTGAGAATTTATCGAGGAGGACACAATTGTGTAAACCAAGAAGGCTTTGGAGTTGGGTTAATTCAGAAGAAACAAATAAATTTGTAGTTAAGTTACATGAATGCAATATATAAGCAGAAAAGCAAGCAACCCAAGAAGAGGCTTGAATTCTGTGTGTCTTCATGGTTCTAGGAAAGGGATTGGATTGTGTGGGCTATCATGGCCTTTTTTTTAACCTTTTTTTTTCAAACTTCTTCTTTTTTTATTATCTTCCCTGGAGAAGGAAAAGAGGAAAAGAAAGAGTGGTGATGGATTCTTCCTCCTAGACAGGAAGAGAGAACGTTTGAGAAGAGAGACCATCTACAAATTGCTGCATTAGTCAACAGCACAAAATGTCAAGGAATCCCAGGGAAGTGAAAAAGCTCTATTTGTCACTTTAATCATTTGGTTTGATTTTTCTCTGAATGTCACTTAACCTCAGGCTCTGCACTGAGTCTGCAGAACAGAACTTCCTCTGCAATGCATGCTGCCTGATCAGTATTACACACTACAATATTGGAGAAGCAAACTGTGGTGGTCTTCCGAACACTTTGAGAGCTAAATAATTATGTAAACTTTGGAGAGAAGCAAAAAAAGTCAGAATTGTCAAACTCTGATGTTTCATTGTTTACTGAATTTTGAGTCTCCCACCCCAGAATTTCCCTATTTAGGACATTCCAGACTGCCGCGCCTCTGTATAATACTCATCGTAAAGAGCTGGTATCTTACAAGAGCTGGGTGCATTCTCCTCCCTTACTATCCCACTCCCCTTCTGGGATTAGCTATTAACAGCAATGCCTGTTGCAGTGGACACAAGCACCTTGTAGAAGAAAGACTATTTCATAAAGGTTTTTGAAAGTTTAAGAAAAAATCTCACTTTTTAAAGCATTTTTATTTTAAATTACAAATGGATTTTTAGAAATGTCTCTTGTAAATTATATTAACAAGCTCCTTGCTGCTCCCTGAAGTAGACTTGCTATATATCCCAGCCCTTTTGTTTGTCTTGTTTTAAAGCATGCCATGTAACCTAAGCCATGTAAGCCATATGAGAGGTGGTAATATGTGCCAAATTGGTATACAGTTGAGTTTAGATTTGAATAATCCCTGAATTCCAAAGATTATGCTTTTAGGGATTAGAACATTGTAGGGTTTTTTTCCTCCCTCTTTGTTCTCCCTGGGTTTAGGACTCACCCAGAACTTCAGGTGTAGTGCCAAGGTCAGTCCTGGTGCAAGATGATGTGCAAGTGCTGCTTGCTTGCTCCCCAGGTACTTGCTTGATAAAGCAGGCTGTCAGCATGGCAGCTGTCAGAGAAGAAACACCTCAGGGCAAACCCTTTGAATATAAATACAGCATTTCCCCTGCCCCAGTATTTGTCAAACCAGGTTTGTGCTGTGCTTTCTGAAACTGAAGTCACTTTGCCAGGCCACAAATGTGGCAAAAGCAGAGAGGGTGGTAAGTCCTCTGTCCTCTGTATACACAGTTCAGCTCTAGTTTAAAGAGATCCTGTCTGATGGTACGCGACAACACTCCAGCCACACTGAGAGTCAAAGAAAGCTGCTGTAGTTTTGCCACCTCTTTGACTCATACATTAATAATGAGAGATTGTGCAACTCCTGTAAATCAGCTGTGGGATCCTTAAGGGGATGGACAGAAAGCTCAGAGTCATGCCCCTGATTCAATGCTGCTCGACTTTCTCAGCATTGCAGTGCCTCAGGCTCCTCCTGTTTGGAATCAGTGGTGATGGCCAAAAGCTTCATTCAGTGTGAAGGACAGTCTCCCTGGCTCTTGACTCCGTGGTGAAAGTTCATAAAGAAGGTTTTGGAAAAGCTCAGTTTCACACTGAGGCAAGCAGTGTTTTCATACAAGTGGTGACAAGCAGAGAGGTCCATTAACTTATCTACTGTATGAGATGAGGTTACCCACACAGAAGATAAGGAAAAAGTTGGCTCTGCTGTAGGGCCTGGAATCAGATTCTTGCTGAAGCCAGGTTTGTCCATGTATCTCATATTTTGGGTACTGTGAGTGCATCTAATACTCTCTTCTTCTTCAGAAGTTGTGGTTGAGTTGCCAGGTGCTGAAGGAGAAAGGAAAATCTTATCCTTGAGTAGGTTTAGGAAGCCGTCTGTGGTCTAACATCATTGGAGAAGCTGGAGATGAGCTAGGGTCTGCTGTTGTCCTTGCGCCTGTGCAGTCACTCTGCCTTTGGAAAAAAGTGGAGAAGAAGGAGATCTGAGAAAGAAGGGCATCATTGAAAGAGGGCTGTTCTGCTTCCTGCAGAAATACAGTAATTCCTAACTTCATGAGGAAGTTCCTCACACCTAGAAGAGGTACTTTCTAACTCTCCAGAATTTGTCCCTAGAGGTCTAGTGCTCACTCACCTCTGTGTCTCTGCATTGTTGCTACATAGGTTGCATTAGGATGGTCCCAGAAAAGACTGAAGAAGACTCCCTCCTCCTTCCACTTACTTTGAACTCAGTCACTCTTCTCAGTCGATCATGTCTCTAGAAATGCTACAAGGTAAAGTGACTTCAGGGCAGCAATACCCTTCTGTGCTCTGTAGCACAGCCATTGTCCAGGCACCAGTTCCCTACAAGAGCAGAACTACTGTTCAGGGCTGAGAGACTTCCTCACTATGGAAACGACCTGGATGTCCTTCAGAAGTATTTCTGTAATGTGTTCACAATGTCTGATGAGGGGAAAGGAATTGCAAAGGATCCTGGTGGGAGACCGTGGGGCAGGTGTTTCCATAATGATCAGCCCCACTGGCTAAATCTTTCCGTTTCTTTAGGAAAGATCACACTTTGAGCTGGGTTGCACGGGAGAAGCTTGTGTCAGGAGTTTCCGTGAGGGGAAAGGAGATCTGTTGTACAGTAGATGATGTACATGATATATGCAGTTTCGTTTCTAGGTTGGTTGTCTTGGGTTTTGTTTGTCTGTTTGTTTGGGGGTTAAATGATTTTTAAAAAAATGGTTTTAGGAATCTCTAAGGGGAACCTGTAAATCTGACACCTCTATTTATTTTGCCTTATTTTAGTTTGCTATGTTTGTATGTATACACTGCATTACAGCAAAGACTATTGAGACGGTGCCAGGGCATTACACCGGCTGGACAGCTGGCTTGGCTCCTGTGCCAGCTGAGCCAGGCCAGGGGATGCAGGTGAGCAGTCTTGGTGTGGAAAGGGAGGAAAGAAAAAAACCCTTTTGGCTTTTGTCATAATTACTCTGCCTCTGGTGATCCTGGTTCTGGGAAAGCACACATTTTAAAGCTTGAGGTGAACTGATGGAGGTTGTTATTTCAGAACACTTTCTACAAAATGGGTTTGTTTTTCATCATGAGTCACAGTGAGGAGTTTGAGCAGAGTAAAGGTGCACAGTTGCTCACGCAAACTTCACTCTTCCACACGAATTCTGTCCATAATGTCAGAGAAGCTTGGCTAGATGGCCAAAAGTGGTTCATGCCCTGTAACTTCTCACCAGAGTTAACACACTAGTGAGATAAACTGGGACAGCTCTCCTTCCTCAGAGCTGACATTCCTTCCTATCACCATGGCCAAAGAAAGATTTCATCTACTTTCCCTCTTTCCTCCTCCTCCCCACCTCCCCAGATTACCCCAGGTAAGCAAAATCTTTCTACTGCTCAGTTTGTTACCCATGGAGTCTCTGGCAATCACCAGGTGTTAGGCCATGGCTCCTTGGCTTCTGTAGTTGACACAGGAGATTTCTGATTGCCTACCATCCAAATGGGTAGTCTCCATTGGCCACCCCAGTTTCTCTTATAAAGGTAGGAGGGGCCAACATGGATAATACAATTTGGCCAACTGAAAATGTAGAATTTATATATTTATTTACATAATGTATAAAAAACCTATCTACTAATCCAAGTAGTAGTTCTGATGACCAGTATTCCCCGAAGTTGGCCAGATTTCCTCACTGTGCCAAATGAGAAGGATACCATGAGTTTAGCATGGTGTTTTGGCGCTTCATTTCATGAAAGAGTCTGGATGGTTCCAAACCGGAGTCTTCTGTTATGGGTGGTAATGTAGAATTGATCCACAGTAACCAGTTCAAGCTGCTCGGGTTTTACATCAACATAATTCAAAGTAGGATCTGGATTAAAACTTTCCTTTAGACAGGTTTGTCAATTTACAAGATGTTCTACACAGCTCATGTAGGTCTTGGTCATTTCAGCTTCCCCCACTAGGAGCTCGGAGCCAAGTGATCTAGAAAAGCCTCTCTGACAAGTCATTTGCCCCCTTCCTGCTCACCTTCAAACAGACTCTTTAATGCTCTTTGCAGTTTTTAGAATTGCGAGGGAATTTTCAGTACTTGAGCCGCTCTGTGCTCAACGTCTCCCTTCCAAGCCATCCCCACCTGCAGTCATTCTGCTCCCCTGCAGGCCTGCTCAGCTTGAAACTTGCAGGTCACTTTGGGAGGTGGCCCTGCCTGCCAAGCTAGAAAGTACAGTGCTGCTTACTGAAGTGGGAGGTTGTGTGCTGCTGCTGTAATGCCTTGGCCTATCCTCATTTCTTAGTCAGTTTAAGACTATAGGTGAATTAAATGTACAAATCCTGTAGTGTCCTTTTTATCTATATCTTTTTATAAGAATATACTGTAATACTAAAAAACAAAAGCAAAAAAAATTAAAGATATATTGCCCCCACTGTGTCTCCGTACATTTCTTTGTAGTTTCATTTTCTGCACATTTTGCTGCAAAGTCTGATAGGTGAGTCAGGGTCTGGGTGAAGATTTTTGTTAAGGTCTGGGTTTTTGATCAAGAGCATGGAGCTCTTTAAGTGATACAGTCACTGCAGAGCTGGTGAGAAACTCCACAGGTTGTTCTGGGGGAACAAGCAGCACCGTGGAACACAAGCACATCCTCCCCATGCCATGCAATGGGGAAGAGCTGATCATGGAGCCACCAGGTCACCATATCCAAGGCTCCTCTTAAAAAGCTCTCTCTTGTTCCTCTTTCAGAATAACATCCAAGGGTACACAGGAGTTCACTTAAAAATAAAAAGGATAAAGTAAGATGGTCCTGATATCTAGGAGTTCATAATCCCTGGCTGGACATGACTATTCCAAGCAAGGAAGGGAGTGCAGGGTGGCAGTGCTCGCCCTAAGCTTGCTTACGTAACAGAGCAACATCCCGACAGCAAGAGCGCCGACTCAGAGGACGAGTGGGCAGGAGAGCATTGCTGCCAAGGAATCCAGAGTTAAATAAGGCCAGCTGAAAAGGAACCAGGAAAGCCAGCATCAGGAGTAAAGACTTCAGAAAAGCAGGGTGGAGAGTCCGGAGTGAAGTTAGACACAGATCAGTGGGGTGAGCAAGATGTGCACAAGGGCTAGGGCTGACTTGTGGCTGAATTGAAGGATGTGCTGAGGAATTCCTTGGAGCTCAAGGGCAGAACCTTGTCCTCACCATAGGTGCATTGTGTACAGCTGTTTCACTTATACACAGATCTCCTCCTTTCTGTTGATGGAAAGAGCCCTCTGACAAAATTATCCTTAAGCCACAACATTTTGTGCTCATCTTCAACCCACCAAAGGGCAGTGCTTTAATCTTGAGCTCCTGAGAAGTTCATTCCTAGCTTCCAGTGGGAGCCTTGCTGGCTGTGCAGCACATTCCTGCAGCGCTGAACTTCCCAAGGATCCCAGACAAAGCCCCGGCTGTTGTCTCTGGCTCCCAGGTGGGAAGAACTGTGGAAATGAGTGAAAGTAATCAGGGTGTAATTGTTTGCACAGGCTGACAATCAACAGGCAGCAAATGGGAGTCTGAGCGCTCTGTGGGAAGGTTCTTGGCTTTTAGTTGTTAGAAAGGCTCTCCGTTTCTCTGTTTTGATCTATTTGGTTCACACGTTGCTAAAATTCTGACTTTTAGGTTCTTGCTGTACAGATGCAAGGGCAGAGGCAAAGGGATGTTTCTGAAACATCTGCACTGTGTGAGTGGTGGAGGCAGGATGAAAATGCAGGGACCTCCCTGAATTCTCTTCCCTGGCAGCTGGGGTTTGGTAGAGGGAGTCAAACCATTGCTTTTCCTCTTGTTAGAGGTGAAACCCAGTGGCATTTGAATTATCTGCTTTGAACAAGACAGACATCCTGCCTGGATTCAAAGAAGACTTTAATATTTTGTTTGGGGTTGGAGCACACAGTGAGGAGCTGGTGTTCTGCCCTGCAGCATGGGTCCATCACAGAAGCCTCCTTCCATCTTCCTGGTTGACACCTTTCCCATGATCACAGACCTCCCTGTCCTTGTCATCGCTGCACAGAAGCAAGGTAAGTGCCTCATGGCTTTTTCTGAGCAAAGTTAGGGTTGGGGTTCAGCTGCCCTGAATGACTGGGAGTGAGGAGGAGTGTAAGGGAAGCTCTCTGCTCTTGCTGGGAAGGGCTGAGTCTCTATCATTTATTGGTTTTCTCTTTGTTTAACTTTTGGCTTCTGCTTAAACAAAGGTGACTTTTATGTCTGCCGTAGTGGACATGGAGCTTTCTGGGAGAAATCTGCTTGGCTCTAGACTTCTACCACTAGAATTAAAGTTTGGAGTTTTTTCCCCCTTCTCAAGGCCCAAAAGTTTTGGTTTTCAACATTGTTGAGATAGATTTTGTTTGTTTGATGTTCCTGTAGGTAATGGGCTTCTTGCTGTTTTCTCTGAGGCATAGTTGCTATTTATCTCTACTTTGCTTAGACTCACCAGGAGGTAAGGTCCTTTTTTTCCTTTTTGTCTTTTCCCCCCTTTTGCTGTGTTTTCATCCCTTTTGCCTTTTTTGCCATTTTCCCCCTAATTCTCCCCACCCCAGACTCAGCAGGGTTTGCAGTGAGATGGAGGCTTGCCTTGAGTGAGCTGCTGCATGTTTCCTACCAAGTGACAGCACTGAACCGCAGCGGTCCAGAAGGGTCTGAAATGCTCTGAATAATTTAATGTGGGAAACCAGGAATTGTTCTTTGCCCACCTTGTTTTAGATGTGGGGCACAGTTGTGCTGAACCAATTTCTTGCAGTGCTCACAGAAGGAGAACACGTCTCTAATTACATTAACTAAAAAAAGGAATCAGAAAATGGGAGGGGGGGGAGATTAGCTCAGTTGGTCAGAGCACAGTGCTGATAGCACCAAGATTGTGAGTTCAATGCCTGTATGGGCCATTCACTTTAGAGTTGGACTTGATGATCCTTGTGGGTCCCTTCCAACTCAGAATATTCTGTGATCTGGGAAAAGACTTTCATAATTTATGGGTGTGAGATGTGGAAAAAGGCTTTTTTTTGCTGGAAGTGTCTGTGACCAGTAGTGGTTGGGTCTGTCATGTTCTAGCAAGACCTTTGCCACACTCTGCCTTCATGGAAGGGCTATTCAGAGCAGTTTCAGCAAGGACTGAGGCTTCTCTGTAAGTGGAGGGGAGGCCCTTTCCACAGCTGGAGAGCTGGAGCTGCCTCTGGAGTCATGGGGATGGGCAGCCTTTCACTGCAGAAGCATCTCCAGCACTGAGGCAATGTGACATTGGGACCAGAGCTAAGTTGTGGCCCTGGGGGTGCTGATCTTGTGCCAGCTCCTGGGGTGTCAGTGCTGGGATGCACCAGCAAGCATGTCTTGGACTTGTACCAGGGTCAAAGCAAGAGTTTCCAAATTGCAGCTTGTTCCATAGCTGAGATCTTGTCCTTGTCAGGCAGCTGCCAGCTCTCTGTCTGTTCCTGATTAATCCTCTCCCTGGGTGATGCTGACCAGCACATCCCAAATCAAGATGGAAGGAAGAAAGGGGATAAATCAGATACTGAGGCAATCTTACTCTCTAATTTTTAACCCATGCTGGCGCCCTAATACAAACAGGAAGGCAGCAGGAGTTTGGACAGGGATCAGTAGACCTGATTTAGTGCTGTGCAGAGCAGAACCAGTATAATTATGGGAAAATGGGCATAGTCACAGAAATAGCTGAGCTTTGAAAGAGGAAGGCTCTTTCCTGATATCTTTTCTGGTGGCTAGCTCCCTTCTCTTATTCCTCCTCATCCTTTCCTTCAGCTCTGCAATGAACCCTGAAAGTCTGTACCTCTCACTCTCATTAGAACAGGATCTGGGCTGTCACCAACATATGTGAAGGTTTTCCCTTGGGAGGCAGCAAGAAGAAATCTTCCTCTAGTATTTAGGAGAAACCAAGGGACAAAAGTCCATCTGCTAAAAACAGACTTGTCAATCTGGTGGCAAACATAATTTTCTCCAATTGCACATCAGGCACGAGGAGCACTCAGACTTGGAAATCTGTCTCCAGGTACTCACTGCAGAGTGCACAGAGCAATGGGAATGCCAGGTTAGTGTCCACATCTGCAAACAATAATCTGAGTGACTTACCAAGTGTGACATGTTGGTCTGGCCCACATCCCTGTGGTCAGGCTTTCTTGGATCACAGTCCAGGCCAGTAGTGGTGGGACTGGCCTTTCTGCCTTGCTTGAAACAAGCTTCATGTGATACCAGGGGCTGTCTCTTTGCTCACAGGTGAAGGAGCAGTAGCTCCTACCTGTGTTTAGGACAGAACATGGCCCTGAGGCCCTGGGAGAGCTGGCACATGAGCCTGGAGGCAGCAGCTGCACAGGCACCCTGACCTCGCCACTGTTTTCACCATTTTCCCTGTTGCTCAGCCATTCCCATCAGCCATCATCCTTGTTTCTTTTCTTGTTCATTCTGGGTCTGGCTCAGACTACTTTGCCAGCTTTTCTTGTCCCACATTTGTGTGGGCCTTCTGGCGCAGAGCAGCAAGGTCTGGGGCTGTACCTCACTTTCCTTCCCATGGTCCTTGCAGAGCCACCTCTGCCATTGCTGGAGCTTTGCTTCCCAAGAGCCTCCAAGGCAGTCCCAGCCCTGATGGGTGCAGGGGGCTCCACCAGTGCCCAACCTGTCCTTTGGAGAGCTTCAGCTGTGTGTGTGAGGAGACATTTTGTCTGAGGGATGAGGCTAAATGCAGGCCATGGTAAAGCCCCTGAGCGGCAGCTCTGGCACAGCTGCTCCGATGAGCTGATGTGCTCATTTCTGAGCAGAGCCGCTTGTGGATGTAGAAGCGGCCCCTGTGCTTGTGTGGACAGGGGAACAGGTGCTGAGAGTGTGTCTGGGAGGGATTTCTTGCTGGTGCCACGTGAGGTTGGAGGAATACTTGGGTTTTCCCCTACCCTTCTATAAATGGCTTTTGTGAGAACAGGTTTCTTAACTTAGATTACAACAGCGAGGGCTAGTTGAGCTTTACTGTGAGTAGGATGCTATCAATAATACATAAACTAGATGAAAATGTTGGCTAGGTTAGGTAGGAGATGAGCCTCAGGAATGCAGCCTTCCTCACAAATTCTGTTAAAGCACTTCTGGCCACACTCAAACCTGTGTCAGGCACATGGTGAAGTGTCTGCTGTCCTGCAGAGCTGCTGGGGCAGGAAGGGCCACCAGTGCTCTTAAACCCTGATCCCCTGCCATGGGAAGCAGTGGCACTCCTGCTGTTGAGCAAGGCACTTGGTCTGACTTCCCAGAGAGCTGCCTCCCTCATGGCTGAGGACACAGGGGGCATTTTGCCAGGCTCTCCTGATGCTCCGTGGGGATGAGAGAGTCCAGGACACAGGGAACCCTGTTCCCGCTGCTGGTGGGAGTGCAGGAGTGCTCAGTTGCTTGCTCCCCACTCCATCCAGCTGGGTTTAATTTTAGAAACACAGTGCTATCTTGGGGCATCTTTTTCCATGGAATGCAAGTCTTTAAGTAAATAAATAACAGCTTTGTGGAGGCGGAACGGCAGCCTGTAACCGCACTGCAAACCACGCACCGAGTGTGTTGAGCCCCGTTTCGCTTGCATGTGGAAATACTTTGTACAGAAACAGTGGCTGCACCGCCTCCCTCTCCTCATTCAGCCCCCTTCGGAGCTGGCCATGTGCATTGATTAAAAAGAAATAAAAACACCTTGAAATACCAGCCTTGGAGAAGTGGAAATGAAAACACCTCCAGCTGCTGGGGTTCAGCTGGAGTTCTCTGGCACAGGTTTGCAAAAGCTATGGTTTACTGGTGATGAGCTGTTACTGACCATGCCTCTGCTGAATCTGGGACATCCCAGAGGGATGTGCTCTGAGGCATCCTCAGCAACCCGGGAGAGAAATAGCAGGCTATAAACATGAAGGCAAGAAACTTGTGTTTAAATACCCCTCCCAGTCTGGCTGGCCAAGAGCCTTCTGCATGCAGTCGTGTTGCTGATGGCTGAATGTCCTGGGTGTGTCCCTCAAAGCATGTTTGCTGGCTGGAAAATCCTGTTAAAGCCATTTTACCAGAGCAAGAACCCATTGTCATTGCTCAGGTCCAGCAGCTCTGACATGGCATCTGCTGCATAAGCTCCTGCCCCCCTGAATCAGCAAGGGAAGCTCTTCTAAAGCTCCCAGTCTGAGCAAGACTTGCCACGGTGGCCTTCTTCTGAGGTAGGGACTTGGAGATGCACCAAAATATGCCAGGTGCAACAAATGGTGTAAAAATAACCCGGGCTGATGGCTACTTGCTCTGCTCTGCTCCTGCTGCACATTGGTGCTGCTGGGACAAGACAGTGCTGAGATGACAGGATTCTGTGCTTGTAAGGAAATTGGGTCAGGAGCACCCATCTTGGGTGCATTAGGAGTTGGCAGTGTTGATTCTGATTGCCTCCACAAAGCCAAAGGGGTGGCTAGACTGTGCCTAATCACAGAGGTATGAGTGAGCTCTGCCAGGGTCTTTGAAGCAAGTGGGCTTGAAGTCAGCAGCTGTGGCTTGGAAAAAGCATCATGCAGCATCCTGGTGCCACGTGCACATGGGATGCCTGAAGAGGTTTTGCTCTAGTCTTTCTCTTCTAAGATGAAAAACTTACCTTGTCCTTCTTCCTGTAGCTCTTGGCAAGAGCAATTCTGGGCATGACTGTGACAGTTTTGTGTGTTGGTTCAGAGATGGTTACACTATTTGTATTCACTGCAGGGCCTGGGGATTACTAGCTGTACCTCAGCCTTTGCTGGTGGCTTCCCTTCCCAGCAGGCTACAGGGACAGGAGGATTTTCCATGTGGTGCGGATCTACCTGCTCTTCCTCTGCAAACTCCATGGCTAAGCCATGTCCTCTCCTTGGCCTCGGCCTGCTGCTTCCACTGATACTCTGGAGGGAATTTTATTTTTTGTAAACCCTAGTGAAGGCCTTCTCTTGTGGGTCTGGGCAAGCTCTGCCCATGTTCTCGATGAGCCCAGGATCAGGGCGGCCCTGGCAGCAGCTTGTCTTTTCCACTGATCCCAATTAAGATTCAGTCTTGGCAGGATGGAGCTTTTTGAGCTGCCAGCTGCAATAGGAGAGATGAGGCTTCAGGGGCAGCAGAAATAATTCCCTTCCCTGAGCTCAGCTCATTTCTTGGATCTAAGCTGAGGATGGCCCCAAGGGTTGATCTGCAGAAGCCAAATGAGCCACACAGAGCTAAAACATTTCCATTCAATGTCAGGCCCAGGGTGGGGAAGTGCAGCTCTCTGAAGCACAGAGACTGTGGGTGGCAGCTGGGGAGGGGATGGAGGGAGAGAGGGATGGACGAGTGATGTAACTCCAGGCCCTGCCTCACACAGCAGCAATTCCAGCCTTGCTGCAACTGTGCACATGGGGAGCCTTCAGTGCTGAAATTACCCCAATAAGGAAGCCTGAGTTCATTAAGGCTGCAGTAGTGGCAGGTCAGAGCTGTGCAGCTGAACCCCCCTCTCCCAGCTCCCAGCAGCAGGTGCTACCTCGTGTGACACTGCACAGCTCTGCTGGTGTTGACAGAGTTTTGCCACAACCTGCACCAGCAGGTAACTGGCCTAGGGCACTACCTGTGGAGCAGCTGCGTATCTGATAGCCTGTGTTATCTTCCAAGCATAATATTCACACAACTTTACAGCTGCATGGCCCTCCTGCTATCTCCTCCTCTTCCTCCCCTACCTCTTGTCCCGCTGCAGCCAAGCTACCCTTGACTTTGCAAACACAAACCCTGCTTCTGCTGGCCTCACATCCTTTCAGATGCACACCCTGAAAGTACCATGGGTATAGAAGAGAGTGTTTCTGTTAAACTTAATTTTAATGCTAGAGTCATGCAGGAAGAGCTTAGTAGCACTGAATTTCTGGTTGTGAGTGGGCTGTGCAGAATTTGAGATTATGCCCTCTCTGTTGATGGAGTCCTTGATAAAGCAATTTTGTCTGCTGCTAATTTGGGGTTCTGGAAGCAAACCTTAAGCAATTGTGAAGTGTGAATCTTTGTTCCATGGAGCAAGTGTGGTGTGGATGGCACCTTGGAGAGCCATGGGCAGTAGGCAGCTTGCCTGATGGCCACAGCCATGCCAGTGCAGTTGGGTTGCGTACACGCAGCTGAGCAATGCCTGGTTTGTTGTGCTTCTCTTGGACGAAAGCTCAGCAGTCTCTCAGGGCATCTGTCCCATCCTGTCCCATGAACTTGCACTCAGCTGCACTTTACTGCTACTATTTTGAGTACCCTTTACTCCCCAAAGGAGAAAACAGGGTAAGTACAAAGATAGAGATGGTAAACTGGAAGCTTTCTAAACATGGCACTGGCAGCATGGAGGGACAGGGGAAGGTAGAGAGAGCTGGATTTGTGTCTCAGCCACCCAGTGTTCAAGATTGCTGTGCCCAAAATGAGAATCTGCTCTTATGACAGAGTGCACTGAGTTCACCCAAAGCCCTTCAGGCCTAGCCTGTGACAAAGAATTCAGCTCTTCATCCTCTGCCTTTCTGGCACCATGCCAGGGTGTTGCCTGCCATCCTCATGACTTTGCAGTGCTCCTCACATCCACTGGTTTTGAGACCTAGGTTGAGGCTTTTACCTGACACCTCAAAAACCTGAAAACCTGGTCAGCCCACTGCAACCAGCAATTCCTCCAATTTTAGATTCCCTGAAATGCTGAGCTGCTCTTGGAGCAAGGCTTGGTGCATGGAGGGAAGTGAACTGTGTTTCCACTTAACCAATTAGCAGCTCCGTCTTGGCCAAAGCACACACGATGCACCAGCCATTTTTCAGCTGTTCCAAGCCTGCCTGACTGCTGAGGCAGCCAGAGGGAGCTGAGAACCAGCAAAGCACCAAGGCAGGGGCAGGACCAAGGGCCAGATTCTGTTCAGTCAAATCCCATGTAAAGCTGAGTAACAGGGAATTTACAGGGAATCACTGCAGGTCACCAGGGGCTGAGAATAGCTAAAAAAATTCATTGCTCTTTTTACTGCTCAGCTGTTGTTGCTTTTAGAATCTGGTTTTGAGCAGTTTCCATTCAGAAAAAGAGGTCTCTCCCTGAGGTATTTCAAGTTGTATCTTCTCCCCACGACCCATTCTCCTTCCCCCAGCACTTCCTGAAATCACTACTCTTTTGACGTAGATTTAATCTCTTTGAAAATTCTTAATGACCAGCTTCTGCCAGCTTCTCCTTTATATGCTGCATCCAGTTTTTAACAGGACAGTGTGAGGGTGGAGTAACTAGTGTCAGGATGTGGGCACGAAGGAAAGCCAGGCCAAGATGCCCCAAAGGATTCAGCCTGGATTAACAGTGAAGAGACTGTTACACACAAATGTGCCACGAGCTGGGACAACTGAGTTTCTAGCAGGCCGTGTGTGCATTGTGAGGGCTGCCATGATCTGCAGGACCTGTGTTTGAATTGTGTTTGACATGCACAGAAATACAACTTGTACTCTTACGGCACCCTTCAAGAGAAGGAGGTGGTGGGCTTGGTGCTTTTCTCTGTTTCTGCTCCTAGAAAAATGATGTGAAGCTTTGTGCTTATTTCAGGATTGACAGCATTTGAAACCTTAGAATCATTTAGCTTGGAAAAGACCTCTAAGATCATTGATGTCTTCTTGGTTGCAGGAAACTAGAGAGCTTTCCTGGAAGCTTGGATGGATCAGAAGGGGAATTTCCCTTAAGGCTTATTCATGATACAGGAGAGATGGACTTTTATACAGGCACTTCCCCAAGCCTTGGTTTCAGTTGTGGTTACTCAGACTAGGAGGAAGAGCTCTGGAGGCCCCAGTTCTGCAACGAAGTGCAGTGATGTTATATACAGCCACTGGCTCAGAACAGGCATGTGGGGGAAGCTGGGATAATGACAAGAGATGATACATTACAATGTTAAACCCAAAGGATTACACAGTTTAAGAACAGCCAGATTAAAATGATTTTTACTCAACAACAGCAGAAAAAAATAAGATTCTTTATAGTACTTAGTTATTATGACTGATCCCTTGCTAATTGCTGACTAATCATGCAACTTGCAAAGCCTGTCTTGTTGCTTGTCCCGAGGTAACGTATTCATAGAAGCTTTTGGGTTAAAACATAGAAAAATTAACTAAAAAGGATATTCAGAGTAATGCAAACCACACTCCATTGCAACTAGTATTTATTAAAAATACAGTGGACCAAAAAAAGCAAGCCTCCAAAAAATAGTCAGTTCATCAACATATATTACACCATGGCCCACCCAGCACCACAGAAACACAGAGTGCTCTCAACCCATTTCTCTCACAAAATGTTGACTCATGTTTGGTTCATTACCTATACATGTGCATAGTTTAAAGACCTGATAATGTAACATGAGCATAAAATGGCACCAAAGTCAGTTTGCCCTGCACTTCCAGCCACTGTCAAACCAAGGAAGTAGTGAAATGTGCGTACGTAACGGGATGTGCGTGGTGGTCATGCATGTGCTCAGTAGTCCCTGGTGTGGCCCTGAGTCCTTTGTGTGGCCTTTACAGCATGACAGCAAACTTCTCAGAAGCCAAAGAATTATATGCCCAAAGCACTGTTTTATTACTACTGAGTACCTCGAGTTTCCTTTCCATTTTCAAAATTAGCTAGAGCCTGGGAGCAGGCCAGGGGGGCACGGTGCGCTGTGCGTGGTGCGGGGAGGTAAGTGCTTGTGTCAGTTGGCTGCCTTAGCAGGTTACACGTGTGCTTCCTTTTCCTGGCACTTTGTTTCCATGCTGAGCTAAGGAAACGTCTGTGTTATGGGCGCAGCAGTTCCACAGATGCACAGAGTCTCTTGTAGTTGCAGGACTGGGTGGGATTGTTGGTGCTCAGTACAGCAGTGCTAGCTACACTCCTGGCAATGACAGGGAGTCAAGACTGTAACAATGAATGTAGATTTTCCTGGTTCTGGCCAGGACATGGGTAGTTCTTGCAGGAGCCAGGAGGGGGAATAGCATGGGGGGTTATTACGGGGACCAGGTATGGGGTCTCTTCCAGTAAGGGAGAAGTCATATAGTGCCTGTTCCCTCTGTTACTGAAGCCGTTACTGCTCATTTTCTTACTCCACTGCTGTTTCCAGTACATTGTTCCTATGTGAACCCATGATCTTTACCTACTGTGCCTCCAATTCTCCTCTCCAGCCCGCCACAGGAATGGAGGAGCAAGCGAGTGGCGGAACACTGAAGAGGGGAATAGCATTCCTAAACCACACCATCAATGTACCAAGGCTTCTGGAGTCTGGGCACCAAGCTTTCCAGACTCCCTTCCCTTTCAGCTATAGCTGCTCTGTCTGTCACTGTATGTACCTTATCTCACCGTGACAACAAATAAAAGAATCAAATCAATTCACCTGCAATGGAAAGAGTGCCTTTTGCTGTAGCTGGTGTATGAGATTTGTGAAGGATCTGTAGTAAAACCTATTGCCTCCTCCTCTGAGCCCTGTGCTTACTTTAAATGAGCAGGATGCGTGTGGCAGTGTGGTGTGCTCACAGTAACCTCTTAGGCTTAAGATGATTTTTTTGTAGCATCTTTGACCTTACTAGAGTTGTCTTCAACCCTGTGCATATGGAGGGAGCACCCTGAATCATGTGCAGCTTCACATTAGCCATAAGCAACCAGTAACACCCTGTTTAGAGCACTTAAATTAACATTTGAAAAGCAGCCATCAATATTAACAATAATGTTGAGTAATTTCTTATCTAGGACAGTTAATTACCAAAAAAAGCTAATTAATGCTACATGACTGTGGCCACTGCTACATTTATGGGGACACTTAAGTGCTCCAAGGCCAGACGACTTAATGAAAACCAAATTAGAGAAACATGCAGGAAGACACTCTGGCAGAGGCAACGGTAACTACCTTAATTTTCCAAGTGACCACTGGTATTAAAGTCTGTTTGATCTGCCAGGACTATGCAGGTTGCTGGTTACTAGGAGTTTAGCATAAAAAATTTGGAGTCTTCTAGAGCTTGGTGTGACATCTCTTTCTAAAGTCAGGGAGAACTTAACACTTACTTCCGTGCTTGGCAAAATTAATCCCTCAAGCATGCAGACAGGGCATCCATGTATTTCAGTGCTAAGGTCAAAATGCTGGAACATGCTTCTAACATTGTAAAACCTATCTTTCAGATCAGAAAAATAATTCTTCCAAATCCAGAAATCCCATTTCTGCATGATGTTTTACAGAGCACTCAAGGCAGAAAACTGGGCAGCTGCCATTTTTTTTTCTTCTGAAACTGATATGTGAATTATTTCCCACTTGCAGGTGTCTCTCTTATGAGGAAAGGCTGAGGGAGCTGGGCCTGTTCAGCATCCAAAAGAGATGACTGATGTTGCAATATGCCAGTCTCTAAGAGGGAGATGGCAAGAATATGGAGCCAGCCTCTTCTTGGTGGTACTGAGCAATAGGACAAGAGGCAACGGGCAGAAACTGATAGACAGGAAGTTCCACCTGAACTTCTTCACTCTGCAGGTGACTGAGCACTGGAACAGATTGCCCAGAGAAGTTGTGGAGGCTCCCTCGCAGGAGATATTCCAGTCTGGACACAACCCTGTGCTCTGGGAGCCTTAGCAGGGAGGTTGGACCAGGTAACCCACTGTTGTCCTTTCCAACCTTACCCATTCTGGGATTCTTTGATTCTGTGAAGGGAAGCAGTAGCACTGCAAAGGGATGGGAGCTGCCCCTTGACCCTGACTGTTCCATGTTTATAATCTCTGCTGTACAGTGAGGTTCCCCAGCTGTGTTCTTCTCATTGTCACCCTCTAAATTCAACGGAAGAGGTCAGGGGGAAAAGATGGACAGACACAATTCTGAAATCTTAATCCTTGACTTAGAAATTGTTGCCAAATAACAGCATTTTTAGCAGTTGCTTCATTTCCAGAGCTCACAGTTGCAAGGTATGATGACAGCAGGTGTATTTCACAAAGGCAAAAAAAACCAAAAACTCAGAAACCTCTGTGGTATAAGCAGGAATCTTTTCTCAATCTCATCACGAGGACACTGAAATGGAGGTATTGGCAGAGTGGAGAAGTCTGTCCTCAAGAAAACACACATGGTTTTCAACAGGGCTAAGTGGCTCCACTGTTCACCCAGCAGTGAGCTGACAGAGTAAGGCAATGCTGGAGGCATGGGGTTGCTGTACAGTACACACCGCTGAGGTCTCCAAGCCCACCAGCTGAGCACAAGGACTTCTGTAAGAGGCTGAACAGGAGCAGTGGTCACTTGGAGGGCTGGAGGTATCTGGATATTATCTAGACCCTTGAGAAGTCTCCTCTCTGCCCACCTGTCTTACTCAGCAACTTGAGCTCCTGGATGACAATGTCATGAGTGACTGCTTTGCACATGTCGTACACGGTCAGCGCAGCCAGGCTGGCAGCTGTGAGAGCCTCCATCTCCACACCTGTCCTCCCCCAGGTGTGACAGGAGCTGCGGATCACCACTGCATGTCTGGCCTCATCCAGGCTCAGAGACACCTCAACATGGTACAGGGGGATGTTGTGACACAATGGGATCAACTGGCTGGTCAGCTTGGCTCCCTGAATTCCTGCAATTTGGGCTACTGCCAGCACATCCCCTTTCTTCACCTGGTTTTGCCTGACCATCCTGAATGCCTTCTCACCCAGGAGAACCACGGCACCAGCAACAGCAGTTCTTCTGGAATCTGGCTTCCCTCCAACATCAACCATTGTGGCCCGTCCTTCCTCGTCAGTGTGAGTCAAGTTGTCAGAGGCACAAGGTACCTTGGTGCAAGATCCCAAATCCCTGGTATGGAATTCAGATCCTGAACATGTATCTTTGAACTGACGGTCCACAGAAACTTGGCCCACAGAAGTATCAAGGCACTTTGTATCAAATGTGGAGCTTGGGTTCTTCTGGAAGACACAGTAGCCTCGGAGCTGGGTTTGTAGAATTCCTGTTGCCATATGCCACTGTTTCTCTGAGTGAGATCTTGGGAGGAAAAGTTGTCCTGTAAGTGTGTTTTTCATTGATGTTTTTCCCTTTTGTTTGGGTAAACTTACTCTCAGAGTCAGCCAATGGCTAAATGTGTGGCCCCACTGCTTTGAATTTGGGGGATTCTGTAGGGCATCTTGGCACAGTGGGAATGACATCAATGCAGGCTCTGGGGAAAAAACAAAAAGTAACATGAGAAGAACATCTTACTAACTGGAAAGCTAAGCTGCCGGTAGCAACTGAGAACCCTGTCACAGCACTGCTTGGGACTTCCCATGTTGCAAAAACCTCAATAAGTCTGCAAATACCCACTTTTTTCCTCAAGCTCTTTCTCTTCTCTCATCAGTTCCTTGCATTTCCTTGTTTGCTATTACAAACCTCAAGACTCAGAACACTCATTTCGAGGTCCCTGACAAAAAGAAACAACTTACTTTCTAAAAGCATCAACACCTTTTGAGAAACAGCAGCCAAGAAAGCTTATAGGAACATCACTTCTGAAGAAAAGTGAGTCACAGCATCTCAGCATCCATTTGGGACCATCCCAGCACCAGCCTTCTTTCAAAAGCTTGGCAGGGTTAATAGGAAATTCTTACACTCAGATTCTCAACTCTGCCTTTCCAAACACCTCCCTCCCAGCACAGGCGGCTGCACTTCCTCCTTTCATCTCCTTCTGCAGGGAAGGGTTATGCCAGTACTTGAGGACAGCAGGGACCAGAAGCACTGCAACTGCACTGTCTACAAGCTCAGAGGGTGATGGGAACCTCTCATATTATTGTCAGCTCTTAACACATTAATGACAGCTGAAGTTTAAGCACTGGAAAAACCACAGTCCCCTCAATGACAGATAGATTTTAAATCTACTCAGAAGCATGTTCCAAGTCAAGCTGGCAGAGCTCCCAGCTGGCAGAGAGGTAGTAGGCCCTCCTGCCCCTTTTCACCATTTAATCCTTTGGTTTTGGCATTTGTACTGGGCTAGATGCCAAGTGTGAAGACAGGAGGAGTCTCTTTCACATAAAAGTGAATGTTTTGTAAGTAAAGAGGTAAGCAGCAAAGCCCTGGTTTAACAGCACCATTGATAAGTATGTTTCTCTTTTTCTGAAGCTCCTTCTCTTTCTGCTCTGAGAAAGGTGGAATTAGGTTGTGCTCAATAACCTCCCTTTGGTAGCTCTGGTATTCAAGGACTCCCTTTTCAGCCTATCCATGGGTGCATCAAAACAGCTTCCTGCCCCACATTGCTGAGCTACCTCTGCTGCCCAGGGACTGTCCACATGACAATAACAGACACAGTGTGGACAAAGGTCTCGTTGTGCTCCTCCCTCTTTTTTTAAAAACAAACCCACCAAACTCTTCCTTGCTAGTCCCAGCCTCTGCTGAAACAAGACTGATGCACTTAGCACCATTTTCATCCAGAGTACCCTCCAAACATTGGTCTGGAAGTACCCATTCCTGAAGATTAAGTCAACCATAGATTTCATGATTTTAATCACTGCAATAACCTAAATTCAGGCAAAGGCCTTTTTTCATCTACAGCTGATGGTCTATCCACTAAAGTTAAGATTCCTGCAAATTTGAAGGCATGTGTTTACCTCTGAGGAATGGGATTAAATGGACATAAATGTACTGAATGCAACACTGCTGTGCTTTAGAAGAGCACAGAAAATTATTTTTCTTATTCCTCTTCTCTTGCTCTTTCTTTTCATAGTGGGGCCTAACCTGAATATTCCTTTTAAAATCCAGGAACTCAAAGCACTCAGTTCTTTTGGATTCCTTGATTAGTATTAAAGCTGAAGCTAAACCCTTGTAAAAGTGTCTTGTTTTCAGGAGAAGCCAGACTGCAAAGGCAGACAAGTACTTCCTTCCACAGGGTAAACACTCATGGGTGGGAGACGGGAGAGAAGTTTGCTCAAGCAGAGTGGGAAGTAAACAGACAGCAAGAGACAGTCATGAGTGCAAAGCATCTTTGCTTTTCTGAACAACCTACACTTCTTGAAGTTGTACCTAGTCATCTCTATTTGCACCCAAATTGCTCATATACCTACAAAAAAAAAAAAGATAATGGTTTTCTACTGCACCATATAGTGAAACCATCTGACAAATTCCATCTCCTTATATCCTATTACTGCACCTCAAGTTTAATTGTGTCAGTTTCCAACTAGCACAATCTCAGGGGGAGAAAAGAAGGCAGGAGATACTTAAATTAATGAGGAAATTCCCATAACTGAAGTGAACCCAGGAGAAGAAGAACCTGCCAAAAGGAATATTTTGATTTAGGGAAATAAGACACAAACCACATAGCAAAGGACTGGACAACAGCAGTGCAGGGAAGATGCCAGGTTTGGCTTACTGGGTCTAGCAAAACCAATTAGTGATTTCCACAGCATTAAATTAATTAAATTTCATTAAATTAATTCCATACACACACTCCCCCACTGACTGCTTGCACGCCAGCATTATTTGAAGTTTGTAAGTAATTCAAAATACAATTAGGAAATCTCCTAATGATTCCCCATGTGTCACAGTGGGATACTCTCCACTCATCTCCAGTCTCTCTATTGATGCGGTGACTGCCAGGAGTCAGTCTCAAAGGGAGATGGAACAGCTGAAGGAGGAAGACCTGGACAGGCTGCCTCTTTCACTGCCCTGTCAGACAATGTTAAAGCACTTTTCAAAAGGAAATTGGATTGATCTGATCTGTAGCCATCCAAACATTGCTATGAATGCTAACTTTGGAGTGTGGGAATTCTTTCAAAGGCAACGTGAAAAATTACGTAGGTCCCAGTGAGCTGTCAAGAGTTTACTATAGTATTTTTCATCTTACCAAAAAAAAAAAACAACCAAACCAAAAAACCCCAACAAAATTATTTCCTCATGCAGCAAGTCAATACACACTTTAAACAAAGGATCCTCCTTACCCTTTTTCTGGAACACAATGTAGCAGTGGCCAAATACAAGAGAGCAAAAGCAAACTCAAAAAGACAATCTTGCACCAGTCAACATGGGAAATGATGGCCCTTTAAAGTGGGGCACCAAGTGAAAAACATTCCCAGTAAAGACCTATCCTAAAGACCTCTGTGGATCCTACTGCATAATAAAGGCAACAAAAGTACAAGCCCTAGGGGCTTGGTTTAAAAATAGAGTAGTTGTTATTGTATCACCTGTTGCAAAGACCTGCAGATTAATGCATGTTCCCCTCCCCAATGGTACCTGTTTTAAAACCTGTGTTTTAAGCTGCCCAACAGCTAACCTGCTCCAAAACATCAATGGGAGGATGAGAGTTGGGATTTAAAACATGTTCAGGTCTTTCACCATTGTTTTGGTTTTTTTTTTTTCCCCCACATCTTGTTGATAAGGAACAACAAAACGTCTTGTAATTAATCTCACAAAGCTAACTCTTGTAACCATTTATTAAGGTCTTTGGAAAGATAGCTATCTTACAGAACAGGGAAACACAGGTATGGAAGGAGGTAAAAATCACACTGAAGGAGATGTTAAAAATCAGTAAGAGAACCCCAGCAGTGCTACATCTCTCATGAACTGAGCTTCAGGCAGAATGGAGAGTTAGCAAACAGCTTCAATGGACACTAGAAGGAAAGGCTCTTGGCTCATAGGGCTTTCATGGATATGTTCTGAGACTTTGCAGCAATAAGTGGCAATTTCAAAAAAATGAAGCCCTACATCTCAAATTCTGAAGTAGTAGTGAGGTAGGAACACTTGCATTTCTTTCAGCTTGCTGGCTCTATATACATTATAAACAAAGTTTAATTTCTTAATACATGGATAAAACTCCATTCTGCATCCTTTATATTTATATGGCAATGTGGTCAAAATTCACCCCAAACTGTCTTATAAATAACTATACTGTTCTTCTTAAGCTGATAGGAAATACGGTAGGAAAGTTGATTATCCCTTTGGAAAATGTAATGAACTGTCATAATTAGAGAAAACAAAACCAGGGCTGTCACTTGGAAAATGGGGTAAAGCTTGGTAGGGACATTAAACCTTTCCTCCTCTTCCACTTCAGTGTGTTAAATATAACTGCTTAATTAAAAGCCCATTTCTTTGCCTAAACCTAAGGCAGAACCAAAAGCTAGACTTAGAAGCCCAATCTACTCTGCTCCCCCAAAGACAGAAACCGAACAAAATCACTGTATGTTTTTTACGTACTGATTTGTCACCCACCAATCAGGACCATTGGCCGGTTTTTCATCTGGGAAATGTTAAACATGCCTAGAAATAAAATAAGGAACACATAAAAATCCTGGCTTTTTAGGCTTTAAGTCATGCATCTGGTTTACATATTTAGTTTTCTGCTCTTCACAGTGCAACCTGTATGCTAGGAAAAACAAAGCTCAGTAAAGACCAAGGGAACTGGAGGAGGGGGAATCCAGTGTGGCATTATCTAAAACTATAGCTGCCCAAGTCTCCAGGCACCCAGCTGCTATGGGTCTATCACACTGCAGAACCCTTTCCCAGAAAGCTTGCCATAATGTGAATTACAGTCTACCTACTACAGAATTCAATCAATTTGAGACTATCTTGTCTCTAACAACGGTATTTGACTGTTCTAGTTCTATAGATAAGCTGTGAATAAGTGTTCCAGTTCAAAGAAGCTAAATCACAGAAAGCCCCAGGGACAATACTGAGATTAACACAAACTGGGAGAAGACAGACAATGTCAGGTAAATGCTGCTGATGGCAAAACGCCTTTAGTAGACTCTTCCCCATCCACCCCCTGCTTTCCCAAATCAGAATTCATAAATAAACGGAACCAAAAGGAACCAAACCCTCCACCCCTTCCCTTAGGTTTACAAGGCACTATTTTATCTGAGTCAGACCAATGTACTTTGCAAATTAGTCTACGTGTAGATTTAAAGGCTACCTTTAAATTTGTTTCACACGTTAGGAAAAAAGGGAAAAACCTACTGTTAATCTGTCAGAATCTGCAAGAAAACAAAAGGGCCAAAGCACATTTTAGTGTATAGGGGACTAAGCCATGACCATAAAGCCAGTTCATGTACAAGAATTCAGCATTCCCAGCTGGAACCAGATTACAAAACTACAGTAAGGTTCAGATATGAATGTTAATATCAACATAAATTCAGGAAAGATGAATACAGCCTGAGGATGTGACTGCATCAGCATGGACCTTGTGTCATGACCTTGTGCAGAGCACTAGATAAGTGCCCACAAACTCCTGCACAGTGAAGAAGAGATTTGTCACTTCTAGAAACATGTTAATGCAGTACTTGGACTGACAGCTCCATTTAGTCTTAGTACTTCTTTTACAGCAAGCTAATCTAAAAAAAAGGGGATCCAGTGCAACTACTTAGCTTTACACTTTGCTGTTGTTGTCGTGAGCAGTGGCATTTGTATCTATTTGAGAACAAAAGTCAGTCTGGAAGTCTTTCAGACAGTCTGGATTCTAACTCTCATGGAAGGTTACAGGTACCAGGACATTGTTTTCCCTAGCACTGCTGTTATTTCTCAAGTACAAGGAACATACCGGCATGCTGTTTCTTTTTTCTGCCCACTGCTGCTCCAATGATTTGAATCAACTGTTCCTCTGAGGCACCTGACCGTAGGTGATCCCTCAAGGACACTTCTGAATTCCCAAAAAGGCACACCTGCAGCCAACCCAGGGAAGAAGAAGAGGATAAATGAGAAAGAATAAAATAAATTACTTTTACAAATATTTTGTACTAACCACAGAGTGAAGAGCTTTGAAGAGGCCTACTCTATTGAAGGGAACATTTATGGAGATTGTTTTCTTTACCTCTCCTCATGTACACACAGACAGCCTGGGATTTTAAGCAGCCTAAGCTCATTGGGCCTTCAGGCTGCCTTGGTCATCTGACACTAGGCAGCAGCACAGCTGTTGTCAATATCAGGTGGCAATGAATAAGTGCCAATTTTTAATTGAAAACTTTAATTTTCCCCCAGAAATTGCCAGTTTCAACGTGGCAGGAAATGGCTATCCCTCCTTGTTCTACAGTCATTGAGCAAATGTACAGGCTGCTCTTGAAGAAGAAGAGTTACAAGTTGTTTGGGAAACAAGAAGAATCCTTGTGGAATGCAAAAGCCAAGCCCTCACAGCTGCTTGGGCCCTTTTTTAATGGGAAATCATCTGTTTTTCACATGTTTAAGATGATTTTGAATCAAAGATTAGAATAAATATTTATACTTACTGGCCTTGCAACCATGTTTTACAACTGAAGTTAACTATGGTAACTGAAAAAAAGGTGATGTAACATCCCCCTAACAGCCTGACAAGATGGAACAAGAATACATACAGGATAAATAAACAGGAGCTAGCTGGTAATAATTATGCATCTTTACATCCCAGCTACTTTTAGGGAATGAATTTCAACACTATTTTCACTGCATGAAATCAAGAGAATCCTGTTTCACTACCAACCTTTAGGTTCCCATCTGCTGTTATCCTCAGCCGATTGCAGGATCCACAGAAGTGCTCTGACATGGAGGTGATAAAGCTGATTTGTCCCTGGAAATGTGGCACCTTGTAACTCTAAAGAAATGCATAGGAGAAAAAAAAAAAAAAAAGAGTCAAATACAGACTCCTAACTTTTATAGTTTCACTTGCCTGAAGACCAGAAAATCTATTTTAACATAGATTTTCTTCAGCCCTAAAACCATATCAAAGAAAAAAAAAAAGCAAAATCAGTTTTGTCAGGTGTTCCAGTCTATTCTGCCCTGTTTCTGGAAATTCCCAAACTTGTTAAATGCTTGCTCTAGTAGTTATCTGTAACTAACAGGTGATGCCTGTAGGGAGCATGAGCTCGAAAGTCCCCATTTGACACTGTACAGTCTAAACCAATAGTTTTTTCACTGAACAACTGTTCCATCAGGATTGTTAATGTGCAGCCATAGAATGACAAAAGTTTCAAAAGCTGTAAATACAGGCCTGGCATTCTTTATACCTGGCTGAAAATACATCTAGAAAACACACTGTATTTCTAAAGGTAAAGACTATGACTAGCACTTAATAAGCACCAAGTCTCATGCAGGCAGCTTGACCAAAACCCAAGAGTTACTACATTAAGTGTTTATTACTTTGGTTGTCAAATATCAATGCTGAACTTGTGAGCATTTGGGGATTTGGGGCAGGGAAGGAATGGGGGCATGTTTCACATGTTCTCTGCTCAACCCCACCTTGGCTGTGCTGGAAGTCTCACAGGGTAATTTCTCCAATTCCGGCCATCGCTGTTTAATTGTATCAAGCATTTCTTTGTAGCTCACCATCTTCTTGAAGTTCCATTTATTGCCTAGAATTAAGAAAACCAGCCTAACTTTAGACTGTGGATTTTATTTTCTTAATTAGCAGAGAACCACTTTTACATTCTCCATGTCTCATTTTAGCTGTAGGTGTCCCAGCCCCAACTAGTCCTTCTACAGCTTATCGAGGGAAGAAGATAAGCTGCAAAAGATACAACATAAAACTTCAGGCAATTCCTAATTCCCTAAAAGAGCTTATCAAAACCTCCAGAGACAAGTCTATGGGGTGAATATTCACCAAGCAGCCCACTTCTGTCCAAGAAGAATCTCAAAGCAGCAGTACTTACCATCAAAGGGCATGTATTCTATGAACCGCACATCAAGGGGCAGATCCTTTGTGAAATCCACAAAGTCCAGCACTTCATCCTCATTGAAGCCTCGCATCACCACACAGTTCACCTGCAGGTAAAGCAGACACCTGAAATTAGTGAGCAGAGTATGACTTTCTTTCCACTTACACAAGGTTTCACAGTCCTTGCGGAAGGCAACATGGCTAGAAATAACTTCTTTTTTGGAAAGAAAAAGTGTTGAGAGAAGCTGGCAGGACTGCAGTGGTATGGATGATCATTTCTGCCTAACTCAACCAAGTTTTTACATCCAACCTAACCAAAGTTGTTCAAGTTGTCTTGCTACATGGAAAACTAATACAAAAGCCAGGTAACACAAACATCATCTTACCCACCAAAGGTATGGCTGCTTTTATTGTTTAAAATGACAACTCCACTCCCCAGTTCTACACTGTGGCTTCTGTAAAAGTACTGGCAAGCTACCTTCCACAGCACTCTCTATGGCAGATGATAGGCAAATTCCCTGGACCAGGAAGTGTTCACAGCACACTCCATAACCATAGGCTACTGGATAACTAGCCCCGCCTTCCTCCAAAAGAGAGGTTAACACTGAGTTTTACCCCACATTCCTCATAAACAATATTTACATTGGAGCCTTAGGTCCTCTGTGCTATATCTGAAGAACAACTGAGAGCTGTGGACTTGCTAAAATACTTCAGTTAGCAAGGCAGCCTTGTATGTCCAAACATCACCTATCACAGTTCTTAAGAGCTTTTAGGAAAGCCTAAAACCTAGTTTAATTTCAAATGTTTTTCACAGCTGTATAGCCTAAGCCACTTACACATAATAGAACTTTCAAAGCACTTGTGAAACTGAAGGGAACCACAGCTGCAGAACTGCCAACACCTGAGTTAGGGTGAAGTTTCATGCTGCACTGAAGCTGGTCTACCTGCACCCTCAAACTTGCTTTTCCTCTCACACTGGCACTCGAAATAGTCTGCTATAAGAAGCTAAAGGAGACATAACAGGAGAAAATGAATGTCTTTTTGCAGGGTAGTTCCTGCCAGTTAACTGCCTTGGCCAGATGCAGAGCTGAGTGAGACAAATGCCAATTCAAGAGAGAGGGCAGGAGGAGGCAAGTACAGAGCAGGGCCATCCTGTGATGATGTAATCAGTAGGCTGAGGCAGTATGAACCTGCACCCCCAGCTGCACAAGATTTCTCCTTGTTACTTCTTGATGTGATCTTCAAGTTTTTCCCCAGCTTCACTAAAAGTTATTCATGGGGTAGGGTGGGAGGCGAGATGGAATATAATAAATTCCTTTTCAGGTGAACTGTACATATGGTAAAACACAACAGTTTTCAGAGTAAATAAACACTGTATCTACCTTAACAGGATGGTAGCCAAGTTCAGCAGCTTTGTGGATTCCTTCCATTACCTTGTGAAAGCCTAAGATACAAAAAGAGTGACAAAGAATTTTTATTGTTTCAAAGCAGAATGCAAAAGGTGGTTATTAAGTACAAGACAAATAAAAACCAATCTGATTCAGTAGGCACAGCTGCAAGTTAAAAGACCTGCAAATAAAGAGACTTTAATTATACCCCCCCCCCCCCCAATCCACAAAGACTACCAGTGTTACTGTGCTCAAGTCACTGATATCAATATTTAACTGGTATATGAGTAATCAACAATACTGGTATGGTTTTTTACATCTTTGGATATCCATATATTATTAGCATATGATTCTCCACTTCCCTGTAAGTCAGCTTTCCTTGTGTTACATTCTTCTTAAAGGGAGTGGAAAGAATTTATCAACTGCCTCCAGATGCAATGAAGAAAAAATAACAAATTAATGTTTATTTTATAGTAATGACTTGTGTCTTTTCTACAATGGCAGAATTTCACTGTTCGGAATCAGACAGCAATGTTGCTAAGTGAATTTTAAAAGGATTTTTCTAAAGTACATTTTGGGTGGAGTGGGTTTAGGACCAAACAAAAGCCCCTTGATTCCCTGTTCAACCCTGGCTACAGATGTAATTGGCTTCCCAAAGCTACTGACTATGCATTAGTCAGAAGCTCAGAGGCAGCATTTTTCAGGATCATCATTTTTATGACTAAACATAGGAAATCAGTGAACAAAATGAACAAAATGTGGCACGGATTAGAGCACTTAGGAAAGCAATTCAGTTGGCCTTAGACCCTTGAAAACAAATGAAAGATGTCAAAAACTACTTCAAGGAATGAAGTGGCCGGTTTCATTCTACCATTTAGTGTGGCCTACACCCGCCAGCTGCTCTCAAACACAGGGATACAGTTAATTCAGGGCAAGTATCTTTGCCCCTACACATACCTCTTAAAGCTGGAAGAAAAAAAAAAAAACAACCATGCAGTTTTAGAATTCCAAAGTCATTTAGGAAAGCCTCTTAATGATCTCATCCAAACCACGCCTTCCGTCAACTTTGTTTAAAGTTAAGACCTTTCATCAAGACATCAATTTCATACTTTGCATATTATTCCCTCCCTGCCACACTCAGCAGCTGGCAGAGAACAGAGGTGAGCAGGAACGAGACAGCAAACTCCCGAGCTCTGGGCACACATTTCTACTGAGCGCTCAGCTGCTCGCCCCGTGTTTGTGAATGCCTCTTCTACCCTGGCAGGTCCATCGCCCTCCTTTCCCTATCTATGATCTACTGGAACCTCAGATTCTCTAGTGAACAGATCATACCTTCACTACTCTGTAGGTGTCTTAGCAGAAAAAAGCAGTAACTCAATAGTACTCTGTACATACTTAATATTGGATGCACTCAAAATCAGAAAAAAAGAAAAGGAAAGAGACAAAAATTTCACTTCACTGCTCTCTGGCTAGTAAAGGCATCATAAAGCATGGGCACAGGAAAGCAGAAGACACAATTATTTAATAAGCTAGTTCTAATGCTAATCCTGGGTGCAAAAAGAGTGGTGAAGAGCAAAGTTATTTCACACAGTGAAATAACTCTTGCAAGCAAGTATCTGAAGTTATGGCTTGTCACCTTTCTCAATCACTACCTACTTTTGCATGTGCCTAGGAAGTTTCTAGCACCTGTGGTAGATCTCCTTCCAATTAAGCAAGATTGCAGGCAGATTGTGGCAAGAGATAATGACAGTGCTCTAAGCACAACCCAGAGCCATGAATGGGATCAAAAATCTCTGTAACTGCTCAGAAAATCTATGTGTGACCTCAGGATTACAGAAAGGAGGAACTCAATGCAACTCAAGAGGCCAGGAAGCAACCACTTCTCCTCTTTCACCCAATGAAAAATTTCAGTATTTTCATCATATTTGATCTCTTCTGAAGTCAGAACTTTAGCCAGCTTTGTAGTACAGAGAACCTTAGAGCCATCCAGAAAAATCCTATGTTGTACAAAACCTCCCAGCATTTAATCCTTACAGGAAAAAAGGCTTCAGGCCTACATTTAATGATAAAATTACAGTACATCATTACCTCATTTCTCCTTGTATGAAACACACACACACACAAAAGGGACAGGCCATGAAACAGGTTAGACTGGCTACCTGCATGAAAACATTTTTCATTTGTTCATCCCTCAGAATGTGGTAGATTGGGAGAGGTAGAAATATGGTACTCTAAAGTGCTTTCACACATCAGGATCTCACAGTCATTTTTGTCTATCCCAACCATTTGCAAGTAGGGGCAGATGTGATGCAGGGCACACATTTTCTATGTCTTCTTAAAACCCTAGATTGACTTTCCAGCAAAACAGAAATTATTCCAAGTTTCTCAAGTTCCTGCTAAGCTCCATAAACAGATGCCACCTTTACTTTCCAGAGAAGTTATCAGCCTGTAGGAGTCCAAGACCAGGAATCCCTCTCACCTTAATAGAGCTATATCTTGTTGCCTCTGGAACTGCCACAGGAGACAGGGTAGCTCAGTAGGGCAGGCACTCTATTCTCTGCTCATTCCATACTTGGAAATCTCCTATTAAATAAAAACCCTCAAAAAAAAAAAAGTATTTGACATAATTTCAGTCTTTAACCTTAACAAAAAAAAAGAAAAAAAATCCAAACCAACAGAACTCAATGTTACTATTTTAAACTGATCTCTCTGCTTAGAAAAAAATCTATGATTTGGAGACTTTTTTCTCCTCTTTAAAAATACAGAGTAATAGAAATTTCCCTGTTCATTGTCTATGCCGTTCAGTTGAGCAATTTCTCTCTTTGTTGGTAAAAGATCTTTTTTTCTTTAGAGGGGGAAGAGAACATTTATATAATAAAAATTACCCTCATCCCTAATAACTTTCAGTTTACCTTATAAGCAGCACACTCCTAACAGCTTCTAATCATATATGAAGATCTCTGGCCTTATAATTCAGGAAGCTGGAGGCTCACATTTGCCCCTTCAGTGGCAAAAGAAAGGCGTGTGCCTAATGAATGTCACAAACCAGGTAATACTCAAACACAGAGAGCAGAAGGAAAGAGCATAGCCAACACCTGTTTGTGATTAGATACTCCCAGATACCACTCTGGGAGCCAACTGTGCCATGACACAACCAGATTAATGTAATAGCCTACCCTGGAAGGATAAGGCTCCAGTCAGATTTATGACAGGAACTGATTTCTGCACCATGACACAGAAACCTGAAGTAGTGCTCCCATAGAGACTGTTGACAAGGACACCTTTCTGCACCTGCCAGCAGAACTTTAGTTTGACAGCAGTGATTCAAATGCAGACATTACTTCTCACAGCATTTCAGATTTCTACAGTCCTCTTCCTACCTCTATCTGAGGCTGTTGCCCCATCTGGTGGCTACTCAGAGGTTTTGTCAGAATTAGATGTTCACAGACTGCTGAAGTTACATTGCCGGACAAGAAGGAGACTGATACAACATCAAACCAACTTTAGTTTGGAAGGAAGTCCAACCATGAAGCTGAGCTCTACGATCAGCTTTAGGATTCATTTAAACAAGAATCTGTAACACTGGGCATATCCAAGCATTTTTGAAATTTTATTTGGAATTACTTGCTGAGTAGGAGAGGTTACAGAGCCAACAGCCCTCCTCAAATTACCTCAAGCAAATTACAGCCCTCCTCAAATTACCTCCTATTAAAAAGTAGTGGATACAGAACATCACTAACCACAAGTGAGACCACTGCTACCACACCCCAAATATAACTTCCAGAAACTGCCACTATTCATGACAAGAAGTTCTTGTGGCATCTTTGACCCCAGATGGTATAGCAGAAACATTTGGTTTTTTTGAACAGTATTAAAGAAGAGCAGCACACACGACCAACACAAGATTTGGAGAGCCCTCTTAAGATCTATGACTAGCCAGTTATAGATTATATGACTAGCCACATGACTAACTGTGGTGAGCTGAGCATCTTCTACTTCACCAACTTCAATGAAAGGGGCTCTTCCTAAGCATTACAGGAAGAAGGAAAAAGAGTCACTATTGAACAAGCTAGTACAGATGACTTCTCCTAGTCTCAGTCTCACTTCCCTACCAAAGTAACTGACTGTGAAAGATACAGTAAGCAATTCACAACATTCCTGCAAGTATTAACACAGTTGCCTTAGAAGACAAGCTTGTACCTTTCCTCCGGACAATGAACTCAAATTTAGCTGGCACCAAAGTATCCAGGCTAATGTTAATGGCATTCAGTCCTGCCTCCTTCAGCCGGGGCAGCAGTCTGGTTAAGTTGATCCCATTGGTTGTGACAGCAATGGTTTTCAGCCCTTCTAGCTTGTACAGTTGACCTAGGAAATAAAAAGTAAAAAGAACACTTCAAATAAGTAGTTAAACTATAAGTTACACAGAAAACACAAAGCATTTGTGAAACAAAGGAAAAAGTATCACTGAAGGTGTGAAGAAAATGTGGACACTTCAGTGCTTTGGCTTTCTTCCAGCTGTATTGGTTTAAGAGACCAATTTTAGCACAAATCCATTTCAAAAGGTATGAGAGAGCAGTTTATTGCAAGTGAAATTGGTGATACAGTTCTGTTTTATTAAAATGCACACTACTTTTGTTCTTCATTTCTTAGAGTAAATACCTACTTTATTGTTGGAAGGCAGCCTCTGATTTTGTGTACTTTCTTATCCTCATCGACCTTTGCAAGCTGAATTTTATGTTCTGCAATAACAATAAGCAGCAAGCCATCCCTTTCACAACTGACACCTGACCTAACTGTTTATTTAGCAACACTTATCCTACAATGTTTTACCAGAAACCAGTTCTAACCCAGAGGTAGCTGCCAGCAGTAGTGACTTTAAACTTCTGAAAAAAATACCATATGCAGTCCCAACTAAACAGGAAAAGGTCAACATACTGGACTACTACAGAGAATCCAAGGCAACAACATCCAAAGGGACAAAACATTTGCACTTGACAACTGAGATATTTCCATTACCAGTGGTAGCCCGGCCAACCGGAGAGTGCTTACGCAAGACACTAAAAAATGGCTAACAAAAGAAAACAGCATAAGAAACAGTTAATATAATGAGATTAAGATTTAAAAAAGAGCTGCCTCCTCATAAGCCAAATGCAGAAATCCTCAGCATACCAGATCTCCAGAGATCAAGCCTTCAAACCTCCAGTTATCAGTACAATAACAAATAAGAACAAAACCCTCATAAACAACTTGCAGAAGCAGAGCCACAGCAAAGTAATTTACTTTGGTTTTTCCTCCCTCCCTCATAGCCTCCACCCTAATTATTTAAGAAATATTTGAAGAACCCGTACTCTTGAGGCAGCTGTAATTACAGCACAACTATTTCATAGTCCCTTCTTCCCTTGCTATTTTACCTCTATTTGTTCATGTTGATAAGAGCTTTATTTCTGATTTATCTCATTTCCCAGCTCTTTTCAAAATATTCACCCTAAACTGAGTCCAGAATGCTGGAATGGGTCAAGCTAGGTCACAGCAAAGATGCTGAAGTTTACAGCAGCAGCATTTTGCAACATGATTAAGAGCTCCATAAAGACATGAGGTTGTAGGGAAAGAGCAATCTTTACTAAGAGAGGTTTTTTCCTGGCCTTCACCTCTCAAAATCCTCCTAAATGACTAAGAAAAACCTCTTTCTAGAGGATAAGTGCTACTGGCTCAATTTTGCCAAAGATTACTTAACACTAACTATCACTAGAGGTCTAATCTTCGTGAGAATAAAGGATACACACTGCAGCCAGAGGATACTTTAGGAACATCACTACTTTTATTTACAGCCTCAGAACACACAAAATGCTGAACACCTCAGAACAACTGAGAAAAAGAGTCTAGGTGACATACAGGCTTCATTGCTAGAAATGTAAAATGAATAAAGGTATTGAATAAAACTAATGTCATTCTGCAGCCCAAAATGGAAAAATTTTTAAAAAGTAGCACCAGATATTAGGTCAGTACAGGTAGCAGATGATGTCCATACATATTTTTCCTCATGAGACAGAGCAAGATACAGGATGAGGCACTGGAAATACACTAATACATGGAATCACCTGTAGTAACAAATTGGACAGTAGACAACTGAGAAATAAGAGATGGAGGCTTAACACTAACACCAACAAGCTAAAAAGGACCAGTCAGAATACTCTACCAAGTGTAACCTTCACAGTGTCTTGGTTTCTTGGCTTGTTGACCTCTAAATCCAAACGGGATTAAAGAGACTTCATAACTTTGTAACTCTCCTTGTACCTGCATTAAATCTGTTTGCTTTAGCACCAATCAGCACAAGCAAAGGCAACTGACAAAAACTATCAAGTAAAAAAGGAAACACAACAGATGTTGTAAGTCCATAGCATGAAGCTAAAACTTGTATGTCAAACTTGAGCCATGAAGTGAACCATTTCACATGTACCTTTTCCTTTAGGATCAGGAGCATCTTCTTAAACAGACAATTTTCTTACATATTCTCCTCCAATCATTTCCTTAACTGTATTTCTCCCGACTGAGTCCAGAAAAGGTGTGTATATTTCCTAACACATCAACTAACAAGTCTACCCTACACCACTTCTCTCTTGAAATGGGTATGTTGCTACAAAAAGTCATCCAATAGTCCATCCTCCACCCCTTGGGAAATGATCTTGTCAGTGCAGATGTGTACTCCTCAGACTACTAATAATAAACAGCTATCACAGAGTTTATATCCGGTGCTTATTTAAACTTTGAGTATCTCAAAGGAGATGGATTCTACATTCCACTATCAGCTGCTTCAGAAAAGTCTCAAACATATGTTTTCAGCAGTACCCAGGACATAATTTAGCTTTCAGCAAGTGTTAGATGCTGACTCATAGTTTATGTACGTGCATCTGTTAAAAGATTTAAAATAATCTAAAGACCTGTAGAAGGTCTCCGAATAGCATGGTCTCCTACAGTAGCTTCAAATCACAGTTGTTCATTGAAACAACTAAAAAGCTTGAATTTGAGTATTAAAAAAATTTGGTAACAGAAATCTAGCATTAACATCTTTGAGCTTTACTGGCATTTCACAGATCATTTATGGTTTGGAGAAAGGGTGGCTAAAAATAAACCTAGCTTAAACCTCAACCCATTTCAGCACCTGAGATATTGTAGCCAGCTTCTCTAAAACCATCTAGATAACCAGACTAACTATCCCAGACTAAACCAGTACATTATGCTAAGACAGCTTCAATAAAGGTGCTTTACTCAAATTCTGCAGAAGACATTTTTGGGCTTGATTTTCCTTCAATGAGTTTTCCCATAGCTATTACACTGAGCTATTTAGTTTTGAGTCTCTTATCTTGATCCCAGACTGGGGCACTGTAGAGTAATACCAAAGTCTGAGAAAACAGGAAGTGCTTGTAGACCTAATTCAACAATTTTCAACATACCTTAAAAAAACCCAGCCAGACTAATACAAATCCACAACAGAATGAACTAATACAACAGGACAAACATCTGAACATCCCTTACCTTCACCCCAAGATCACTATTGTTATCCATTAATACGATCACTATGAATCTGTCAAAGTTCAGCTGTCAACAGGAACATGGGCAGAATAATGAAAACCCAGTGGTTCAAAAAGATCCATTTCTCTCTTTCAGGCACAAAAATAAACCTTTGAGAATTCTATCGTTGGAGTAAAGCAAAACAAAAAGATGTCTATCCTTCTAGTACCAATACTTCTGGATTGCAGCAATACGATAATGCAAATTGCCATGACCTGACTACTCCACTTAGACTATCAACATCAGAACGGCTGTTGAGTATAAGCCATCAGCAGCTACCACTGACAAATAAAAAAGGTGCCTACAATACTCCAGAAAAGAAAGTTCTGCACTGAACTGATGGTTGATTTCAACTCGTTTTCATGCCAATACTATATGCTGAACTGCAAAGCTTTATTGTATTTTAAATTGCAACCTAATTTATAAATCTAGTTCCCTTTTATAGGAGCCAATAATTATACCTATTACCATTGGAAAGAATCTAATACCTTGAAAGAAATGTGTCTCTTGAAAGGCATATAGCTCCCTCAATACTAAAACAACCCCAAACCCATCATGCATGGGCAAAATGTTCTAGATAATGGTATTTCAGAGTACCAAAATGTTAGTGCCATTTCAGAACTCTTCACAATCAAAGTTTGAGGTGACACACCCCAGCTCAGTCCAGTCACAGCTTTTCCAGCTATAAACAGGTCAGTTGTACAAACTACAACAGCTCCTCTGCTTCCTTTGGAAGGTCGTCTTCTTTGGAAAAGTTCTTCCAAATCCTGAACAAAACAGAGCAGAGGCAGAGACCAACTGTTTTCTACACAAAAGCTCACTGCATTGGTAGGCAACCTCCCTTCTTTCAAGACCTTCATCTTCCACATAAACCCCTTCTTATCTTCAGTACTTAGAAGAGTGTATGTCCAGAAACAGACAAGTCCAATTGTCTACAATATACCAAAGTGCACCCCCCTACACAGCCCTAATCTATACATTGACACTACACAGATCTACCGCAATTTTCTTAACATATGAGACTTTGGACAGAGGAAAAAAAGCACCTGACTCAAGAGAAAAGACCCAGGCAGAGTAATTTAACACAATACCTATCAAAGCAGATAGACTTCTAAAATTTACCCAGTAATTTACCTTCCATTGAAGTAACAGTCTTCATCAATAACTGTAAAAACACAGGTTTTTTCACCATTCCTTATTAAACACAAGCAAGTGACATCTGTTATCAAGGTAGCAAAACAAAACCACAAAAAAAACCTCACACTCCTAAAACATCAAAGAGAAAATTTGTTTTGTTTGTAAGCACATATCACTTGTTCTTCCCCAGTGAGGACCTGGTCATGTAAGTTCTTGATTTTTCACCCTCAGGCTGCATTATTGCAAGTTACTGTAGCCAGATGTTGAATATGAAAACAATGCTAAGTTCAGCTGGTATAATATAAAGACACAGAAGTTCCATCCAAGCAACAGAGTAGAACTGGAAATTTTCTGAAAGGTATCTTGCATTTCACAATGCTGGGAAAAAACACCACGATTAAATGTGTAACTATTCTTCTGGTTGCCAGACTGTGTCAGTAGGTATCTGTAAGTGCAGTTCTTGGATCGACGTGTACCAAGTCATTCTGAAACACTCTGTACTGATTTGGAACTCACCCACAATATCCACCACATCGGGACGGATAAGCGGCTCTCCACCTGTCAGTCGGATCTTCTGCACACCTTCTTTCACAAACAGTCTGGCTAAGGTGATTATCTCCTGGGCAGTCAGTAGCTCTGATTTTGGAGTCAGCTGAACACCTTCCTCAGGCATACAGTACTGACCTGAAACAAAGATTACACAAATACATGGGGCAAAAAATAACCAGCAGCAATTAATCTAATATTGATGGGAAAAATGCACCAAGGGCAGCTGTCTTTAATGAATGTCAAATGACACCAATTGTGCAAAAATTTTACAAACAATCTCCTAACAATTTCCTGGTTTCCTTCAGAGAAAAACCCAAGACTAATTTGATGTGCCTCAAAATTACAATGGATCCACTTTGAAGAAAAAGAGGATCTTACTTCTATCTAACCTGCATTCAAACAGAGACACCAAGTTCAACCAGCAAGCCCTGGGACATCAGCACAGACTTTGCAGACGTAATTGTGGGAATGCCCAGGTATGAGCTCTCCTGCTTACAGAGACCTTGGGCACACAAGCACCATTATCCAAACCACATCAAGTCTGATAAAAGATCTGTCACTTCCTGTCTCTGGCAGGTCCCTAGGCTTGCTCTTTGCTCCCCATCCCATCAGTAGCTCAGCTCTAATTAGTCTCTATCTGTCCTTTATTGTTACTTTGTGAAGACAAGAAACAGCACAGCACCAGCACAGCAATAACACCCTAACCCACACCTTGGCATTTGCCAAGAATGTGCAGAGGAGTCTTGTGCACGGAACCAGCAGACACTTACACCTGAGGTTGCATTTCTCAGTCAACGAAATTCGCAAGTAATTGTGCTGCCGCCCAAAGCTGTCTGTCAAAAAAGCAGAGAATGGAGCAGCATGTTCCAGTACAAAGCGTTCTCTTCCTGAGCTTTGTAATTCCTGTAACAAAAACAAGCAAGTGTCAAATATTTGAATAGTTACCCTGTCAACTTGCTGTATAAATATCAACTTTGAACTGAACTGATAATTATTATTCCATTCCTCCCCACATAGACAGCTGCCCAAGGAAAACCATCATCAAAACTGGCCATTTATTGATTAAGTTTCATACCCTACACAATTCCATTTCTACAATTCTCCCTGTGCATTTTAAGATACCTGTCTTTGCCACACGTGCTTCAGGCTTTTTGTGCAGAATAGAAGGTGTTTTTGCTCAACTGTCTGTCTCTTCCCAGAATCAATGATCCAGGATCACCTACGCTCACTACAGCCCTTGGGTACATGAAATTACAGAGAAGGGGCCCTTCCTCCACTTCAGCACAAGCGAACCAGTTGATGAAACACTGCATCTCTGCTTATGTTCCTACCATATTCCATGTGCAATATTAACATCTTCTTAATAGCAAAACTGAATTATTGCTACATACAATTATGTTTCATGATGTGTATTCCAAAAAGATTTCCAACGAAGTCTTCCTGCCTAAACCCATATAAGAGAATACTTCCAAAAGGCTTATCTCAGTTAAAAGATGACAAATAATGCAGAGCAGACGACAAATAACACAGGATGGAACTAGAAGAGAAATGTATGATTCTGAACACCTGTTCAAACTGAATAAAAAAGATCAGAATTTTAAAAATTTCTTTATTAACTGTAATGAAGTATTACAAGTGATTTCTACATACAATTTTGGGGTTTTTTTAAAGCACAATGTATGAATATTTGCCCTCTAGAATGAGGGCATAAGAAGGATGAGGACCTCCTGGAGCAAGACCAGATGGGGCCACAAAGCTGCTCAGATGGCTGGAGCACCTCTCCTAAGAATACAGGCTGAGAGAATTGGATTTTTTCAGCCTGGGGAGGAGATGGCTTTGGGGAGACATTATAACACTTTCCAGTACCTAAATGGGACTACAGGAGAGCTGGAGAGGGACTTCTTACAAGGGCCTGTAGTGATAGGACAAAGGGGAATGGTTTTAAACTGAAAAACAGTAGATTTAGATATTAGGAAGAAATTCTTTACAGTGAGGGTGGTGAGGCACTGGAACAGGCTTCCCAGAGAAGTTGTGGATGCCCCATCCCTGGAAGCGTTGGATGGGCTTTGAGCAAGCTGGTCTAGCACAAGGTGTCCCTGCCCATGACAGGGGGTTTGAACTAGATGATATCTAAAGGCCCCTTCCAACCCAAACCATTCTATGCATCTATGATCACACTACGTATCAAAATAAATACCCCAAATAGTAGCTGCAAATGAATACAGTTCAAGCTTATACCAAGTAACTTAAAAATATCAGTACCATCAGTGCCAGAACTGTTGATTATAGCAAGGTCTAAATGCAGGGAGTCCCACTGCCTTTAGCCCATGAATTTCAAATTACAATGTTATAGCTCTATTTTTCTATACCTGTAAAGCATAGCTGAAACCACTCTGCTGCTTTTGGAAAATATTTTGATACCTCAAGTGAAACTTACAGTAACTGAATCAACTCTTATCACAGTACTGCAGAAAAGCAAGAGTTTACCAACATACTTTTATCAGCTGGTGGATACTTGGTTCAGGCACTACGTACAAACATCCACAAACAACATAATTCAAACTCTTTTAAGTATTTTCATCTATTATATCAGACTTAAATTAACATTTTATAGGAGGTCAATTTGGTAACTCATGAATGAGGCCAGCTGCCTAGCATCACAAAATAAACCAGAGAAAACAAAATAATTAAGGGAACCACCTTCACTGAGTCCTTGTTTGTTAACCACATACAGATATTTAACAGACAGCCATGGAAACCAGGACAAAACTAAAGGATTCCTGGACACGCAGTGAATTTCATATCTAGTGAAAAGTAAAAACCATTTCTGTATACATGGTGTTCACAAAGTTCAAGTGTGTGTGTGTGAATCAGCTGCAGAATTGTGCCTCAAGTTGAAATTGTGCTGACTAGTCTTCATAGGCTGCAGCAGGCAAAGGATTAAATAAAGTTTTGACATAAATTTAAGATGTAGAATGAGGAACCAGACAAAATGACACATCAGTGGGTATTTAAACTGCTTACCTAAGCAAAAGCCATGACTCACATCTAGTGAAAACCAGATCTGTGAAGTCTCTGGACATACTAAAATCAGCATGTATGGGACGATGCCAAGGGACTGGGCAGGAACACACATAGCCACAGCCATCAGCTCCCTGGATCTGGTCATCACTAGTAACCAAAGGAGCTAATCCTGCACAGGATTTCCATAGAGCCCTTGCAAGAAATCTAGAAACGATCAGCTAGAGTGTTGAACCACCCAGGTATGCTTCCTCAAAACGTTTTATTCTGAAAACATTTGTAAGAAACATTTGTGGGTGGGTGGAAGCCACAGAGGACCCTCAGTGATCAAATCAGCCTGACAGCAAAGGTTATCTGGGGAGAGACACAACTTCAGCCACCAGCAGCCGCAGCAATTTTGTTTCCAGCTGTGCTAACACTATGCTGGCTGCTGAACTTAAAAGCAGGAGCAGACGTTCTTGGCAGCACAGTCTTTTCACTAACCTTTAAACAATCCACTGCACTTGATCCGAACAGCTCTGCGGTAAGATAAGAACATCTCTAAGAACATTCATAGCAGTGAGGAGCTAGAGAAGATAAAGGACATACAAAGAGGCTGTTTCAAAGCCCAGAAAACATCTGTTTACCCCTGATAAAACTGCAGTAGTAGTTTTCACGGAATTGTTTTTCTGCCTGGAGAAAGCAATCCCTTTCAGTTTCAGGGGCCACAACAGCAGAGGCATATGGGTGCAAGGCCAGCCCTCCCGAGACCTGGCCTTCCCTTCCAGCGGCACCAAAAGAGTCTCTGGCAACCACTCTGCAGCCACACCTGCTGCTCACACACACGTTCTTTCACCTCCACTTTCTCCAGCACGCAGAACAAGTCATCTGGTTTTAAACACCCCGGGAAAATGCTCCAGCCTAGGGCTGTGCGGGTTGCTGTTGATCTCTGCACAGCTTTAGTTTCCCAAAAAAATCCCAAGTTGGGAATTCCTTGCTTTGATAGAAATGCTGGCTCTGTTCCACTTATTCTAAGTGTTTCTCCAAATACAAGCCAGGTTAACTCAAAGAGCCCAGGTAAATAACCAGACTTCATTTCTGCTTCTTCCCCAGTTAGAAAACTCACCCCTGAACAGACTAAATCTAAGGATATTTTAAATCTGCCAAACTCAGAAAAAACACAACACAATAGTGTTTTTTCTTGAAAACCATGCTGCCTTCTGACCTGGTTGGATACCTGATTTTCTCCTTCCTATTATTTTGGAAATGTGTTCACATTTGAGAGGGAAAGCACTCCCAGGTTCATTAAAATTATCTGAGGCTCTCTTGTGGGAGCCCTCCTCTCCTGTTTCTTTCTCAGTAACTCTTTTTTGCATCTTTTTCAGGATCAGGCTTCCTTACCACTCCACTTAAAAACAGAACAGTGCAAACCTCCTGCCTCCTGGTTTTAGAGTGTGCATTACAGGGAAAGAAAGAAGGGAAAAGTTGTCCTCCCCGAAAGAAAGGTGGGGGCAAGTGAGGGAGACTTTAATGCTTTTATGCAATGCAGGACAAAACTGCATACTTTCAAAGACAGCAATATCCTGTTTTCAGGAAGGAGCCACCACTGGAGTGGGACACAGGAGACCAGTTCTGTTGCTGGTCTGTCATCCATCTACATGGCTGGTACAGGTAATGTAGCTAAAGTAAGGGGAATAACAATGCCCTTCATTAATTACTCTTAAGTGAACTGTCAAGAAGCAGCATTAAAAGACCAGGCACTCAGCAAGAAATTGTTGTCAATAAACTTCAAAGTTTCTACTGGAAACAACAAAGTAGTGGGTTTTAGAACAGGGAAAAGAAAAACGTTTCACACAGCCACTAGAACTTCTTTCAATCATTTTCTTTTTGTGTACAGAAATGGGTTTTTCTGGGAGGGAAGAATGACGGGAGACGGAATTTTTAAGCTATTCAGTTTCTGACCAATTAGATTTCAGCACAGAGGAATTAGGAAATACCCATCAGTACCATCAGCTTGAACTCCAGCAGAAGGGGATCCTGTACTACTAAAACTGCCACTGCACCCAGCACCAACTCATATTTTTATCAATACCACAGGAAAGGCCAATTATCAGAGATGAAAACTCAGCTGCCTTCCTGGTAACTCAGGGCAAGGATGAAGCACTCTCTCAGATTGCTGTGTAAGAAGGATTTTCTCAAGGGGAAGAATAGGTTGAGGTTGAACTGCATCACTTTGTGAGAACTATTGGAACAGAAAGACAGCAAAAGCCTGCTACAGTTCCCAGGCTACAGGGAAAGGGTTATTAGTTCCCTGAAGTGGGAAAAGGTGAATGGTTGCCGGTATTTTAACATATCAATGCCCAGTCCCAAGACTTTTTCACTCAAAAGGGATGGCTATAACCCACAAGTCCCCACTCCCCACTCTCCATAGTTGACAGGAGACACTTCTGCACATTGGAGGAGTATGCCCTGTCACACAGTGTGCTTTATCTGATCCATGAAAAAAACAGGTTCATCCTCTGGGCTGTCAATCACATGTTCTATACTAGTACTGAAAGAATGAGAGCTTAGATGACTGCACCTAGCAGCTACATTTTGACAAGCTGTCAACCCTTCAGACCTGACAATTCACCTGTGATTTCCAGGAGAACTCGTCTAACAATGCAGCAAAATTGGAAGCTGTCAGCAGAGGTATCAATAACCAGCAGGAACACCACAAACTGACAGATACTAGAAAAGCTCAGTTAAACACAAGGGGGCAGACGACAGAACTCTTACCTACTAATCAAGCTGAAGATCAAGAACTATTCTTGCTGTACTCTTCCACCTTCACTTCATCCCCTGTGATATTTGTGCACTAGGAAACAGTAAAGCTTGCAGACACTTCTGCACAGACCTGTGCACCCATGACACTGTTAGCGCTGCTCCTGCACCCACTGGCTCATCAAGCTCCTGCAGTCTTGCTGGGTTTGTGCACAGCGCTGCTGTCTCAATGTAGTACCTAACACTGCTGCAGCATCACAGACACAACTCAGCAAAAGCTCTTCTCTTTCATGCCTCACCTTTGGTGTCTGAGTCTGTAGGGAAGTGGTGACATAATGTCCTTGGTTCAACCTGGAAATCAGACAACCGCAGAGGCTGAAATGGGCCTAAGTAGGCCAAGTGCCAGAATGAGGTCTGAGCTGAGAAGTCCAAGACAAATGTTTTTGTGAGGGCTCAGCAGCTGCTGCCCAACAGCTGACCCCAAACAGCAGGCTACACTTGTGGGTACTGGCACAGAGAGCACTGCCCAGGGACTGCTACCGGCCACCCACAAAACAGAGAGGCAGCACACAGAGAGCTTCAGACACGACTGGCTGAGAATTAGGGCCATATGAGGTCTTTCTGGGAAAACTGGGCTCTCCACTTTATCCCAGCACTGAAGGCTTCACTGTGGCCATAGAAATTTTCAGGAGGTTGTGTTCGGATTACAGGATCTACAAGAGCACACGGAGAAAGATGAAGTGAAACTTTGTATCAAGACCCTTACTGGACATGATACATCTAGAGCAGAATTTTAAAAAATATACTGATTTCCAGTTTTTTAGTAGAAATAGGTCATCCTACATGATCGTTTTAATTCAAGAATACAATCTGGACATATATTATCATGGATACAAGATGGTAGGATGGCATCAAACTGTTAACTCTTAATTAGTTAAAAAAAAAATCCAAATAAGTGCTTGGAAACAACCAAACAAATGTGAAAATGCTGCTTTCAGAGTGCCTGTTGCTACGTGCCCTGTTCTAGTCTTAGAAAAAGGAACTCCACTCTGTGCACATCTCTGAGACTGACAACTGTACCTTAAAAACCAAGATATAAACAAGTAAATTGTTCACCACACACTGCCAGTACAGCAGCTGTACTGACCCCACTGTCTGCAACCTAACCTGAAGACTTACAATGGATGGCTTTGGACACAGCCTCCTAGTTGTCTCTTGAAGCTCCTGAGTTACAGAGTTCTTCCTTCCATAGCTATAATGACCATTTTAAAGGGGACTGAAATATAGCCTAGTACTCTCTTCTCCCCTTTGCACACACCCCCTCCCCGAATTCTCAGGAAACTAATTAGAACCCATGATTACTTGCAGCTCCAGCACAGAAGACAGTCAAGCAGTATTCACAACTGTTTTGAATGTTTGAATGTTCTCTCATTTGAAAGCACATTTCACTGTCCCCTATGGCTGTTAACGCTAATTGCTCCTCTCTACACATCAATCCCAGGAGACTGAGAACAGAAAGGAGCAACGAGTATATTACCACTGTATAGTTGCTAAGTTTGCAGTGCCTTTGTTTTTACACTACCTTGCTTCTCAAGCCCCACGGGATAAGAGCCGTGCCCTGGCACACTTCTCATGTTTACTATTTACTATGCCACAAGTGCATACTTCCCATCCCATTCTTCCAGCTACCGTGGTGTTTTGCCCCTTAGGGAGGTAGGGCTTTCAGACGGATGTTGTAATCAAGCTCTCTCAAAAGTATTCCTGAATGTTTGTTCAAGGTACCCAACGTATAGAAAATAGTGAAAAGTAATTCTGATCAGAATTTAAAAAAATGTTCATGGCCTAGGAAAACAAACAAACAATACAAATTCAATAACCTTTCTATTTTTCTGAGTCAAGTAAACATTCAATAAAGCAACGCACAAATCCATTTGGTTTCCTCTAAATAAGTAAGTGGCAGTGAATGCATTCAATTCTGGTGACATGGAGTCTGTAACTAGTAGCTTTAGCTTATTTTCTCTTTGTTAAAGCCAGCCGTGCAATTGCAAGTAACTCAATAAATCACGTCCCAGCTGGGATTGCTCGGTGTGCCATGCCCTCCTTCTGCCACAGTTACAGAACCTTTGCCTTTCCACGCCGCTTTTTCGCCTGCATTTGGACACCAAGAGCCCGAATCCACCCGAGGGACCGAAAGTTAAACCGGGAGAAGCCGTATCAGGGCAACACCTGTGTTCACTTTGCGCCAGCACCAGAACAGGTTCAGTGCGAAGCTCGCTTGACCATCGGAGCACAACCACCGAAAGCTGCCAAACCACTCGGGTTTTGACCCAGGCTGATCAAAGAGCGTTGTGTAATCTCTCTTTGGCTGGGCAGGAGCACAGGACCGGCTCATGATACGGAGTGTCCCACGTACCACCAAAGTAAGGGTGACATTTCAACAAAGGGAGGACAAAGAATTGTGTATTACTACATGTTTTGTTGACTCTTCCCCCTATATAGAACGAGGTCATGTGCCCAGGTCATGGGCACAAACCACCGGTCCGTCCAGGACAGGTTGCAAAATTCTACGGACAGGTTGCATTTCTGTGGAACGCGCTGGCAGCCCCCGCCCGCGGCGCCCAAGCCCCCCGGTCACCCCGCCAGGCGCTGCCACCGCTACCAGAGCGCCCCTCCACGAAATACATCTTCTTACGGACGAGGCACCGGCCCGGCACTCGAACTCCCAAACGCGACCTCCGGCGGCCCCGCGCCCTCAGCTCCCAGCGCCCGCCGCCGGCCCCGCGCCCTCCCCGCCCCGCGGCCCCGCCGGCGCCCCCTCACC
>NW_024581066.1:512604-753298 GCF_017639235.1 Corvus kubaryi | reverse complement strand
AAAAAAAAAAAAAAAAAAAAAAAAAAAAAAAAAAAAAAAAGGGGGGCGCTGCAGCCGGCCCCCCCCCCTCACGCGGGGAGGGCGGAGGGGGCCGGCCAATCGGAGCGGCGGCCGGCGGCCGGCGCCGCGCTGCACGCCGGGAGTTGTAGTCCGCTCCGCTCAGGGGAGCGGGCCGAAGGACGGAGGGACGTTTCCCGAAGGTCCTTCACCACCGCTGTATGCTGCCGGGGCAGCGGTCTCGGGCAGTTCACAGAGTCGCGGAATATCCTGAGTTGAAAGGGACCCACAGGGATCATCGAGTCTACCTCTTAGCCATGCGTAGGACCATCCCCAAGAGTCACCCCATGTGCCCAAGAGTATTGTCCAAACGCTTCTTGAGTTCAGACAGGCTTGGTGCCATGACCACTTATCTTGGGAGCCTTTTCCAGTGCCCAGCCACCCTCTGGGTGAAGGACCTTTTTCTGATATCCAGCCTAAACCTCCCCTGACACAGTTTAATGCCATTCCCTTGGATCCTGTCACTGGTCACCAGAGCAGAGATCAGTGCCTGCCCCACTGCTTCTCTGCTTCCCCTCACGAGGAAGGTGTAGACTGTGATGAGGTCGCCCCTCAGTCTCCTCCAGGCTGATCAGACCAAGTGACTTCAGCCGTGATGCCCGAAAGATAGGCTAGAAATAAATCCCCATAGACCGGTGCATGTAGAGCAGGTATTTGTTTATTGCAGTGCTGGTGGTGAGGGAGGTTTTTCCTCCTAACTCACCTGCCTTTGTCAAGCGCTGTGGTATATTTATACAGTAAATTTTGCTTAATGTTGCTATGTCATTACAACATCATCACATATGCGCAGGAACTAATTTACGTAGCATGATCTCATGGTTATTAGATAATTCTTTGCACTGTGCTTGCGCTTCCCCAATTCAGGGGTCTTTGATGAAGGCTTCTAAAGTCTTCTTCACACTTGATCTTTTCAACTTTGTCTTCGAGGCATGTGTAGTTATGGTGCTCCTTGGTCCATCTGGTCTTAACTGGCCTAAATTCTTTGTTTTGTGTCGAATTGGCTTTGCACTTGCCAATTTCTCATTAGTACTACACTTACCTACCTCTAAAACTATACACCTGGCAAGCTGGTTTTCTTTTCTCTCTCTCTTTTTGTCTATTTTGCATTTAAGCAACTAGTTAACTATATACTAGCCATTACATTGTATAATAAAAGTTATTCATATCAGGTTATATGGGTATCAAAAGTTATGATTCAGGTTATAAAAGCATCAGGTTATATAGGTATAGAAGTTATGATCCAGGCTATATAAGTATAGAAGGCTATGATTCAGGTTATATTGATATTCTTCAGGTTATATTGATAAAAAGTCATGATTTAGGTTATATTGCTATTAGGTTACATAGGTAGCTTATAACCGAAGCTATATAAGCATTTTGTAACTTTGACCTAAGTTATATAGACATCAGCCACTCCTCATACGGCTTCCCCTCAAGGCCTTTCACTCTCTTCGTTGGTGACAAGCCCCACAGCCCTCAGCAGCAAGGGCAAAACCTGCGCTGACAGTCTTTGCTCTCTGCCTTTCCCCACCCCCACCTCAGCCCTTTAAAAGCCAAGTGTAGAGCCTGAGCTCTTGCTGCCAGTTGCCTTCAAGGGAAACATGGGCATCGAAGGACTCACATGCAGGGTACATATCCCAGCAAGGCTGCCAGAGGACTGGGAATAAGGAATATCATTAGTTGGGCAACATTTCTGGTGGAAACAACAACTCTAGCCCAGCACCAGTCTCAAGTAAAATCTGTACAACCTTGTCAGAAGATAGGCACAGGGACTGAGTGAGGCATAGTGGATCTTATGAGGCATAAGAAAGCAGTATTTCAGTTTTCCTGCCTAATATGGTTTCCCCCATGCTCTCAGTGTTTCACAGATAAGGGGCTCATGATGGAAAGTCCAGTATCCTGATGTCCACCTCCAGGTGAGGGTCTGCAGAGCATGGTCACCCATTGCCAAACTGAACTGGAGGCACTTGTTCTGAACCTGATCTACACAGGAAAGGAGTGCTTGGCTGGGTGCCCAAATTTTCCCTGGATCTCCTTCCCTGAATCATGTCAGCTGTTCTTCCAAAAGCCATGTGATTCCCTAAATGACTTTTATTGCTCTTAGACTTAGAACTGTGCAGGTCTTAAGAGTAAAACTCACAATTTTACACACCATTCTACTCTATGATCAGACTTCCATTCTAAAAGAATTCTGTTTTCTGTTACAAAATTGCTGTCAGGGGTATTTAATTTGCAACTACTGGTTGAAAACAGATTATCAATTCTTTGCACAGTCTTAATCCTTTAGTGTTTGACCTGTGCGTTACTTGTTGATGTTTGAGTAACTAGGCTTTACAATTGCTTGTGTCAGCCGTTATTTCCAGACAAAGTTTTATGTGCTGGTACAGATTCAATTGTTTAGTCAGGTTATACTTAAATCTTTGCTCTGTAGCAAAATCCCTTTTTCTGTCCAATTCACTCTAGACTTTAGACTTTTTTCAGTCTTTAGACTGGTTACAGACTAACAGGAAAACTTAAGGCCATGTTGCTATTTTTTTCCCCCCAAAGCTTAAGCCATTTGAAAAGAAATACAGGCTTGAGTGACCTACAGTGTGGCTAAATATCCAGTCTGAAGCCATGTCCACCAGTGTGATGTCAAGGTAACATATACACGGACCAAAATACTGGTTTAAATTACAATTTTCAAAAGTTGCGGAAGCAAGTTTGCTGTTGACATTTATAGTAGCTTTATGAAGCATTGCTTCTCCCTGTAGAACTGGAATAACTGTAATTAAAGGATTTTCTGGATTTATTTGAAGAGCAAGTGATAATGACAGTTGAAATACAGAAGGCACTTTAGCTTCATATTAAATGTAATAATTGTTCAATTCAGTGAAATTCTCAGTTGCAAAAGAGGTTTGATTAGATGTGCAATGAATAAAGATGAAAATTTGTTATAAACTCATCAAGAAACAAAAACTTAATCCTTGCTTCATCAGCATCTGCAGTCTAGTTGAATGCTGTGGTGCTCAGCATATCTGGAAAGGTAAGTAATGAATTGTCTTTGTATACTTGAAGCCTTATGATCTTTTTTAGTTTTCAGATTGTACAAATATAAGCATGTTTCATTAAACCAGTATAAAATCAGCTTTTACACCTCCAAAGGCAACCTTTTACTCTCAGAAATATCTACTGCTGATTTTCAGAAACACTTGCCCACCATTAAACGAAGCCATGAAATATATGTAACGAAATAGGAGCATCTGCATAAGAGATGATTCCATTTAACTTCGCTGGAGTACTGTCATGTTGTGTCACGTTGTGTTGTGTCATGGCATGTCACAGGTCATGAAGAATAAGCACCTGAGACAGCAGCTGGAGGTTTGATTTCTTTGCTTTTTTCAGCAGCTATCCAAAGGACTAGTACTCAGAAAATAATTAAGGGTTTGGGGTTTGTGTATCTACTCCAAGAGGCTGTGCAGTGTCACACGCTTGCATTGTAACCAAAGTTGGGCATGACATCCTACCCTGGCAAAATAACACCTATCTCAATACTCAAAGCAGTTTTAGGATTCACAGAAACTCTTGCCACTGGTATTTCAGTTGTCTTCTAGACATCGTGAAGACATTCACTTGTCTTTGGCGCAGGGTAATTATTTAGCCCAGATTTCAAAGAAAGACATTTCCTGCCCTTCCTGCTGCTGCCTTCCTTTCTGGCTTCCAGGGACCCTAGATTAGCCCTGTCTTATTTACCTGTTTATTTGTTTCAAGATTTTGCTGAATTCACACTTAATGCCTTAGGGGTGGGTCTTTCTCAGCACTTGTACACATCCAGGGATTAGCTAACTTTCCCCGAAGGACTCCGCACTGTGCCATTTGTAAAGGTCTGCGTGCCTGCCAAGGGCTGTTAAACCCACACGGGCAATTGAAGGGCAGAGTCCAGTCCACATCCTGTGGGAGCGTATGCTAAAACAATATAAAAATGCAAAGTATTGGGCTGCTTCCAGTGTTATTCATGCTTCAAATAAGCACGGAACAAAGTTTTAGAGATATGTTACTAATAAAATAGTAATGACTTAAAAGTCTCAAGGGAGAATTCAGGCTGTGAGCTGGATGCATCTGCCACACTGAATCACAGTTGCCTCATTGTCAAAACTAGGCATCCATCAAGAGTTACTCAACACCTTTCTGAAACTTTGGGCTACATGCCTGAACAGAAACTGGGACAAAGTGGAAGACCTAATCCTGTCCTCACGTGGAGCTGGAACACAGTCAGGACTCGTGCTGGGACTGCTGAAAGACTGTGCTGAAAGTGCTGAAAGACTGCATGAGTGCACGCCAAGGGAAAGCCTCAATGTCCAGCTTCCTGCAAACTGAGCATGAAATAACAAAACTTGCAAGACATACTCACTGTTTTGTCTATCTGTTGCAAGAGCAGAACAGCAGAACATATCCCTCTCCACATTTGTTACTCGTGAACAACGTAGGCCCTTCTTAAAAGAAACTATTACGAAAAGATTCACTGTCTAACTTCAGGGCACATGTGAGGTACGAATGACTACCATAGAATGTCTTACAGTTCCTCAGGGAGCATCATGGCATTTTTCAGTTCAAAGCACACTCCTGCATAATGATTCTTGTCTACACTTGAGAAATCCTAGGGAGTTGATACAGCAGAGGCTTCTGCTATACTTTGCTTTCCTCATTACAAAGAGGCATGAGAGCCTTCCTGTGTTTCCTCCTGGTAGCTGACACAAAATAACATTCGCCGTTCTCTAGAACATGCTGCTTCCATGGAATTAAAAAACATGTGTCACAAACCACACAGACTTACAAGCAGGGATTTGGTAAATTCCTGTGCCAAGGCTGCCACAGAAACAGATGCACTCTCACAGATGCAGAAGAAATCAGAAAAAAATTGGTCTGAAAATAATTGGTATGGAAGCAGCCAGACTGGTTAGAAAATATGTGTCAATGCTGTCTTGTGCTTTCCCTCCTTACCTTCAATGTGATGGAGAAACCCTCTCCTCACTCATCTTATTACCCTCCTCCTTTGCTGCATTTCCTTTGATGTCATTCAGCTTTTCTGCTCGCAACCATGAAAAAAACCTCATTTTAAAATTTTATTTTAATATTTATTTTATTTAATTTAATATTTGTGAACTCACAGTGTTGAAATTGTTTGCACTCGCTGTTTGAGCAGCATCTAGCAGTATCCAGAGTAAAGGGCTGTATAATATTGAGAAATCCAACTGATCCTACACATTAAAGCAAAGAATATGTTTACTCCTCCATGCTTTTGCAAAGCCACACAACAAGGGGATTAAGAGAATCAAGAAATGCATAAAAAGCAGAGGTTGATATAATTAGAAAGAGGACAAAATTAAGGAAAGAAGAAGGAAAAAAAGAAGTGGGATGGAGGGAAAGATTTTTGAGAGAGAGAGGGAGGGAGGGAAAGAGAGAGAAAGTGAGAGAGGGAGGGAGGGAGGGAGGGAGGAAAGGATTTTTAATGTGTTTGGCCTCATCATTTATGCACGACCATACCCTTCTTTCTTGGCTTCCTTCCTTTACATGAAATATCATCATCCCACCTTGAGTGTTACACAATGTAGCACTTTGTGTGCTCCTTTTTTTTTTTCTTTTTTCTTCTTTCTTTTTTTTTTTTTTTTTTTTTTATCTGGGAGTTCTGTGCAGGCCAGCTCCAAAACTTCTGTTTATCTGAAGCAGGATTGCACAGTTCCACCCTTACACAACATTCCCTGCAAACAGTCCATTCATGGGCTGATAACACTTTTGCTGGTCTGACTGTGTGTTTATTGCACTTAATGCCTGAGAACTGTGAGAAGAACTAATGTAGTGTCACATAACACTCCCATCTGATCAGGTGGACATAGGTGTAACCAAAGGAAAGTTTGGACAAAGTCATACATGTCTTAGCCTAACTCTATGTGGGCTTTTTCTGCCCCAGGCAGCTCCAGGTATAGGATTGGGGTTAATCTGTTAGCATGCTTACATTTTTTGTATTTGACTGAATTTAAGGGCATGGTGAAAGGAGATACCTGAATGTTAGAAAACACCAGGAGACTTCTTTTTCCTCTCCTTTGTGTGACCTTTAGTCCTGATGCTCTACCCTATCATCGTGTGGGTGACTCCCATTTCTCCCTTCCACATTAAAGAAATCTTGCTTAACTTTATGGACTGAAGTTAACTCTACTGGTTGTCTGTGATGGTCCCTCATGTAGCAGCACAACTGACACTCCAGGAGTCAGGCACAGGGTCAGAGAGATGATTCTCAATACGGAGAATTCTGCTGTATTTTGGACAAAACAAATCATGGTCCTCCATTTCCCTTGAAGTGCAGATCCAACTTTTGGTCTTCATCTACTCTAAGAGAAGGAATTATGCCTTCACTGCTCCAAGAGAAACATACTGGTCTTTAAGCATTATGGAAAAAAAGAAAAAAAAATCTTTTCCAATACTGGTACTGTCTTGCTCTCTTGCTCCCTGTATTTGGAACAGCAATTAATTTAGTTAAACAGCTGGACATATGATCTGATGAAATGTGGTTAGCATTTCTCATTTAATTTGCATCAAAGCAAGAAGTTTTATCAATAACAACAAAAACCCTTCTCCAAATCCCAACAAAACAATAAGCAAGATCACAGACCTTCAAGACTTTTTTGTGCTGGAAGAGTTTTATGTGACTTGGAAATCAATTAAATTCCATTAAGGAACTTAATTGTTCCTTATCTGAAGTATATCTGCTTTGTATTTTGCCTTTCAAAACTATGTTGTAGTGTTCCTAGCCAGGTCTTTAGTTTACCTGGGAGAGGACTTTTTTCTGCAACCAAGAAGGTTTATACTGCTGCAAAAAAAGCAAATTTCCGGTCTGCTAAGCATCTGGTTAAGGTAAGTGAATCTGCAACAAAAATCACTCTGAGAAAGTTAATTTTTATCCAAAGAGATTTACCATGTTGAAAAATCAAAAGGCAGAAAACTGGAACAAAACAAAATTAAACAAAACAAAACCCTAACAAAACAAAAAATATCAGGGCATCTCTGGAGGCTGTTGGCATTTTTTCCCAATGCTTATATCAAACACTTTATTTTTCCAGATGCTGTTAAGTCACTTCCAGATTTAGCATTGCACTGTTATTTCTCTTTGTCATTTCAGATTCCTTAAGTTCTTCAGTTCTTTTGAGTTCTTGCAAATCACAATAAAGAATTGTGATTCCATAAAACAAATCTCACTGAATATTTCCATCTTTTGCATCTTTGGCTATGATATTGTAAGAGAAAGATAGAAAGAAGCTGTTTGGTTATGCACTCTGTTCTCTGATCTCCTCTTCCCAATGTTTTCAGTATTGCCAGTTTCTAAGTAGTGTTTCAAAAAAAAAAGGTAAAAATGTGACAATGCCTTGGAAGAATTTAATTTGAGTTTTTGGAGAGAGGATCATTACTTTGTTATGGAGTGTTTAGTTACTTAGAGGGTGGAAAAGTGGGCCTAGTGAAGAAGAGAATTCTGCTCTCCTGATTCCTGCCGCTCACTTTCACATCGGTGATTATACGTAACCTCTAAGATAACAGAAAATCAAGCCCTTGAGAAGTAGCTGTAGCTGTCTGAATAGTGGCACTCGAACTAACCTCAGAGAGCCATCAGGCAGGAGGTTTCAAAGGTTATGACAGCTATGCCCACAGCACTGGAGAGGGGTAGGCTTTATTTTCTGTAGTAGTTGTTCTTCTAAAGCCTTTCTCTCACTACAGTGCTAATTGCTCAGCCCTTGTGGCTGGCTGACCACTGGGCCTCTGAAATACTCTGTTGTGGGGAAATGAGAATGGGTTATTTATTTCGTAGGAAAAAGGCATGTAGGACACTGTATTTGCCTTATATTTCCTCATGGATAGTGAAGTATTCATTGCAATCTCAGCCTTGGAAATCTGGTCTCCTGACCCAGTTATTTCAACTTCAAATGCTGTGTGCTTAAAGAAAATTAATTATAAAACAAAGCATAAAACTGGAACAGGCTGACTTGATGCTGACCTGAATGGGGTCTTTTTTGCTGAAAAGTGTTTCTATCTTAGCCAGTGGAATACCTTCACTTTTTTTTTAAGCTTGACACTTAGAGTCAAGGGGTTTTGTGTTGCTGTTTTTAGCAACTTTGTTTCTTCCTCTAAAAGAAGAAAAAAGAAAACAGCTTTATCTTGATGAAATCTTCCTGTTCCAAAAAGCATCCAACAAGGTTTGGCAGCACTGACCTGACAGTCCGCATCTTGCTGTCGTGCAAGTCCTTCATCTCCAGATGCAGAACTCATGTGACACCCATGAGGAAAGATAAGCACTCTAATTAAACACAGAATGGCAAAAAAAGAAGAGAAAAAGGAGAAAACAAGACCAAGGCAGAGAAGTGGGATTGAGATATCTGATTTCCATATTTACTCTAAATTTCAGGTATAGCTGAGAAAGACAACCACAGTCAAGAAGCCTGGACCCAAACACTCCTAAACCTGACCTTTAAGTTTCTAAAATGATTTCGCACCTTTTCAATTAATTGTAATTGTTTTGTTAAACTTCCAGTGCGTTTTAACAAGAGATTGATTTCTCCACGCTTACTTCAGCTGTCTCTGCAGTGCAACATAGTACCTTCTGAAAAGCAGTGAGAGTACTTATGATAGGAAGGAGAGGGGTGCAAGAAAGACCATCAGTCCCAAGGTACAGAGGGAATTAGCTGAAATTCCCAACACTGGACATCTGAGTCTACCCTCTTGGATAATAGTATTCCCCTTTATTTTATTTTTAATAACAGAGTTATAGGGTATTCCCCTCAACAGCCAATCCCTATGTTGAAGTTGCAAAATCAAGTACTTAGAGACAAAACAAATAGCACGAGTTTTGGCATCCATCTCTGCACACTTAAACCATTCCCTTACATACATGTCTTTCTCAATGTTTATGTGTCTTCTTATCTTTTCCATTCTCTTAAATTCCTCTCAGGACTTCTTACCCACCTGTCCTGCTGTCCATCTCCTTTTCTAGCCTCCTTATTTCTAATTTTCTATTTCCCTCCCTTTAAATTCCTTCCCTCATATCTACTTGCTTTGCATCTGAGATGGGGGAATGACAGAAACGAGTTATCATGTGAGGATCTATTAGTGAGCAGAAACAGATAGTCATAGTCACAGAAAATATTTAAAACCCACTGCAAATACCTGCAGGACAGCCTTGCTGTCTGAAAGAGTAATGCATTTCACTGGTTAGGAACTCTGATTGCAATCCTGTGATGTTCCACTACTGCCACCTGAAAAAGTGATGTCTTTTCTAACTGGGTTTTTCCGTTGTGTACAACCCTGCCTCTGGCAAAAGGGATTGTTTATGACCACATTACCTGTAATTTCAGAAGACCACACTTGGAACTTTAATTCCAGTCTGGAAATTTGACTCTCCCTGTCATGTCTTTTGTTAGAATATGTACACCAGTCCCAATGACAGTTGATAACAGCAACAAGGACTTATTAAACAAAATGTCTTCCTTACTGTTTCTTTTCTTTACCCTAAATTTTCTAAGGTGTTGTGATTTAAACAGTCTAATCAAATTCTCACATTTCCTTATGGGAACCTAATTTCTTTTACATTCACTCACTTGTATGAGTTTCATTACATTTTTTGTGATATTTGACAAAGTTATGAAGAAGATGAAACCTACTTATTTCAGATTACTCTTCCAGTACTGAATTTTTAGCAATACATGTCTTTGAGACAAATATAAAAGCAACTCATTTCTCATCAGTCCAGAGAAACTTCTTTTTCAGTTTACACATCTTAAGAAAGATAACTGTCTTGAACAGCAGCTTGTGGTGTCAGCAAGGTTTCCAAGGAGTAACTCTACTCTTTACAAGCTAGAGAACTATCTACACTGCACAACACAGCAGGGCCAGGACCCTGCTAAGCTGAAGCTAATGGAGAAGATACAATCACAGGGTACACTGCCTGGATCTGCAGAGCTACCAGATCAGATCAAATCAAGAGAAGCACAGAATTAATGCCACAGCACCTGCATCCTAACAAAGATAATTTGTGTGCATGCAGCAAAACACTGATTAAATTGTTCTGCTTCTGGAGCTACCACTTGACTGCTAGCCCAGGAATCTTTGAATTGTGCTCATGTGCTGCTATCATAGTTTTGGAAGGAGTGACAAGATATCTTAACATAGACCAAACAGTCCTCATTAAGGACGTGAACTAGGAATACTTGCTTAATTTTACTGCTTGTGCTTGCTGCTGCCTTCTCTCATCATTATGACCCAGCATGTGGGATCCTCCAGTCCCTGTCCCACTTGTTAATCATGCCATTCATTTATTTAGCTCCTAGGGATGATGAATAAGTAATGTTGAAGAGAAACTGCCAAAGCACTGTCACAGAGCCAAGGTGAATCCTAACGCTTCACTGCTCCAGCAGCTGGATGTGTGAGAGCCCAGGGTAGGGAACAGAATGTCTATGTCTGAATCCTTCACTTTCTGCATTAGGAAAGTGATCTGATGACCTTGCAGTCTAGACCAACTACGGCACATCAACCTGCAGGACCTTAGTCTGTGGGCTTGTACTTTAGGTAGCTATCTGGACATATTCTGGGGAAGCAGAAAGAGACTGACCGCCTTGGTTGGTTGTAGCATCACACAGAACTCCCACAGAGCAGAAGGATCCAAGCAAGAGCAAAACAAGTCCTGCTAAAACCCTGTCACAGGGAAAGGCATACCGAATTCTTTTTGCTAACGCACTCTATGCCCATATCAGAGGACTCGGTACCTGTCCTGAAGAGTGTAGTTATGATTTAGCAAGATTTGTGATGAGAAAAGGGCATGGGAGGTGGGGGAGAGACATAAATGCAAAACAAAACAAAACAAAACAAAAAAAAAAAAAAAAAGAGTGACCTCCAAACCTGCAGGATCTGGTGATAGTCCCTGTATTTCCACCCAACTGGATTGGCACCACCTTCTCTAATCACTACCTAATAGTGAGTCATGACTATTACTTCCATGTAGTGTGTTTGTGCTATCAAAACACTTGACTGGCATAGAAAATTCTAATCTAGAACAAATCCTTAATAAAGCACTCCCTTTAAGGTAATTAATAGGCAAGCAAAATCAAAACCAAATGAATCCTCTGTTACTTTAACAGGGTAAAACAGAACTGTAGGATTGAATGAAACATTCTGATCTTTGTCCCATTCTAATATGGTATCTTTGGTCTGTAAACTTGGGTGCCTTGAGAGAGTATTTGGTCTGTTCACTTCTGTAGTGACACTTTAAATGTTGTGAGTGTTTGCAGTTTTTCCTGCCATGTATTTCCTCTTCTTCTTTTTTTTTTCTTTCATACTGTTGACAGTGATGCCTGGAGGCTCGGCTGCAGAACAGGGCTGTAAGCTCCCAACACCATTAGACATGGCACATATTTTGATCAACTTTCTACATGACCCGGTAATTTTCTTGCACATTTTCCAGTATTAAGAAAGAAGAAAATCCTCTTATTCACCTTGGTAACTGGTTAGAGCTACTTTCTAAGATACCTCCTTCCAAAAGCTTAAGTCCAAACTTTGCCTTGTGTATTAAAAATCATTCTTTCTCAATACACTGGCTGCTGGAAGTATCTTTTCTGATATGATCCCAAAAGGTATTTTCTCTTTTGAAGGCCGTATCAAGTTGCTAGTATTAGGCAGGCTATGACTAACTAGTTAACACAGGATCTTCTGTCATTTCATCACTAAAGAATGTGTGATGATGTATGATATTAAAGTATGACCTACTGTTTTCTGTGATTTAATTTAATCTAATCTCACTTCTAGTACTTAGGGCCCCGTGCTAATCCAGTTTTTCCTCTTTCTTATCTATTATTCAATATATCCTATGATTTGTTAATTACTGCAAAGTGTATGCAACAAATTTCATCAGAGCACCAGATCACAGAGCCAATATTCTTGGTGAAAATATTTAACCAGAGAAGTCAGAAGGCAGATCGAGGAAAATTCCACTAGCCATCTCTTTCTATGCCTTTTCTTTCAGCAAAATGTTCTTTGGTGTTTTTGCATAGTGCTTAATGAGCTGAGATCAAACTAATAGATCAGTTGTCAGAATGACGCCACTACTTCCTTTTTACATAGAAGATATAATAACCTACTCTCAAATCTCATGGAACCATTTAAGACTAGAAGGGATAGCTTTTTAAATAACTTTGCCACCAGCCTGGGGTCACCTATTTCCCTTTTGAATATGCACTTTTATCTATGCTCTCATCCATATTAATAGTCTTTCCCTTACTGCACTTTCTGTAAGAATATGTATGTAGAACAGAGAACAACATATTACTTACTGTTTGCTCATATATCAGTTATCTTTAGTCCATACCATCTTTATACATAGCAGCAGCACCACCTGTTTCATGTATTAGTTTCTATTTATAAAAATAAGCAACATTTTACCATTTATTTTTGTAAACACTGCACATTAATGTTTTCCAACTAATTTTGTACTTTCATTTTTTGGATTTCCAAAGCATTGCTTTCTTTTCTGGTCAAAGCTTTTCTCCTCGCAAAATTCTTATTCCCAATATTCTTGCGACTCTTATCTTCAAAGGTCATCCTTATGGGTTTTTTCCCTTGACTGGGATGTAAATGACCCTGTTTGGATAAGGGCTATCCAAACTCATCGGAAGCAACTGTATCATGTAAAGTACTGCAGGAGTAGGTACAGAAGGCAAATAACAGTTATCTTACTTCCATGAGTAAATCACTTTTCATTTTTTAAAATAGGAAAAAATTCTTTCTATTCAATATCTTACATGCCTGTGCTTCAGCAAAATTATCTCTTAAAATCTGTCCTATTAAAATAAATAAAGGACTTTAATTTTAAATAATTCCACTAATGATCAGTATAATCAGTTATTTGATTCTTTTATAATATCCATACCAAAACAAAGTCTAACCAGAAGCAAATGTTATTTGTTTAGGGACTTGGGGTAAAAAAAAAAAAAAATCTCCTGTTCGTCAGATTAAGAATTCTAGAACAAATTAATATTTATGTCCTGTTGCTCTTTTCCATGGGGAGTTCACTCTGATGTTTTGGGCAGTGTGTACCTCTAACCAAGATTCAAAATTACAGAATCTCTTCTCATCTCTCATGGCCAAATATCTATTTTGTATGTTCTTCCTTTTGTGTTCTTGGGTTGTTTTTGTTTCTTTGGGTTTTTTTTTTTTGTTTTTGGTTTTTTTTTTAATTAAAGGAGATTCTGGTAAAGCAGTGTGAAAGAAATGAAATATCAAAGTACTTTCTGACTGTAACAGAGTACAAGAAAAAGGAAGGAGGGACATGATATGCTTCCCCTTTCCCTGGACTATAATGTTTTTTAGGGCGCTCTGGCACATCGGTTCTCCTGCCTGAGGAGGCAGGAGTCCACCTCTCTGGCCGTGTTGCCCAGAGCTGTCAGGATGCAATCCTGCACCAAGAAGGATGCAGTAACTTCACTTAAGCTTTGGAAAAGCCTTTGTGTACAGTACAGTTCAGGGAAATCAGCACCTAAGTTTCCAATTCATTGGAAACAATGAAATGCAGAGTAGTGTTACCTCTCTGGTTCAAACAGCTCACCTTGCTATACTGCAAAAACATCAGTGTGCTAGATAAAAATGTTATAGCATTCTGGTTAATTGTTAATGTAAAACTTTCTGGGGGAGAAAGTTTGCATCTTGTTCATGTCTGTGGTAGCATTCTTTGAGATCTGGAGCATGAGATTGACGGTGCTGATACTACCTGCTTTTCCTTCCTTCAGCTTCTAAAATAAATCTTCTGAAGTGCCGACCAGAGGATATGTGAAGGAGATAGCTGCATGCTGAGAAAGCATGTCTGACTGTGCTATTTCTGTCATTTTGACTTTTCTACAAGACTTTTGATAATGGCACAGAAAGAAGCATCTGTACAGTTTATAAGGCTAAGTAATTCTGTGCAATGACATAAGCAAATCTTCTGTGCATATTGCAAAGAAACAAGGAAGCTAACATGTCTAATTGCCATCTCTAAGGAAAAAAGACACACCCAAGCTCTTCTGTGCTCTCTAAAGCATGTACTGCATTTTCCTCAAAGGCATTTTTCTGAGCTCTGCTTGAGATGAACATCAGCAAAGAAAAACGTCAGCCTGCTGTTCTTTCACCAAATATAACTATTAATGCTATAATGATCACTCAGTCATCAAGACCTTTCTGCTACAATGCAAGCATCTTTTCTGAATATAAGTGTATCAAAGGCCACCAAGTTCATAAAAGATCCATTTTATAAGTGTCAAGTTCTACTTTTATGCCAAGGTTTCTGGGAAACATATAAAGAAATGAAGATATTAATATATGTATTGTATCTCCAGCCTGCTCTGTGGAGCTGACCAAATTACAGGGTATTTGATTTTGTTTAATGGTTGCAAGAAACATCATAGGAAACAAAACAAAGACATAATTGGCTTAGATTAACATAGAAATGTCTATATTTTTAAGGAAAATAGACAAAATACCCTTCTGTATAGAGTAAGAATGTTCCTTTTGACACCTATATTGAGGATATTGTGTAATTTTTGTGTTTAAGTTTTCATATAAACTTGAAAAAAAGGATGTTTGTTTATATTGAAAAATATATATTTCATGTTTTTGAGAAGCTGAAAGAAGAGACGGTTACACTAATTTGTCAACTTTTTTTCCAAAGTACATCTGAAATTCCTACTTTAATTCCTGTAAAGTCCTGTAAATTCTGTAATTCCTGTAAAATAAGTATCTTTTTTTGGTAGTTAGATTCCCATTTTTTTTCTGTTTAGGGTTATAACACAACTTTGCGATTTACAGACAGATAACTTCAGGAAGTGTTCTGGTTCAGAAGGAGGAAATACCAGTTAGCATCTTAGCTTAGATTTGTACTTAGACATGACCCTGAGACAAATGAGCTCTTTCCACTGAGTCAGTGCCTGTAGATAACCATTAAGGCACCATCCTGTAACAAACCGGTGACATAATCCAGAACATGCAGAACACTTGGAACACATCTGGGGAACCATAGAACAGTTGATAAGTACATTTGTAGTAAATACTTATCCTACTTCTTAATTAAATGCTAGTGAAATTAAAATGGTGGGTTTGAAATGAAAAAATAATAAACCCAAAGTGTTTGCAGCTAGGTGGTGCCATAGGCCTATGCAATCCCAGTCAAATTAGGGATGCATTACAAGAGGACTTCCATTCTACACGATGGTGTATGAAAGCAGGCTGTGATCTAGGAGTCAGAAACTGCTTCAGAGAATGGGTTTTGCTGTCTCTAGTACTGCAAGAAAAATAGTCACTTCAGAATTGTTTCCTGTCCCCTGACACCACTAAGTCAAATAGAAATTACAAGACCCTCTTGTGAAGCACCAGAATTTAGGTAGTAATGTGTTCCTGACATATACTGAAATTACATATGAGCTTTTCATCAAACTCATGCATACAGGTGCTAAATATGAAATAATATATACCAAAACCACATGGTTCTTAGACTGGAGTTGAATAATGCAAAATTCTGGGAGAAATTACAGACACGGATAATTCAATTTTCTGCTTGATGTCTTAAGCTAGTAGTGCACATGGAAGTACATGCTCTAGTGATCCCCTCCTGAATACTATATGCAAATTTTATTATTTACCCTTAAATAGTAATCCAGTTGTTTCCTTTACTTTTCCTTGACTCGCCTAAACATCTCAAAAATAGCAAGTATTTTGTTATGAAACTCCCACAGAAACCTTACATAGCTGGAGGAAACGGCAAGCTAAGTATATTTCTAAGACTTATTTTCCAGATGACATAATTTTAGACCACTCTTGAGTTTCATGGAACTAATTTAGATGAATCTTTCCTGTGCTTCCTAACAATGTAGATTTTGAGGTCAACTTCTAATTTTTACATTACTATGTGGCACAGTATAAATAATACAGATTACAAATGCATTATCACTACATGAACGCTTTTAACAGAGCATCAGAACTGTGTGCTCACTAGCTTGAACCCAACAGCACACAATTACTGCAATATAGCATTCAGTTGAAGTAGGTGATGTGGTTTTCTTGAATCCCTTTCCATAACACATGCATCTATCTAGAAATCTGGTTCCTTTTGCCCATTGCTCCAGTGCTTACTGCAGTTCACATGGTCACAGTGCCTTTGGAAGTAGTGCATTAACAGACTAGGAAAAGGGACTTCATCTGAACTTAGACTTGTCTGCAATTTAGGTGCCAAAAGGTTCAGTGAGCTATTGAGACCATCTGACTTCAAGTTCTATCTGAAAATTATGCCCCTGTTCTGTGCCACAAGGACCTTTATGGTGTCTCACCTTGAAATCACTGAATGGATTAAAATCTTTGAGTTTCCCCTGCACTTGAAGTGGGAAACCATCACTCACAACTGAATTTCTTAGAGATGCCTTTCCTCTAGTTTATGCATTTCATTCTCTTCTTATGATGCAGAGCTGTGGTCTTTCCTCCTCTTTCTACTTCTTTTACGATCCTCTTTCTCCTTGAATCACCACACCATGTGGAACTGTATGATCAGCAGAAAAACAATTTAGCTTACTGTAGGTGATCCATTCTTTAGTATTCAGTACACTCTTCACAGTTCAATAAGTACAAGTTGTGTAAGTTACAGTAAGAAGGCTGTTCTATTTATTCTGTGCTCTTTGCTTATTTGTGCCTTGATTATATAGTTCTTACAGTGACATTTTCAGTTAAAGTATGTACAGAGGAATTGTATGGAAAATTGTTACCTGCTGCTTATCTGTATTGTGTCTTGTTTATTTTTATGCCTATACCTGTCAAAACTCACCAAATGTAAAGAAATTGCTAATGCCATTAGAAACTGCATTATTATTTTTATCATCACAGGGGACCTTAGCCAGACTGGTTAGCAATAGGAATGAGGAAGATTTCCATTAATACCTCTCCTGATCACACTTGCAAGCTAATGTGTGACAATCAGGTGCCCTGATGCCTTACTCTGTGAAGGCTCAATCCAGTGGCTTTTACCTCTGGAGATGTGGTACATACAAACCTGGGAATGCAGCCCTTCATGAGTCTCAGTGGGATGTGATATGCATCTGTGGGCTGTGACAGGCTGCCCTGCCCCTCTTTTCTGTAGCAACTCTGCAAAAATGATCTCAGCCACAGCCAGAACACGGAGTTCAGTGCTGTGCTAGCGTCCTGCTGAGCACTCTTATACAAACATCCATCTTTGAGGTGGCAGGCTGATGAAGTGTCAAGCAGAGCATGTATTGAGCCCTTCTTGGAGCCTCTTTGTCACTGTGTAGTCATCACAGGATGATGCTCTTTTTGTCAGCAGCACTATTTTTCACTGTCGTCTCACAACCAGGCTGGTCAGATGGCTGGGTCATTGGTTATGCCAGGTATTTCACAAGGCAGTGCTTTCCATGAGCTTTTGCCATCTGATATGAAGAAGATAATTGTACATGTAAGGCTGTCAGTACAGAGTAAGTCAGTTCAAGGTGCTCAAGAACAAATGGACAATAAGGGCCATGTTATTTTGTTTGTTCTTGCAAAGAAAAGAAAGGAAAAAGAAGAAAAGACTTTCAGAGAAGTTTGCTGGCAATATGTCCTGTAAATAACCTTCCTTGCTTCTCTAAGTATGATACTAGATTAATTTTAACTCATCTTAATGAACCTGGCCAAATGCATTGAACCATTTCAGCATAAAAGTAGGCAATTTCCCTACTGTAGTGCAAATGTCTAGGATATCATAAGTGTTAGTAAGCCTTCAGAGCCAACTTGCAGATACCTAACAGTACATACACTGTTGCTATAAATAATAATCCAAAGACTGGTAGGAAAGTACATCCCTTAAACAAATCAAAAGCAGTCCATATATCTGAATGCCAGACACTGTTTTTCCCTAGCATTAAAACTTCAAGGCATGACAAACATAACTTGCCTCACTCTATGCAGCATTTGGGAGTATCACACTCTGCACAGCATAAGCGGAATTCAGACTCAAGAGTTCCTTTGTATCACATCTTGCCCACAACACAGAAGTGTCTGTCAAGATGACCAAGGCACTTTTATGAAAAGGTAAACTAACTGAGGGCAGAGCTCCACAGCCTGTAGCATAGGCTGCAGGAATACATGTGTTGCACATGATGTCATGAACCTCTTGTGTCCTCCTTGGCCCACAAGGACAAGTATTTGAAGTCAGCAGTAATGGAGTCATTGAAAGACTTTCAGGGCATGACTGCTAAGAAAGTAGAATCAATTTCACGTCTATAGTTCTTCAGAAGACCAACAAAACTCTGCAAAAGGCAGTTCTTGCTTGAAGGAGGGTATACAAACTCACAAAAACAAACCAGAAAAACTACCCCAAAGAAACAGGTATGTAAAAACTAACCATTGCTTCCATTATAGGATTCATTTAAAAACTGACAACTGTTTAATTTGTACAGAGAGCCAGTTTTTCTGCCTTCTCTGAAATATTTCTGGAGCAGCAGCAAAAGTTCTTTTGCCTTTCTGGCACGCCTATTGAGCAGCTATGAAGTTATTTCTCTTAAAAAATCTTTTGTATTTTCCCTCCTACTAAAGCTCTGGGTTTCCAACGGACTGTGCAAAAACTTCAGGGAATTTTAAACACATATTTTATTAATCCATTCAGAAGTTTCCTCCATATATATTTTATTAATTTTGACTTTCTATCTGCTACCTCAGTGCAAGAATTTTCTCTACCATCATGTGAGAGCTGAAAATTGGTTTTTGTCTTTCCACCTCGTCAGGTGAAAAAAAATTCTCCTAATTTCCTTGTCTTCCTGGCTTTAACCTCTGCATCCTTCCAACCAATTTAAATTCTATAAAGTGCTTGAAATCACATTTACAACAAATACACTCTACAGGATACCTCTGTATTGTGTACCTCTATATTGTTCATTCATCAAATACTCACCCACTCCATTTGGAACATACACTATTGAGTTTCTCCTTCCTTTCAAATCATTAGGAGTTAAAGAAAGAGAACTTGCTTTTTAAAGTCCAAATGTTTGTGTGTTTTCAGCAAGACACTTCACATTACTTGAACCGTTTCTCCTGTTTATGAGGAAGGTTTGCATCAACTGGAAATGAAAAGAACATCACGCTCCAATGGATTGAGATGGTGACAAAAATTGAAAGAGGTACAGAAGCTTTTCAAAGACAGTAATAAATGGATTCTTCCACCTCTAAAATTTGAATGACTCTGTTAGAAGGCTAACATATTTTCTGTGCCCAAGCTCTGATTAGAATTTTGTTTTAAAGGGTAAAACAATAATCAGGGTTTGAATGGTCCTTGCTCTTTCTATTTCCTTTCCTCCCCCTCTACAGACTCCATGAATGTAATTTTCAGCATCACATATTTGTATATGGCCTTCCCTTCTGCCCCCACATTTACATCATGCTATGTTAAATTCCCTGGGATCTGGACACCCTGTTTTATTTATAAGTGTGGCAAATACCATTCTATTGCATATACCATTCTATTATCTCAGCTGGGCTAGTTCATTTCCTTTTACCTCATTTCCTATGTAACTCTGAAGTTTTATTTCCATCTACCCTCCAATTTTAGCAGCTGCATCTAATCATATTCTCTTTTGCTCTAAATTTCCTGTGGATACATAGGAGTCCCTAAGAAGCTTATCAGAAGCAGTTGTTTGTGTTCCTATTACCATTCATCTTTTGATTGTGTTTTACTTTTTAAAAAAGAGGACTGGTCAGTGTGGCTTCAGCTTTGTACTGCATGGAAGTTTGCAAGTTACCTTACAGTACATCTTCCATCCTTTTCTTGCAGTACTTCATTATTCGAGTTCAGGGACTTCTCTCTGCCTCAGCTGTCATTTGCATTTTTCTGTTACTTATGCAGTACTTTTATAACTGCTGTCATCTGACTGAAACAGTCCATAAGCTGTTTTAACCTTCCCCTCCTGTAGACTACCATTTTCATCTCCATTTTAGAGGTGGAGAATATCAGCAGAGTGGAGAGCAGAGGGTTGTCCCTGTAAATGCTTGGGAGGAGGCTCATGTGACAAAATGCATTGACTGTGATCCTGTTTTCTTCCTAATGGAAACATGGACCACCAAGAAGACAGTACATAGAATTTGCTGACTTTTAAAGAAAATATTTTCAGTGAACTGCTCTCAGTAATGAGATGATCAACAAAAGAAGCAGCAGAAATGAAAACTGCAAGTAAGGGAAAGGGAAAGCCTGCTAATAGCCAGGCTTATTTTAGTTTAATAGAAGAATGGCACAAGAAATGACTAGCTGACATGACAGAATAGGATGAGAGTATTCCAGGTTTAGACAGAAAACAAGAAGTGCAAAGCAGAGTACAATACTTTAAATATGTAAAAGCAATCTGTAAGTTAATAATCAAAAGGAAGAGAAAATACTCATCTTTGGTGGTCAGAAATTGTACATATGATAGCATCATGCGTAAATTTGTAAATTCAGAGTTATTTCCTTATTTCTATGTTAATACACCTGACCTTTTCCTTATTGTTTGTCTCTAGTTAAATGGCTGACACTTACGAAAACATACAAGAGAGAATGTATTTCACTGTTGAGTATTCTAGGACTCACCATTATCTGACTTAAAGTTCCCCTGTCAAAGCAGATCCTCGCCCAACACAACTTGAAATGAGTTTCTGTTGAGTCACTTGTTGCATATTAAACTTTCACTGTTCTCTGTTACCACAATATTCAGGCTGGAAATGTATGACGAAATATATCAGTCTGGTGCCCCTAATCCATGTAATTCAAGCAAAAAAATACATTGAAAGAAGGGAGCAGGGAAAAATATTTTTAGCTGAGTACCATTTATTCTGTTCTATACTAATCACTCCCAGCCTTTGTTAAGTGACTCATTTTTAACACTGTGCTGTTACAGTCATGCTGCTTAATGCTGTATGTGGCCAGGATCCTGCTTGTGTTAGTCATGGAATCCCACAAAGTGTAAGTGACTGAAATCCAGCCATGTTCTCCCCCTGTCTTGGGGTGACTTTATGATGCTGTATCCCCTATTGCCTGCTTATTGCCCAGCCATGAATCCTGTGCCTTTCTGTGCCTTTAAGCCAGACTCGAGAGAGGGGGCAGAAAAGCGGTGAAGTTCCTTTGGTGGCTGTGTTCAAAAGCACAGATAACTCGCTCTCTCCCCAGCTCTCAGCTCTACAGCAGGCAGGAGAGTTGCATTCTCTTGCTTTTTAGCTAGCTTCTTGTTCATTAGCTGAAGCAAGGATTTTCCTGGGACTGTGGCTTCTTCTTCTTTTCCTGGAACTGTTCAGCTTTGCTCCGGTCCAGAACACCATCACTGAGAGGCCCCACACCATGGCCCAGAGGGCCCCATGCTGCACCCCAGATCCAGAGAGAGCAGAGCCACACCTACAGAAAGGACTCTGAATCTACCTGGTTTTTCTCCACCACAAGAAGGTTTATTATCTAACATTATTCATTTTGGGCCTGTGTGCACTTTGCTTGTTAAATAAACAGCTTTTTTTTCACCTTCCTCCAAGAAATTTCTTTCCAAACCTGGGTGGGGGAGGAGCTGCTGAAACCTGCCTTCTATTAGAGGACACATTCATTTCAGAGGTTTTCTCCCAATTTGTCTCAAACTGAAACACTCTCTAAAATAAACATTTATTAATGTATCCAAATATGCAGTAAGAGAGGAAACAAGCTTGATTCTGATGCAAATTCAATGAAGTCAAGAAGTGACTCCTGTGCAAAACCAGCATGCAGCCAGAACAAGACCTCAGAGTACTAACTGATTATTTCCTCATCAGAGCAGCATCCCAGAGTACACTGCACTGCTATATGGTGACCTCTTGGGTCAGATTTCAGTTCAGGGTAAGTTTGGGGATGTCAGTAGGATTTCACACAAGTTGCAGTGATAGGAATGCAGATTTATTGACTAATACACATCCTACATCAGGTTGTACTGCTTATTGATGTTGAGAAGGACCCATAGGACTCTTTGTAATCTATCACGTGAGTGAGTGGGTGCGTGTGTAACAAACCAAAAGCATTCCAACCACGAACTCTCATAGAAGTCCAACTAGCTGGAAACCATCCTAAGATTGTTTGGCTTCTCTTTTAAGTTACTGGTGGAGCAGATTTCACATTTCTAGACTGCCTATCATATAGTGTATCATGTAGAGTCTCATGTAGAGTCTGCATCATAGTATGCACCTCCTTATAGTCAATCTAAACCTTCACTAAAATTAAAGAAATCTTTTCTCATTTTCCTCTGGTATATAGAGAGAATATTTAATTCATTAGAAAGCTAATGTCCCTCTTTATATTTTTCTAAAGGATGAAAACAAATGCAAACTTTTAAAGATTTCCTCATAGTTATTTTCTCAGCCTGAAATTGTTTTATTTTGCTTCCTTTATTCTCTTAATCACAACAATTTTATTTAAGATTAGCAGTGTTTTTGTGATTGTATGTAACATGTTGGATGAATATCATATTTGTTATGAACAACAAAAAAGGACTTGATTCACTTCCTATGCCTGTGGTCAGCAGGATTACAAAGAGAATGGTGCAATTTTTGTAAGAAAGGAAGAAGGCGGCAGAAGAATTAGAACAGGGATGAAAGCAGTTTAGTATACTTAAAAGCTGTGTGCCAGAATTGTGTATTATGAAGTGTCACAAGACACATGTAAAGAATAACCTGGTTTTAATCTCAGTGGCTTTCACTTCCCTCAAAGTGTGGGGAATGCATAAATTGGTATGGTCTGACAATGCAGTACTCACCTCTTTTTGCTGTTGTGTGATCTGATGTGTGCTGAAAACCTCGGCTGTGCTGTTTATATATTTGACCTGTTAGGTAATCGCCATTACATACCGGAGAGATTTTATGAAGGAAGGCCTCTCCTTCACAGACAAACTTGCTACAAAACCAACATACAAACAAAAAACTAGAATTAAACCTTTTTTCCATTATCTCCAAAGTGTACAAGCTCTTGGTGTTAGAACTAAGAGATGACTTTAATAGCCAAAGTTAAAAGCTATCTTGGTGCCAGGGACTAGGAGGGGGCATCACTTGTAGTTAGAAAGATTGATATCATCCCACAGCCATGGGAAGAAAGACTGATAAAGATTTTTTTCTCTTAGCTTGTTCACTGCCTGAAGGAAAAACACATATTTGTTCTAGATTCTGACCAGGATATGCTTTTTTTCCGACACCAATCATGGAATTTAAAAAAAACCCCATGCATTTCTGTCATAGGTACCAGTTACTCTTACATGTACAGGGTCTTTCAGGCTAATATGTAAGCAGATGATATTGAAGACAGGATGATATTATTACAGGCACAGGCAAGCCATCTGGCTTTGCTTTATCTGAATTATGATGATGTATTTACCCTCACAGTTTGTTGTCTTTCACATAAAGTAGGATTGGCCTTGAGAAACAGCTGTTTATTCCACAAGATAACAATGCTTTGAATTTCCATACAGACCCACATCTGAGGCTTTCAAAGAGCTTTACAAATGTTAATCCATTAAGTATCAATGTAAGGCATTCCCTGAGGCAGGTGTTAATTACCTCCATTTCACAGAGCTCAAGCAAGAGAGGCAAGGGGGGATCCAACCACCTTATTTTTAAGGTAGCTCAGCAAATCAGAGCACAATCAGAGAGAGAATAAAAGAGTTCTGGCACTCGTGTCTGCTGCAAAGCTCTCTCCCTTTCATCAGTTTTTATGTTTTTTGTCTTAAAAAAGATGAAGGGGATGAACTGGTTAGATTTTGGCATGAGATTACAGCGGAGAAGAACTGGACAGGATGTTGCCCCATGGATTAAGTCAGACTGCTACCCAGAATATCATAAAGGCTGTGGGGGTAAAATAAAAAAAGGAAGGAAAAAAATTATTATCTCCATGATTGCCATAATAGATGATGTAGGAGCAAGTCTCCATTCTTCACTTCTGCTGTGGGGACCTTCTAAAACAATCTCTTTTGATGCAGTTGTAGAACAATGTTATGATCCCTTTCCTACAATTCCACTTTCCCCATGCTATTATCAGGAATTTCATGTACTCCAGAGGAAGAAAAAATATCAGAAGCTGACACATAATGCAGTTTATGCTTTTAAAAGAAAGAAGACAGAACAGTTCTAATGAAGAAATGGGTCTTGATTATCCTTTCCTAGTAGAGCTGTTGTAGGATTCTTTTTCGCCAGTGTCCGTTACCATAATCTTATGGAAAAAGTAGATACACACGTGTGGAAACAACTTTCTTTTTTCATCCAAAAAATTGCCCTACAGAGCAGCTATTTGAACTTTCACTGACACATTTTTCAGAATTCCTCACACAGCTCTGACAGGGATAAAAAGATGCTGCTTCTTATCTGAATTTATTGGAAACTGATTAGCAGAGTACTCAAGTTGCAGTTCCAAGAAGAGGACAATAAAATATATCAATATTAAGGATATGTACAAGTCTTCCACAGATTAAGGATATGTACAAGTCTTCCACACATAACTTCTAAGTAGCCATGAGTAGTTGTGAATAGGATAGGTAGGAGTACTCATACACAAGTGTTCTTGTTCCGTGATCTTATAAGGGTTTTTTTTAAAAAAAATTTGCTAAGTATTCTGGAGCAAAGACACAAACTTTTTTCAGAGTTTTCATCCTGGCAGGGACATTCCGCATTAAAACACACCTCTTCATAGTGCTGTTCTTCATAATAATTCTGAATGATCTTACTCTTTATTATATCTAACACTACTTTAAATCTCCTTGTTTTCCTCAAGTAGCTTTCCTGTAATTGAATCACTAAACACTGTGCAGCTATAGTAACTTTTTTCTTTTAGGTCAATGTCTGGGTGTATCTTTCTCCATCCTTTTAAGCATTCCTACTGCCCAGAATACTTTCACTTCGAAATTAATCAGGCACTCTGGGTCACACTGAATTGTGTCTCTTTGAGGTATTTGCTGTCATCAGTATCATCATTTGCCATCAACCCGGACTCTGTAGTCTGAATGAGATAGATGTGTTCCCTCCCTCATGTGCTGCTTTTTGACATGGCAAAGATCAATCTACTGAGAGAGAAATTTAAATTGGAGTAACATTTGTTAAAATTACCTGCTGAAAATGCAAATCTACGATCACTTGGGAATTCAAGGACCTCTGTCTTGTTGTGTATTTTTCACAGAAAGATCACATCACTGACTTATCTGCTCCAAGAACAAATTGCTCTTGAGAGAAGTTGTACTAATTGCTTTTAATAAAGTTCCTCTGGCAGAATTAGCCATCACTACTTTAATCTGCTTACCTTTTCCAGGCCTTTTGTCTTTGATATACCTTGTTCCAGAACCACCTCTTCCATATTTTCACTTTGGCATGAAAATGGCAACCAGCAAATAGCACAGTATTTGTATGTTGGTGGAAAAGCAATGGTCAGCAGCATTCCATCTGGTAGCTGGAACCCAAAGTGCACCAACCATGACTTCCTTTGCATGGAAACATGTTCTGTCACTGCATGATACATTTGCTAAGGGGCTCCAAACATATTTACATATTAAGCTATTCACTGTCTGATAAACACATTGATCATATACTTGCCTTTCCTGATAATTTTAGAGGACTTCTGATACATGAGAGCAGTTTTGGAAAATTCTGCATGGATTATACACATATAGTGCATATATATGGACTAGAACTCTAACCTTGTTCAGGCGAGCTACAGGCATCTCATTTTTGCTGGTTTTACTGAATTCATTTTAAATTTCTCCAGTAGCTGACAGCTTCCCTGCTAGTTGCTATGCATTATTTTGATGATCAGTTCAGCCCAGGTCTGCAATATATGTCAGAAGGCTGCTGAGAAAAATAGCATATAATCAAGAAATTGAAGTGGGCTGTAATAGAGACACAAGAGGACTGAACCAAGATTCTGTCTACTGCAACTGTTTTGCCACTTTCTAATTTTGCACTGTGAAGTTGAAATTTTAGTAAAATACTTTTCACTTCTTATAGTGTGGAGATCTAAATTACAATCAAGAGAGAAGTGTACCTGTTGCTTTCTTGGCTATGGCATTTAAATCAGTGCTTTATTTTATACTACATTAAAACATAAGGCAACATTTCAAGGGGCAGGAGAGGCCTTTAGGGGAGGTGATGGACATAGAAGTGACAATTGGTTTCTATTTATTTGTCCTCCCTGCTCATCTCTGTCATGTTTTATTTCCTTGCACTAAAATGTCTGTTTCTACACATGAATTGCCTTTGCTTTCACTTCAGTTTCTTTCAGAATTTTAATTTGTACCCGGGGCTCTCTTTTGTATATTTACTCAATGCTTGGCACAAAGCTCTGATCTCAGCTGGGCCCTCTGGAAATTTGAATTTTAACTGTGGCCTGCAAGATGCAGAGTTTAGAAATAAGCCCCTTGTAGTCTAGCTCTAGGCCATACAAACAATACCCTTTAAAAAATGGATAATAGTGTGCAAAATGATCATGGTTAGCCAAGCTATTTGCACTTACATGGACAAAAATAAGGATTTGAAGGATATGTGTGTGGCTGTGGCAGCTAGACTTGATCTCCTGTGCTGCTGTACTCAGAGGGACAGTTCTTGTGGGAGTGAGCAGCATTCTCATATTGTAAACACTCAATTTTTAATATGTGCCATTAATAATACAAGGAAAATGGAGGCATGTCTTTGTATCCCATTCATGGCTTTGCATTCCATTAATCACAAGGGTAGTCTTCAATTTTACTGCTCCATTAGGAAGGGTCTGACTTATCAGTCTGTGAATGGTTGCAGAGACCAAACGATCACATCCCTGCATTCCCCAGCCTGCCTAGTTCCTATCACCGTCATTTAATGGTGATAATGAGGGTTGGGCAGCGACACATGCAGAGATACTGAACTTTTGTGCCTGAGTCCCAAGGTTCGCCGCTGGCCGGGCTCGGAACAGGTGGCAGTGTTCCCCTACAGTATTTCTCATCGCCTTCTCCCTTGCTCTTCGTTCGTCCCCGAACCGCTGACATGCAGATGCAGTTTTCCCGGTGAACCACTAGATGCCCGGAGATCTCTTTGGTTCAACACTTCTTTCAACAACCAAAGCTGTTACTAGGGCGAAGAAAGGAACAGCATCCCATCTAAGCATCAGAACAAGAGCATGTTCACTGGTGGGGAATATTTTCCAGATTAAAGTAATATCTGCCTTATAAATCTATTCAGTTCAAGCACTGAAAAGGAAAGTACTATACGTCTTAGGGAATTTATCAATATCTCAGTTGAAAGAAGTTAGATGGTTCCCTAGGGCTGTGCTGAAAGAAGCCAAGAAATTAATACAGAGATGGAAATCTCTCAACTGCCCCAAATAACAGAGAGTTCAGCAGAAATATATCATTTCTGGCAAAGGTATCCTTAGAAGAGCTGAGCACAGTAAGAAAGAGTTAATACAGTCAAATTCTGGAATCGTTGCACAGCAGTATAAACTAAAGTATTGCCACTAATCTCAGTGAAGTTATTCATGCTTACATCAGTGTTAAAGGAAAGCGGAGTATGACTCTTGAAGTACTAGACTTGTGCTGGATACGAGCTTAAGCCCTCAAGGCATGGAGCACTTAAGTACATGGTGCCCTTTAATTCTGCGCAGGGAGACCCTCGCTGACTAAGGCAGGGCACCCTTCTCCTTAAGCACGGATAAGCTTCGCTGCGGCACGGCCAAGCCCTTCATCACACCGCAGCACAGAGAGCGGAGGGGCTGTGATTCAGTGAGCCTGCCTTGCCAAACCGAGGTGATCAGTAGCTACCATGCAGCTTGCCTATCCTGCTGCTGAGACATAACTGAGCTATATATCTACCTTTTTAAAGCATTAACTCATCCTCAGTCTACACAATGGGCCCTTTGGGATAGATTTTAGTGAGGTAAGGATCTGGCATGTGCAGTTTCTCAAGAGATTTAAAGATAGTAGATGAGTATTTGTCACATGCATCCTCATCCTAGGTTAGAGGGTTCTGTCTGAAGTAGCGTAAGCTGACAGAGCTCCCTTGACTTCCCTCAGCTTTCTCGTGATCTGGGCACTCTGTTTAATGAGGGGGCATTTACCTTTCATAATATAGGTGCTTCTACCCAACCCTTTTCAGCAGTTTTCACATAGTAAGAGAACATTGAGTGACCCATTTTTTTAAAAGTGGGCCTTGCAGTGATCAATTCTGCTGCCCAAAGATACCCAGAAAATTAATACTAGAGGTTGAAAACCAGCAAAACTCTCAGGACTCCTTTTGCTTTGAGTGCTACATGACCCCACTAAATTAGTAGTCCTGCAAAAGACTGACTCATTTTATTCTCTGAGTTCTCTGAAGAGCTCTGTGGAACAGCTTGGGGGATCTTTACTACACAAAATTCTTCTGATAAAATAGGTAAAACTGTTCTTAACAGAACAGTTGTTCCTCATTTCTACAAAAGCAATAATCATATTATAGGAAGAAACTTTTTCTCCTATTTCAAACAAGAATGTTGAAATAGGCTTATGTGTGCCAAGCATTAAGGCACCACCTCTCCTCCTCTGCCTTTTTTTCTGATATTAGAATGCATTTGCTCCAGGCTGCAGCTTCAGGAGCTTGTAACACCTCACTTTTCTAGGAAACTTCAACAACAAATCCCAAGTGGTTTTCAGAATTAGCTAAAAGAGAAGAAAATCAGCTAGGTACAACATTGTATAATCACTGTAATCAGGCTTATATTGTGAGTTTATACATTAGGCTTCCACCCGCCTGGATTCCTCTCAAAGTCAGACCTTTGTGAGGGTGAAAGCAGCTTAGTGACCTGAATAGTGTGGTTTTTCTGTCAGAATGTACTGTCTCTTTGAGAAGTGTTACATTGGAATTGATCTTCTCAGAGAGTGATTTGCTAATTTAGAAGTTGCTTTGAGTGCACAGATATTATCTATTTCCTAAAGAATTCTTCATTCGTCATTTTGAGTAGGAATGCACTGAAAATCTGGCTAAGCGGAGGCCTTAAACTTGTAATGTACAGAGACTGGATAAACTCTATTTCGTAGAATTGTTTAGGTTGGAAGAGACCCTCAAGATTATTGAGTCTAACCACAAACTTAACACTGCCAAGACCACCTCTCAGGTAGTTGTAGACTGTGACAAGGTGTCGCCTGAACCTTCTTATCTCCAGACTAAACCACCCCAGTTCTCTCAGCTATTTCTCATAAATCCTGTTTTCTAGACCATTCACTGACTTTGCTCCTCTTTGGACCTGCTCATTTCCTCACACTCACTCAGGGATTTAGACCTAACTGTTCACAACCCTTCCTCTCAACCCTCCCCACTTTTCCCCCCAGCTCTACTGATCTGCCCTTTTTTTTGTTTGTTTTCTTTCTTTCTAAATTACTTGCCTCCCACAGAAGTTTAAGAGAGCTAAAGGCAGAGTAACTTTATGCTCAAATATCAGCACCCTATAGAAGACACTGTTCTGTAAGAGGAACAATCAGCAAGAGCCACAAATAGTCTAAAGTCCCAAACTCCTGCTACCTTTTATCTAAAGGATTACCTCTGATTAGAATCACTGCAGTAAAATCTCAGCAGTTCTAACCAAGAAAATCAAATAAAGAGTCACCTTTTTCCTGCCCCCTTCACCCACATGGCACTGCAGAAAATCATACTGCCATTCTCAAATAAACCACTTTGTAAAGCCTGTTGCTGCTTGTGGAGGACCTCATAGACTATCTAATGGCTCTGATGAGCAGAGACCCTGTTAACTGAGGTCTTCCTTCTTTGGGATTTCATTTGACTACGGACACCTCATTTTATAAGAGCAAAAGCAAAATGGGGGGTTATTTCAGAGACAGAGTGCTCCTCCTGCATCAAAAAGCAAAGCTACTAGAAGCAAAAGAGAGGCAAATTTGGTTTTATACTCTTTACCACTAGGAAGGAAAAGTTTGGTTTTTTATTATAGCTCTTTCCTTGTGAAATGAGTGGTCAATATTTATAGATTTTCATTTTCAGAGAAGAAGATGAATCCTTAGACGCTCATAGGTATTAATACCAGAATGAGCCATAATAGTTACCCTGTGTGGCTTTCTGTGCCCCAGAAGGTTTGGGCTTCTGCTCCAATGTGAGGCAATGCTGGGATCAGAGTAAGCTGTCATCCTGTGATCTGATTTTCTTTTTAGAGGCTTCACTTAGGCTTCAGCCATTGGCATTTAGCTCATCCCAGAGTGTGTTGCACTGTGTTCCCTGATTGAGGTCTGGTCAGGCAGAAGCCTTTCTCAGCTGCACATTTTACACACATCTATGCTTCCTTAAGGATGCCTTGGTAAGTCTGATATCAGTAAATATGAGGACAGAGTCCAAGCTTTTATCTTGGTTGGGAATAACTGAGCAGGACTCCTTACCTGGAAAAAGGTTGGAGTAGGCACTGCTCTTATGCACGTTTAATGTCCACAGTAACATACCTGCATAAAGCATCTTATCCATGCCTGGTCCTTAGCCAAGCACAGCACAGCCATGATCCCTTCTCTATGCAAAAGGCACAAAGGAGAGAGCATTGCTGCCTCTCTTTCCTACAAAAGGGAAACAACTAATCTTTAAACAAGTGTAGGAAAAGCAATCTTGGAGTATCTAGAAGTGCAGGCCCCAAATAGTCTCACAAAGTGACTTTAAAGTGAGGACAAGAGAGTAGAATGAGGATAAATATATTAAGAGGGAACACTTTAGCAGAACAGCAAGGAAAGAGAGCTGTTAGGTTATGTGATAGGTACCAAGGGCTGTGATGGAGGCTCTGTTACAAATGCCCTCTGAAAAAGCAGACTGGACAGAGTGTTACTGAGTATATCCCAAGGAGCCATGCTGTCTCTGGAGGGAGCCTGGCTGTTACCTGGTTTATGGTCTGGTTTCCTAAATGCATCACATGGCTATTCCTAACATTGACTTTAGCAAGACTTCTTGGTGTTAAATTCTTTGAGAAAATAATGGGTTATTGCTCATCAATGATCTCATTCCCATTTTTGTGTCCATGAAAAATCTGTTGGATTTTATTAGCCTTGCAACATGCAGGAGATTCATGACTTTACCTGGCTGTAGCAGACCATGGCACTCTTTGTGAAGGGCTGATGTCCCACTGGCTTTTGCTGATATCTGATATAAAGTGCACCAACAGAAACACCTGGTACCTCCTGGCTCATCTGTGTGGCATTGGAACCACCCCCTGCAGCTGCCTGGGGACAGCAGAGCTGCCATGAATGGAAGAGGTGGGTGCACTGCAGAGCCAAGCAGCCCCGTGGAGCAGAGAGCAGCAGGGCTGCTTTAGGTCTGCAACATTTGTTCTGCCTCTCCTGGGGAGGGGACAGCACATGCTGCAGGCACTGTGATGCCAGTACTCTGGTTAAATATTTACAGTTCATTTACTAGAGAAATAAGGGAAACTGCAATTATGGTTTATAGGGAAAATTATTTTCCAGCATGCAGGTTAATTTTTAATTGGTCAGATTTCTTCCACCCTTTTTTTCTTCCCCTAGCTATCGTCCATCTTGAACCTCAATTTTTAATTCCCTTTTAATCTGCTTTTCTGACAGAGATGAGAGATGGAGTTAAAAACAATCTCACTAAAACTTCTTGTTTCTCTGTGGCAGGTTTGGTTTTACATAAACCCTCTGCACCAGACCCTGTATCTTTAAGGACTCCCAGTGTTTACACATACCCACTCTGCCACAGAACTCCTCTAAGTTCCAGGCCCCTTGTGGACTGAGCAGCATTACTTCCTACCTACATGGTAACAAAAAAATAAATAAATCTGCGATACAGTCAATAAATAAAAAACATTACAAATAGGCCAATTTTGGAGCTATTTAAAATATGGGCTGCTGGTGCCTTGCATGACAATATATATATACACAGAGAGCAGGATTTATGATGGTTTGCTATGTACTTTAAATATCATGAAAACAGTCAATTTCACTTTGTTACAGCCTAAATCTATCTTGGCAGTTCCTGCTACAGCCTTGTTCCTGTTGCAATGCGAGTCACTGAAAATGGTACAGGCTGTTTTCTAAATGGATTTAATAAGAGCTTCTGGTATGGACAGTGGTCTTTAGGTATGTTTGGCCTTTTTTTTTTTTCCCCAGAATGTCAGTAGATGATACAGAGCTTTAGAACTCAGGCATTGTAAGTTAGCCCATCCATTTTGCATGGGCTAAATGGATGTTCTCATCTCTCTGTCTATGTATCCTAATATGTATGACCTCACTTCTTCCTTCACAATGGTGTCTGAGCAGTTCTGTGGAGAAATGAGCCCACTATACAATGTGTAGTATGTGCTGATCCTGCCTGAGACTAAATTAATTTTACCTCATCTTTCCTTTCTTGCTCCCTCTACCTCCCCTGAGATAATGCTGCAAAGCAGATCTGCAGGCGGCAGCATGCAGTAGGCAAAAAGGAAAGGCGCTGTTTGGGTGGTACCCAGGAAACATCTTGATAAAGAATATTTAGTCCGAGCACCAGAAATATCTTCTGTCTGGTGAATTGTGGATTCAGCAGATCCTCCAAGCACACATCTTGGGGCCTAGAACTGCAGTCTACTGAATGTCTTAACTCTGTGCTGCCCTCATAATATCATTGCCAATAGATGAGCAGAAATATTGGCTACTCCTTTTTTGCCTTTTTGAGAACTTCACAAAAGTGAGTCCTGTGCCAAAGTGATGCATACAAGGGGCTTTACTCTAGTGTTTAGAGACTGCACTCGCAACAGTTTTCCTGACAGTGATAATTACACAGCAATCCTTCCAGAAAGTCACTGTCAGAGAGATGTAGGGCTCTGCAGAGTAAACCTCTAGGAAGTAGCTTCTGGTGGGTTAGTTGCACTGATGCCCCTGGAAGCTTTAAACCACTTGTTGAGTAGACAAGAGTAGATTTCTGGATTAACCAGAGGAGTCAGCCAGGAGAAAGCTTGTGAATCTACTCTCTGCAGCAGGGTGGACCCATGCTGCAGTGCAGAGAGGCATATTGCAAGTCAGCATGCCTTAATTGAAGTGACTTATCTGTCTTCATCATAGATGGTTTCTAGATGTCTTTTCTTTAATGTCCCATTTGGTACCAGGAAGAGAAGAGGGCAGCCGTGGATGTGAGAAATTTCCAGGAAAGCATGGCAATCTTTCTAGCCACTCTCTGCTACCTGACATTACAGTGTCTGGTGTTCATAAACAGACCTCATTACCTAACAGTCATTTGTTAGGTAAATCTACAGTGAGACCAAAGCTACCCGTTAGGAAAATCCCCACATACCCAATGAGAGGCATGCCAGCCAGATCTCTCTGCATGGAGGATGACCATGGCCTGATCATTTTGGCAGTCCATTTAACACTGCTATCTGTTCTCTAACAGGATTCTGCAATGAGTAACATAAGTGTCTGAAGGATGGGCGTTTATAAACAACACATCTGCCAGGACAGCACCATCCCTATTCAGAACCAGTAATAAAGACATAAAGGTTTCTGTGTCTCTTAATTTATGTAGGTTATCAAGTCAGCATACAAATGTCCTTATCATCTATGTAAATATCCAGTTCCTTCTTCAGTGATTATAAAATCTTAGGTTTCACAGGTTTTCACAGTACAGCAGATTTCATAGATTCACTTTAGTTTCCTTTAAAATGTTCTTCTACAAGAAGTTATGGCCTTTAATGCATTGTGTGTCATTTTTTGATAAGATAGTTTCCCTGTATTAATCAAAACTCCAGAGCATCTTCCAAGAGCTACCAAGCTTCCAATTTGCCACAAAAGCAAATTTTCAAAATGGGTCTCCATCGTAGATTCTCAGTTTAGGCCAGTGGAGTGCTGAAATTCAGATCTAATGCCTGTGCAATTATTCCGTGAAATGAGTTTCTGGGAGGCACTTAGTCAAGGCAAGAGAGCTCCATGCAAAAATCAGGGCTTCAGTCCTGTACTAAATTCCTGCATTCCTTGTGTTACTGAATTTATAAAAGTGAAATACTCAACTTTTCCACATGACCAAACTTCATTGCATTTTTAATTCAGATGTAGCCTAGTGTTTTATTTTCAGCTCTCTCTAGGAAAAAGAATCCTCAACATTTCTAAATCCGAACACTTTGTTGCAATGACTCAAGTGTGTCTTTCATTAAATTGTATTTCCTTTTGGTGCTGTAGTGATGAAGATATTTTCTGGAGTGGGAGGAGAATGTATGTCTTGCACATGTGTTTGCTCTCATCAGCTACACACACTGCAGTTTTCTCAATACTGCTTTTTTTGGTTGCCAAATAATGTCGATTGAAAATTTCTTCTCAGATCTTCTAGTGTGGTGGCCGAGTGACCTGTGGTACAAGAGACAGAGAGAGCTCTTGGTAAGACAGTCTCTGGTGCCAAAGACTTACCGGTTATGGTGAGGGAAAGAAGCCTCTCCCCAGAATGCCATGTTCAGTTATGGCAATGTACCCCAGTGCTGTTTCCCTGGTTGGCTCCTGGTGTTAGCCACCCCCTGTACTTAAGCCTGAGCTGTCACACGCTCGGGGTCATTTGCCTCTAGAACCCTTCACAAGTTGTAGCAGTAAACTACTTTCTGTGGAACTCTATGCAAGGACCCTTCTCAACTCCTTGCCGTCAGCTTAATATTACTGAAGCCATCCCTGCTTCTGTGTGTTCATGCATGTGAGCCACTGAACTGTAGGGGACTCAGTAATATTCTAGATACTCTTTTTTTCCAATCAGGTCTCCACTGCAATTCATGCTAATTGTCACCTTTGTGGTCAGTTTCAGCAACGAAGGTGATGATTAAGTAGTCAAGAAAGATCAACTCTCAGCTTTTGTGAGGATCACAGTGGGTTTGGGCTCAGGGGGGCAGGTACATCTGAGTGGTCAAACTGAATCGTGATTCGAGAGCCTGAGATTTAAGTGGCTTGTCAGGAAGAAAGAAGTGCAGAAAGAAGTAAAAAAATGAGTTAAGCAGGGAATTACTAGTAGGATAAAAACAATAACAAAACCCCCAGCCCATAAATATGGTTCAAGGATTGAGGGATGAGACACAGGGAGCTACATTTATATGGCCTCAGAAAGAAATAATACAGCTAAAAGACAACAGTCTATATATACCTTTATCAGATCCATGAATATTTGCACTATCAAATCATTAAGGAGAGGTTAATAGGTTTAATGGAAAACATGTCAGCTGCTGGGAAATACTACAGAGGAATGTCTGTATAAGCTTGATCATGGAAAGCATTAAATCTAATATCCTCAAATGTTTTTACCTGTGCCCCTTCCACCCCCATCCCCCCTTCCCCAATTCTGTGAAAACATGAAGTGCTGATACAACTGCTTTATAATGCTGTTGTCCTCTTCTGAACATCCTGGCTTTATTGTTTAAATACACAAGCCTGGCTTATACTGTCTAGATCAAATACAAACAGATGCTAACCAGAGATGCAATTTTGTCCTTCAAAACCCTTTCCTGCTGCTTTCCCTTAAGACCAGAGATGTAGTGCAGGATCATTTGCCCCATGTAAACTAAGTTTGAAGTTACCTTTTTCCCACTGGAAATTTTTATTTACCATTAGAAATATTTGTGATTTAAACTTCCCTGTGTTTATGATTTGCCTAAACAGATTGAAGTACCATTTTTAAGCTGTTAATAGCATCAACAGAAAGGAGTTGAAGAATGGACAGCCCTGACACCTACAGGATTCAGGGAGGTGAAAATCTTCTGATCTTTCCTACCCATGCCCAAAGAAGTGTAAAGACAATTTGAGAAACCTAAGCACTCAGTGTAAAGTCTGAATCTGCAGGTGTACTTTACATAAGTTCTTTTAAGATTCAGGGTTCATACAACAAAGGGATAATACTCCTCAATTCTGCAAGACCGCATAACTTGTGGTTTTTAAAATCAGTACATCAGGAGACTGAACCGGGATCACGGCCACCACATAAAATTGACTTCACTTGCCTATTTTAAGACAGAACGGCTGGAGAAGCTGATCTATACAGACTAAGGGATATTAAAGCTGGAAGGGATTGTTGCTAAGTCCATCTGACTTGACTTTTTGCACAGTACAAACCATATGGTTCACTTGTTAAATTCTGTATCAATTCCTTAACTCCTACTTGAGATAAAAAATATTTCAATAACAAAATATAATTTTAGAAATATCACTGAGTGTGGGGACAGGATTCATCCATGACTCAGAAGTTGGGGCTGTCATCAGAAATGAGGGACAGATGGATTTCTGGCTGAAGCAATGATGTGCAGTATCGTTGTCAAGCCTGTCCCACCTCTCAGTTCTTACAGCTTTTCTCCTGACTCATAATTTCTCCTTTTGTGCAGACATTTTCCTAGTTATGCACAAATGTACTACTTTGTTTTTGCTATTTACATTATTCTTCCACTGGTTACATTCTCCATGGTTTGGGTTAATTCTATTGCTTAAAGTCTCATGACAAAGATGATGCTTTTGAAGGACTTCTCTGTTTTCCTTTCTGATTTCCCTTGTTTCCAATATTCACAAACTTCCTGTATTTTATGTTTTAACAATTTGGTAACGACTCACTAATTACTAACTAGACTTTATTGCAAAATGAATCAGAGTATTGATTCCTCTATGGATTAAACTTTAGCCAAAACCCAGCATAAACCCTGCCATTTGCATATCCATGCAACAGTTTGCTGTTTTGTGCTGAGAACTGACAGCTTGTAATGAGAAGCAGGAAATGAGTATCCCTTGCATTGTCTGACTTGGCTTTTATGGGTAAAAGCTTTTCAGACTTGGATTGTCTCCATGTTCTCAAGGTGAGGTTTCTTCAGAAATAGTTACCTTTTATTTGGTGAGCAATTAAGGTTTTTCTTCTAAGTGCATGCTTAAAAATTATTTCTAAGTCTCCGTCAGCATTTTTGTTGCACCTGGATACCCTCAACACAGGCATCAGAGGTGTTAAAGGTACCACCCTTCAACAGCTCCTCTGGTTAGACTGAGATATTACTTTTGGAAGGGAAATGCAAATTTTTAGATTTTAAGAATCTTTGATGGAGTGACATTTCTTTGGCTTTTAATTTTGTCTGAAGACTCAGCACCAAGGATCAGCGCATCAGGTGCCAATTGCAAAAGATTTTACATGGTTTGATAGGAAGCAGGATAAATGCCCAAGCTGCCTAGAATAGAAAAATATTCTGTACTAATTTTAAATGAAAAAGAAAGAAATTGCACTTTGGTTTGTGTCAGTTTTCCTCCTCTTCCTACCTGATAGAGCTTTATCTGGCAATGGTCTTCAGCCTCAAAGTTTGCCTTTTCACTGTTGGATTGCTGCATTATGCTAAGTTTCCAAGTTTTGAAGTACTCCTATTCCATCTCCAATATGTTAATTTTGCACAACTTGAATCTGGTAAAAATGACATCTTCAGCCCTCATGTCAAAGCTTCAGATGATATAGTGTTTATCTCACACTAACCTTTTCTATATTACTATTGAACATTTAATCTTGGATTTATGGGGCTTTTTTTTCCTAAAATACTTATCTTAACCCTGCTGACCAAGCATGGTGCTTTATGTTTATAAACCATAGGATTCAGTATTTCTGCTTCTTGATCAGATAGCCTTGCAGAACAATGTGTATGGCAGCTCCTCCTTCTCTGGCCCAGAGCTGGAGAGATATGTCAGTGCTCTGCCTCATTGTAATTATTGTCTTCCAAGTAACTTTGGTTTCACTACATCTCAAGTACTTCAGCTGTGGCTCTAAAATGTGGTGGAAGAGCACTGACCGCAAGAGTTTTTTCTTTTATTCCTTTTAGTTTATGCTCTCATGGAATCTCCATCTGCAATTTTGGAAAAGATTTCCATGCAAATTTTAAGCATGCCTTTGAACTTTCTACATTAAAAAGAAGGACTCTGCTACTTTATCGCAAGAAATAAAATCTGGAACTGTTGACAGAAATTTCTTTCTTTTTCATTCAAACCCACTGCTGCAGTGGAATGTGGGACACTTAGCCAGGAAGTTATAAAAAATTTAGTGTTTTTCTCCTTCATGGCTTTCTCAGCAAATTATGAAGTTTAAGACATTTGTCTTAAAAACACATGTCAAGTTTCTTGGATTTTGGAATAACTAAATTTTGGTCTCCAACCTTGATGGTAGTGAGGTAAAGATGCTGTATCAAGTCCAGGTGTAGTCAATGGGAAATCTGCTGAGTTGTAGTACAAAACCAGAAGCTGGACTAGGGGTTTCTGTGTGAGAAAGGTTAAGCACGGTAGGGTTTTCAGCTTGCAGAACAGATGTTCAAAGAGGGGTTTGTTAGAGCTCTACACATGCTCCAATAGTGTAGAGGAAGTAGTGTGAAGTGAAAGAATCAGGTGGATGTTTATAAATTAAGAAATTAAAAGGAGAGTATTTTTCATACAATGAAACTGAAAAATATACTACTCATTGTGGGGGCCCAAATTATAAGTTGCTTCAGAAAAAAATAGACATATTCATGGAAGACAAGTCCACTGAAGTCTACAAAGTTCAAGGATGTGTGTACAATCTCTGTCTCAGGAATTTCTAAACTAGAGATTGCTAAAATCTTGGATGTTATAGTAAGGAACTGTCACTGTAGACTAATCTTATATATTTTTGCAAGTTTGTAATATTGGCCAGTGATTTGTCATGGTTCATTACGGTCATATTGATTTTCTGAAAAAATATGAGAAGGGTGATTTTTTACCAGCTGATTCAGTGTAGCTGGGGTAATGCTCTGCTGTACTGTTTTATTTCCTGAATCATGAGCAGATTGACAAGATTGCCTACAAAATAAAACTAGTGAAAACTTTTTTTTCTAAAGAAACATGTTGAAAAAAAACCCCCAAAAACAGAAAGCAAGAAAGCAAGAAAGAATAAAATAAAGAAAAAAAACACGAGTGAAATTCAGCACCAGAAGCAGCAGTAAGTCCAGCATGTTACCAGGGAAGCTTCATGATGTGAATAATAAATCCAGAATACAGAATGAGAGAGATACAGGGGAAGTGCTGTATTGAACAGTCTGACTGCTGATGCTCTAAAAAACATAAAAGTCTGCTCAGCAGTGGCTTTGGCAGTCTGTTGCCAAAATTTAGAATCAGATAGGGCAGGAGATCACATCCATTTGATGTGTGATTTTAACCCTTCTCTGCTTGCCCCTTAAACACTGATTTCTCTAAAGTTAAAAAAAAAAAAATCTTGCTTATGGTTTAGAGGCATGGACGTGCAAGACACTTATGATTTTAACTGATTGTAGTTGAGAATTACCTCAAGGTATCTTGCTTGGTATTAAGGGTTGTCTAATAGTTTAGATGTATGAACAAAGTAACACAGCTAACAGGTTATTGTGTATCAACTACTGCAGTAATTGCTTCTATGCTCCTTTTTAGCCTGGAGTGGATGAAAAATAGTTCAACTTAGCTGAGATTCTGGTGAAATAAAGTTAAAATAGCTCTTAACCCAACACTAGAAGATAACATCACGCAGAAAGCCTGTTCCATATTCCACCCATGGCACCCACGTGTTCCAGTCACAGCCTGGAGCTGGGCAGCAGGTCTCAAAAGAACAGAGACACAGCTATTGAAAGCTCTACCATTCCCATCAATTTGATGGCCAAGGAATGGGATTCAGTTATCCTGATTACGTATCTAATCATATAATAAAGTCTTACTCGTAAGATCTATAGGACCAGGGTTCTAAGATTAGGAGGGAGGGTATTCTGGAAAAGAAGTCTATCTCTGCAATTAGCTTCTATCAGAAATACTTTAGAGTATATTTGGGAGTTCTCAAGGACTGTAATTGCACTTTTGTAGGCTGATCTGAAGCAACAAGCTTCTGCTTTTCAATCTGGCTGACCAAAAGCACCCCCTTTGCCTTTCAGCTGCAAAGGTTCTGGGGTACTGCAGAGCAGGATGGTGCATTTTTTTCTTCTCTCTTTTTAGCTATTAATGACTTAATACAAACTATAAAAAGTGCATCCAGATATCAGGGTGATAAGTGCCTTAAAAGCTCCTGTAGTGATAAATAATTCAGATCATGATGTTTTTCATGAAGCCTTTAAAGTATATTAACTAGAAGCTTACATAAGCAATGAAACCTACATTACACATGCATATGCATATGCAAAAAGTAATGACTAGATGAAGAAACACATCTGCAAGAACAGAAAAAAAATTAACTTCTACATTCTCCATATTCCGTCATTTGTTCACCACCCTCCACTCCCCTCACCCCAACCAAAGCCTGTCAAATCAAAGCTCCAATTCAGTTTAGCAAACAAGTTTTCATGTATGGTAATAGTACATAATAGCAATGTTTGGTGGCAAATGCTGCTTATGGCTGAGGATATTCCATTTAGCAGATTTTTAGACAAACTGGCCATTTTTAAGGGTCAAGAACATGTATGTTGTAACAGAGTGCTTATATTAAAAAAAAAAACAAAACCAAAACAACCAAAAACACAAGCTGAAACCCAAATCTCAACCAATCAAACAAAATCCCAAAAAGACCCCATCCCAAAACCCCCAAAAACGCAACCCAAATCTCTTGTGTTCTTTGGATGTAGTGTTCATCTGAGGGAATCAGAGCTCTTGGACAGTGAAAGGAGTTGCCATTCCAAGGGGCTTTGTAATCTTCAGCTGGATTGGGTAAGAGAAACATCCCGAATTGATGTACTACTGAAGTCCCGTGCCTACCTACAAAGTGTTTAAATTACAGAACTCTTTGGTTAAAATTAGGCTCCTAAACTCACATCCTGGCCATTAGGAGTGGATTACTGACTATTACTTTGTGCTCATCTCTTTCTGTGTCCATTTAGACACATGAACATTTCTGTATGTCTCCACATGTATGGAAAAACTGCACTTTGCATAAATCATTAAATATTCACTAAGCCTGAAAGCAACAACACTTAATTCCACAGATAGAAATCTGTGTGATTTATGAGAGTACAGATGTTCAGGTCCTGGATCTAGTGATTTTCTTTCTACGCTGTACTGGGAAAATAGAGTGTATATGGATGAGGGTTTTCCAAAGAACACAAAACATCCTTTGAGAATGCTTTTCCTTTCTGTGTGCCTCTGTTCACTATCTATGTATCAAGCTCATTCCTACAAACTCTTTACATCTATTATCTCTAAGCAACATATTTTTCTGACTGCCAACTAGTAAATGTATATTTGCAGCAGCTTGAAAAAATGTCCCCTCTCAGCCTTAATACAGTTAATTCTGATTAAAAAGATTGTACATGCTATGCAGGGAAGAAAGATACCCCTATATGCACATGCAAACTCACTCCTTTTTGAGTTGCTGGAATTCCGCAGGGACTGAGTTTTGAATTTGTGGAGGAGTCTGTGACACACCTTCAGCCTACGATGAAGTGGAAGTGAGACCATCTCCTGCCAGAGCCTGGTAAATAGCTGCAGATGCCTTTACAGCTATGCTGTGTCTCCATTGCAGATTACAAGTAGGAATGAACAAGAAGTACTCCAGGCATCCTTCACCATCACCTTGCAGGTTTCTGGACATCCTGTATTGCTTGAAAGATGGCTGATGTGATTCTTACTCATGTTTTGGTTTGTTTGGTTTTTTTTATTTTTTTATTTTTACATTGCTTGGAAAATTTACACTGCAGAAAGCCCTCAAAGAGTTTGGCAGCTATTCAACACAAAGGCTGGGATACAACCTCTGTCTCAGGAGGTCTTTAAACTGTGGTGCTGGGATGGAAAGATGTAACAGGGGAATGTTTAACATAGGCATGGTCTTGAGGGCTTGAGGAACATGTGATAGTCCTTGTATTCTAAAGAGGTTTAAATTGCACTTACACTCACTTGAAATCTCCATCAGACATGTGGAGCTGTGAAACAGACAACACCTTTAAACATGAAATAGGTTACAGAGTTACTTGCTGCATTGTCTGAGTTTCCAGGAACTAACTGATGAAAATGGACAACAAAACCCCCGTTGTAAACAGTTGCTGTGCTGACTGGCACTGTACATCAGGCTGAAACAGTTAGTCTGCAAAAGAAGTTGAGTAGTTCCTAGTGCTGTACATAGTTCTGACTCTCCTGGTAATTCATATGACTTTTCCCCCATGTTAAGTGTGTTTCTCTTTTATCATATTATGAGCAGACTGTAAGAAGTAATAAAAGTCCAGATGGTGACTTAGATGTCTTGTATGCATGAAGAAACTTTGGAATAATCCTAAACATATACCTGCAGCTCGAAGTACCTGAATTCCAACGAACATATGGCCTCAGCACACTAATGTTCATCAGTTTCCCAGAACAGACATTTTGTTAACATGCTACAAAAAGGATGCCTGTCACTAGAACAGCTTTTTGTGGAAATAAAAGTAGCAGAGAAAGGATGGGTGCAGTGAGAGGGTGGAAGATGTGACGTACACTCAGGCCTGGGTGCGTGGGGGCCCAGCTCTGGACTAAACCCAGCATTCACAGGGCAGCAGACACTTCTCTTGCTCTATTCTTGTGCTGTGTCTAACACGGGGGATTATGGTTGGTGGCTGTGTTCTTACATGAAATGGTAATACACACATTTAAAGGGAAGAGCAACAACAATAATAGAGCCTGTTCTGACCCTTTGAAGCACTTTTTCTCAGACCCTAATTTTTCTGTCTTGATGCGCTTTGCTTTCAACAGTGAAGTTTGAATAAATTAGGACTATTTTCCTCGTTCAGGTTTTCTTCCTTTTTCCTCTAGAAAACTACTCCTCCTGCAGTTACTTGGTTTTTTCTTCCTTATTCCTTCCTCCACCATTCTCTTGTTTGTTGTTGGGGGCAGTTGGTCTCTTTGTTTGGGGTTTTTTTTGGTTCTGGTGAATGGATTAATTCAGAATTTTTATGTGCAGAGTTCACAGAGTTCCTAGGTCGTTGCACAAGAATATTTCCTGCTCATGCAGTAGTCACTGTATGCACAGAGATGCTGGTATCGTGGCTGTCCTCCTGGGGATATATTTTCTGTAGGAATACTTACTAAACGTAAATTTACTTTTGCTTCACATACTCCCTTGCAGTGTTCCCCAGCATTTATGATTTTAATCAAGATTTTTAGTTTAATAAAAAATAATGATACAATGGGAGACTAAGGGTTTGTTTCAGCACGTGAACTTCCAAATCTAAGCAGTTTTGCTCTTCAGAGCTTATGATTTGATAATTTCTTAGAAGCATCTCTTAGATTCATATTGTCTTCTTGCAGATCATGTCTTAGTCTTTTAGCTTAAATGTTTGTCTGGTGCATCTGTTTTGCACAAGGACTCTTTATAGCTCTTAGAATCTAAGCTATAAAAGGATGTTCTTCTTGAGTAGTTATGTGGACCAATAAATGGAACATTACACAACACAACATTTATCCCTTGTATGAAATAAGTTTAAATTTTTCCTCTTTTTGTTATTTAAAATTTTTACAGCAATTATCTTGCAGCCCAGGAAAGACCTGGACCTGTTGGAGAGAGTCCAGAGGAGGGCCACAAGAATTCTCTGAGCATTTTCTGAGCAAGCTTCAGTGGAAGACTTCAGCAGGCTGTAATTTAATGAGTCAAATCTATGTTTTACCTTTTTGTAAGATTCATCTTTTCACAGCGGTGTGGTCAGAGACACATTTGTTCCAAAAGCATCAGGGCAAAGATCTGACTCATGCTGTTCATGCAGATGCATGACAGAAGAAACCAGCTCAGAGATCTGACAGAAAATGCTAGATGCAGTGTGTTGTGACCATTTCACTTGCACTGCATGATCTGCATGTAGGATCAGTCATGCCGTTCACTTCCCATTTCTTTTTCCCTGAAACTTTCTCAAGATTCATTCTTTTCCTGAAAGAAAAAAGGTATTTAATAATTATTCAGTTCTCCTCCTAGAGTTTATTTCTAGCTTTTTATTAGGAAATTTATTAGTCCCCAGGATCACTGTCCAGTGTTCTAGGCACGTTCTCCCTCAGCTGAGTAAAAGCTTGTGGGGTCAATTCACTTAAGAGCATTAACATGACAATTTGAATCCTTCTTCAAGCCACAATCAAAACTAATGTAAGAATTTTTCTGTTGTTAAATGGGGACAAGTAGAGCTTCCTGCTGACATTAAATTGTGAAATGTTTTGTGATCAGTGTGTGAGTGTGGATTATGTGTCAAGCCCTGTTTTAATAAAAAGTTGTAGAAACCATATTTCAGGCTGTGTAAAGGACTCCTGTAAGGTCACATCACACTTACTCAAACCAACAGGGATAAGGACAGGTATTTGGAGATGAAGTGACCCTAGACAAATGTGTCTGTGGGTATTTTTTATTGCAGATGGTGCAGTCCTCCAACTGTAGAATAAGAATAATGGACTCAAACCAAGATTAAAATAATATTGCCTGTGTTCAAAACATTAGGATTTTACAGAGAACCATATGATAATATAATACTGCCCTCAGGTCACATTCTGGGGGGGAAGGGAATGTGCAAAAAACAAACACAGACTAGATAGCTGTTTTTAGTCACGAGATTCATCTAGTTTAATTTAAATCTCCTAAAAGTTCTGTGTCTAGGCTAGTCATCCAAGGCAGGACTCAACTAAGCAGCTGCTAACTCCTACACTCTTCTATAAAGGGAACATGGGCTGACTAGCTCAGAAATGAACACCTACACTGTAGACTTGCAAAGGTAGGCAAGGTAAATCTTAATGCTAGTCTTTCTATGAAATCAGTGGAAAGAGAGAAGCACATTTTCAGGTAGCTTTCTTGGTAACTTCTAACTTTTTCCCACCACTTCACTTTGAGAAGAGATTTACAAAGTTTTCTGTCTTGAATGTGTTTCAATGGAACAGCAAAAGGAACATCCTCAACACAGAGTTTTCTTGGGAATGAATGAAGTCTCCTGACAGAAACTTTAAAAAATGAGTTTATCATGGAATTCAGGTTAGAAGGAACTTCAGGAGATCTTTAGTCTAACCTCCCGCTTCAAGGAAAGTCAGCCATTAGATCAGGCTGGTTTACTCAGGGTTTTTTCAATCAATGTGAGATTGCATAACCTCTTCTCTGGTCGGTTGTCCTCATTTTGGAAAAGTTTACTTACATCCAGTTTGGATTTCCCGTGTTTAAATTTGTACCTATTGTCTGTCATCCGCTCACCATCCACCACTGTGGAAAAGCTATATGTATATATGTTGATATCTCCTACTCATAGGTGATAGGGGGCTGCTGCCACCTGCACACAAAGTCTTCTCTTCTGCACACTGAACAAGTGCCCCCACAGGATGACCACTCCCACTCCTGAACCTCTTGGTGGCCCCGGTGAACTTCCTTCAGTTTCTTGGTATCTGTCCTGTATTGGGGGTCCAAAGTTTGATGCAGTAGCATAGATACAATATTTTGACAAGTAAGGAAAAAAAATTGCATCCTCAACCCCCTGGCTGTGCTGTTAATACAGCCCAGGGTCCTATTGGCCTTCTTTGCTGCCAAGGCACACTGCAGGCTCCTACCCAGCTCATTCTCTGTCTGAATAGCCTGATCAGCAGAGCTGATCCCCAGCCTGTCAGTCCCTAGCCTGTACCACTACAGGTGTCTTTCCTTCCCTGCTGCAAGACTTTGCATTTGTCCTTACTGAATTTCCTGTGTGGCCATTCCTCCAGACTCTCTATGTCCCTCTGAATGGAAGTCCTGCCCTCATTCTCTTAAACTGTTCCCACCAACCTTATGTCACTTAAAAATCCCATGACTGTTATCCCCTTCACTTCCTCCAAGACACTGATAAAGCTTGGGGCAAATGTTCAGGATAACAAATTACAGTCTTGACTGTCAAAGTTCACAGTGAGAAACTGGGTCTCAGCATCAAGCAAATCTAATTTTTTAAGATATGTCCAGACATCCCTATTTTTGCTTAATGCCTATTTTTACTTCATGCCTCCACCCAAGATTTTCATTGCAGGCACGTGAAAGCATAGCATCTTTCAAAACAATATAACTTCCCAAAGAAGAAATTGGATTTTTTCAGTGGAAGACAAAAATCTAATATGAATTATGGCAGTTAATAACATAGAATGGTATAGGAGATACAAAGTGTGTACAAATACATAGGAACAATTGATGACTACCACACCTAATAGAAAATAAAAGAATAATATTATATATAGAAGAAATTTCCTTCTTCTTATACAGGGTTATTTTTCCTGTTGAGGAAATATGTTTGCTTTGGTCAACACTTTGGTGTTTTAATGACAAGTAATCAGTCACAGCCTTCCCCTTGCTGGCTTAGAGCCCTGGTTCATTAGGCAGTGTTCCACTGCTCTCTCTGTGTTGGACACTTCTACCTGCAAGTGCTAGTGCTACTTCCTTCCCTAGGCTGTCTTCAGGGATTTGTCAGCCAAACCATAAACAAGCTTAACACCATTTGTTTGGTAAGTTATTGTATGGAATCACAGTGCTGTGTACTGATACATCACTAACAAACCTTTTAAAGCATGCGTTTTTGGAAGGAAACGTTGCTAACGGGTCGAAAAGGTCCCAGACTATGGATCTGTCCACTGAAGAGATGAAAATCCTGTCCGAGTTTGACAGTAACACCAAGGAGTTACCAAGAAGCCAAATTTGGTGCAATAAGTAGGTATTGGAAAGATAAGAGATATAATGCATATATAGCCCTAGACAAAATCTATTAAGATTTCTCCTTTTATTCTTATTTTCCCCTAGTACTCAGGCTGTCACTACCAACTAAAGACTGATTGCCATGACTCTTCTCCATCCATCCTTCTCTCTGTCTAGTCAGAGAGGTAAGGCATCTGTGACCTAGTTAACTTTCTCAGAGCAAAAGATTTGCATCACTATCCTTGCTCTGAAATCAAGTCCTTGGGTATGTCAGGTCACTTTCTTGGTACCTCTCAGATGAGTATTGGCTTACTGGGAATCAAATCATCTCCCTTCTCATTAAAATGAATTCTCTGAGAATTCATTTTATGCTTTCCCTCTGAACAAAATATCAGAGCAGAGCAGGTGATTTTATCATACACAAGTTGCTTGTTTCCTAGGAGACCTTCAGTCTAAAGGACAGAAAAGAAGATCAAGGCTGCCTGGCCCGGGTGGCACTTGCCTTTTGTGCTATCAGAGACTGTAGATCCAACAGGATTGACCAGAGGTTTGCTATGGCTGTTCTGCTGCAGATCCTACCCTCTATCTTGAAGACTCAAGGCTGAGAAGCTACATGAGCCACATCAGTATTGTGCCTGGGACCACTGAGTGCTGAGGATCCCTTTCTCCTGAAATGAGACCCTCTGCTGGAAAATGACAAAGGTCTCAGCATGGACTAGGACACAATTGCTTTCCTTAGTTCTTTTGTATGTCTTGGGGCAGACAAGATGATCTGGGGCAGGCGAGGCATGTTAGGGAGCATGCCAGGTTGCATTTAACCATGTGGAGCCAGGCTTGGGAACTTTCATATTTTAGATTGACCCTTGGTACACCAGTAGCTATGGTTATTCTCAGAAAAATATTTCAATGATTGAAAATTACTTGGATTTCTTGTCTTCTATGCTTTATTATTATGGAGCAGACCAAAGGAGAGGACGTAGCAGAAAGGTAGGGCTTGCAAATACTTGGATATTATATCCTGCAATTTAGCTTAAATTGGCAATTTACCAATGTGAATACCCCCAAGTGGGCCTTAATGCTGGAGTGGGTGGTTTAATTAGCACTATGCTCCCATTTATAATTAGATTTCTGTTAGCTCAGTTTGAAGCATGATTTCATAATACAAAATTATTTTTAAAAATCCTGTGGGGATATTCCTGGTAAATTAATACTGTGGACTTTGATGAACTGATGCTTTTAATAGACTGTGGTATTTGCAAAGAATCTAAATCAAAGCAATAATACTACCATCCTATAAAAGTCACTTCCACAGGATAATAAATCCACATGCAAGAGGGAAGAAAAGTCATAGGATTATCCAAGGAGAATCTGGACTGTGTGCTTCTCTATTTCAATTTGGAAAACTTGAAAAATTTAAATCTGGTCAGTAATTTTATTTTTTTAATAGAGTAGTGTTAACCTCAAAACAAAATTTTGTGTTCACATTCTTCAAATAAATTTTTAATACCAAATTAAGATATGTCTGTGAATTTAAAACATAGAAACTAGGACTAAAAATGAGTAGTGGGCTAAATTCTATACATTTTAACATACTGTTTATCTTCAACAAACTGATTGTGGTTAAAACCTTCTTAATCTGTTCTATACAATTGGAATATTTTCCTTTTTATTTTCATCTGATTTTATCACCGTTGCAGGACAAGGGTAAACTATAGAATGATAAATCTTTGCAGAAGGACCACAGAAAAGCGAACCATGATTTTACTAGAGTGCAAGGGCAAATTCATCCTTGTGCAAGGGGCAGTGATGGAGTGAACCCCTCTCAGATAAAATGAGCTGAAGAAGAAGCAATAGCCGCAGTATGCACCAGTGAATGTTTGATGGGAGGTCTGTGCTCAGTTTGAGGTGCTGCATCTGGAGGAGATACTGCCATACTTTACTTGTAAACACATGGATCTGGGCCAGGAATGATACAGCCAGCTGCTTTGCTTCAAGAGGAAAAGGAAGTGACTTGCAGCTTTCCTCTGCACCCCAAGGACAAACCGAAGACTTAGGAATCTCATGAAGAGAAGTTGGGGCTTAACCTTTTCTTCCAGAAAGAACCCAGGTCAGAGGTGAGGTCTAATGGGAAAAGCTCAAAGATGGACAAGTCTTGAGTCTACTTTACTCCACTTTTCCCAGAAAAAGGACTGTTGAAAGCCATCTTCTCTGTAGATTGGATTCCTTCTCCAAAGCAAGAAAACTTAAAAGCACAGCCAGGTTCCTGCCATCCAGGCACTCTCCACCTGGTCATCCTTGCTAACATCACCACCATGGACAGGCAAGCATTACCTGTAGCTCTGTGTCAATCTGAAAGCGAGACAAACATGTTTTTGGTCGGAAAGCAGTCATTAAGATTTTATTTTTGGTTGCTTTCAGCCTTGAGTAGATTTAGCAGTATGAACGATCACATGGCATTTCATGAGGTAAATTAGTCTGTATTTCATTTTTTGGAGAGAGAAAAGAAGAAAATGTCAAGGAGAAGAGAAAGTATAGAAGAGAAATCTCTATTGTGTATTTTTATCACCTATTAACTGTTTACCTGACTTTTTTTAAAGCTTTTGTAGAGACTCAATGAGAAAAACAGACACAGCCAAGACAATGGGAGACTGAACATTTTCTATCGCTTGGTATTTTTATTAAAATAATCTCAGTTTAAAGGAGCAGTGGGAGCCATTTCTTACTCTGGCATGAAAAAAAAGAGGACTGAGTAGCCCTTGGAGATTAGATGGTCACAAATAGTAATATAAATGCTAACTAGTTATTTAAGAAATAGTAAAACAAATGTTGAATTATTCTCCGTGTTCTTTATCCTCCAGAAGAAAAACCTTACCCCTTGTTTCTTCCCTTCTTACTGAATGGTTAGATTAAATATGTATTCCCAGTGCCATCATACATATTTGAGCCATTGCTGCTAAACTGATGATGTTTTAATGAACATAGCCATTTCGAAGACCATCACTACTTTCTGCAGCCACACTGGGGCTATGACGTGGTCCAAAAGACTTAGACAAACATTAGAGAGCACTTCAGACTTGCAGAAGCTATTCTTAATTATGTTACAACCTCTGTCATATTAATGACAACAGAAGATACTGGCCAATACAGGCTTGAACTGAGTGGCAGATGCTCAGCTGGCATAAATTCTGACTCATACCTGCAAAAGTGTCTGCATCAGAGCTGTTTTATTACTTCAGCCTTTTGCTGACCTGACTGCTGGGTCACTAACATATATTTAAAACTCAAAGTGCAATTTCATGTACAGCTGGTACAGTAAGTCCATGCAGACCAGGTAAATTAAGCTTTCATCTCAGTGCCTTGGAGCAATCAAATCCCCACTTACATGGGCCTAATTAATAGATAAATAAATTACAAGACCTGAAAGGATATTATGATTATTTCACCTCATCTTCTGTCTGTAAGAGGCCTGGTGGATTTCTAGAGTTAATTGTTTATTTCCCAGATGTTTTGAAATTTTAACTCCCTGTTTGATCATCTGTTTTCATGCAAAACCCTATGGTAATTTCTTAACCTTAGAATTTCTTAACCTTAAATACTTCATAAGACTTTGCCGCCATTTATTTCTTAAACGTCTCTCCCAGTTTTCTACAAGAAAGTTAGCCAATTCTAAATTACTGTAGTGGATGCCTCCTTGATATTTTATAGCAGTAATTTGATTTCAAAAGTTCAATGTCATATCATACCTTTTGAAATCAAATTGAAATACATCTTATGTACTGTGCTTATGAGCTTTTAAAATTTTGTAAGTTCTGATGAACAAAATGTGTCATTTTGTTTAAGTACCCTCTCTAAATCTGCCAGTTTCCCAGGATTCATTAAAAATCAACAAAGAGAAAACTTCTTAATTTTCAAATCCTGTGCATAAAAATTATATAGGTGTGCTGATTTAAATACATTTAGTAGTAGTAGCTCTCTATATCCTCTTGCATTGCTGGGAGAAAGGAAGGTACTGAAGGACCACCAGGTGCAGAGAACAGAATACATTATCTGTTTTTTCCAAGTAGAGGATAGAGAAATATCTATTGAACTTATACGTCCCTTTCATCTTTTTATCAGTGGTCCTACTTTTATTGGGTAGGAATAAGCCAGGGCTACATTCATGTTCTTTTGGTTGTTAAAAGCTCTTTCTGATCTGCTAAATTTCTCCGTCTAGAAATTATTCCCTTGATATCCTTTTCCTCCCCCTATCATTTTTCTGTAATTGCTAGTATCTATCTGAGTTACATTCATTGTTATCAACTTTTATTCTTTCTGTATTCATTTCATCCTTGTAGCCCCTTCCTCTAAGTCAGATTTGCATTAATTTCTTTTAAGCTATGGTCAATAGAAACATCACTGTGACAGAGACTAATAGTTCAGGAAAACTGTTGGATTAGATTTTGGTTAAAATTAGCTGTACAAATGTGGATTCTTCTGAAATCGCAACAAAACAGTAACATTTCATTCTTTTCTCCCTATGATTCATTCTTGTGTTTTAAGCTTTTAACTACCAGGGCACACATGGAACAGTGCACCCAGGAAATCGTTATTTTGTGGTGTTTTCCAAAGACATGGCTTGCTAATTCAAAGCATACCACAGTGAGCTTTTTCAGCTCCCTGCTATAAGTTCATTTGCTTAGAATTCAATGGATTAATATTTTCTGAAAACTAATTAATATTTTGCCACCTGACCAAACAGGTCAATTCCACTAGGATACCTTCACTTCTAGTGACAAGGTAGAAGAAGAAATTAAATGGTGTTCTACTGTGTGACCTTATGAAAAAGAAATAAATATTGAAACTGCTGGCATTAAGACCATACACTTAATACATATCTCACCATCGTGTTTACTGCTCTGTGGCAATGTAAACTTTATTTAAATATCCCCCTGAATTGCTGGTGAAATATTGGCATTCTGTTTGTGGGAAGGAGCTGCTTGCTTTATTCCACAGATGTTTTCATGTATGGAATTCACAACTGAAGTTTCTGATTCAGTTTGTCACTCTCATTCAGACTGTACTCATAGGCAGAGGCTGTGTTTCCTACACATTGCCATAATGGGCTTTGTTTCTGTTGAACATTTGAATGGTAGTTATCAATGAATAACTATTGCAATATCCTTTAACATGTCTCACAAGTGACAAAATTGGGAAGGTTCCAAGTTTCAAATAGTAATAATAACAATAAAAATAAAAATGAAAAATAATAATAATAATAATAATGTGCCTAGGTATGAAGCAGAGATGTTGTCTATCAGTTTTAAAATGGTGAATAATGATGGTGAGAGTTTTTAGGTGAGTGGACATCCAAGCTGTGGCATTCAGAACCACACTGTAGGTCTGAAGAGGTTCCAGGGATAGAAAGAATCTCTCTACAGATACTGTGTAGATGGTGTACTTAAATTTAGCTACTCCAAATGTCAGATGTTTATCTGGTAAAAAATAATCATATCTTCTGGAAAGATGTAATCCTTTCTGGAGACAGCAATTCAAAATGTTGACAAAAATGTCAGTGATGTTTTAAGCGTTTTTTGACAGATTATTTTCATCTGGGTTTTTTATGCATCTTTAGCCTAATGCAGTTCTTCCCAGCAGAGTTTCTCTCTGTATATTTGCAAATTAAACCTGAAAATATTGAGACTGTGCTCAAGTTGAGTGCAATGAAAGACTGTGGGGGAAACAGCTAATGCAAAGTAACTTAGTGCAAAGTAATTTGGGGAGCAAAGCTTTGCTGGCTAAGAAAAAGATAAAAGGAAAAAGCAAGAAATCTTATTTCAGCCAAGCTCATTTCTCTGTCCATAATTTAAATCCAGCATAATGTTAGAGAATCATAATAGATAACCAATACCTGCACTGCACTCCCTCAGTACTCGTAAATGGCTCACACATTATTCCATGTCCTGAAACCTAAATCTGAAATTCAGACAGTGAATGACTCAGGCTTTGGGGATTGACTATTGGTGGGGGAAGAAAGGAGATTCAGTGGGGATATAAGTGCATGGTTGTAGAACCAGTATGCCTTTTCCTCAAGGATTAGTACTTACAAAAGTAAAGTAAAATAATGCAATATAGCCAGAAATGGAACCAGAATCTCTCCATGTGCTTGGTTTAATTCAGACACTTCCCAAATAATTCTAAAAGACTTCCTGTGAACAGTGGACTGCTCTTTGTCTTGCCATCCCATTGGAAAGATGTATGATGCAGAGGCTACTATGAAGCATGCAGTTTTAAGGAGGGTAAGTGATCTGTGTCAGGGTTGAAGATCATGTTTTCTGTCCATTTTTAACACTTTCTGCATGAGGCTTGCTCAAGTAGAGAATAGATTTTATGAGTAAAAGCTAACACTTTTTCCTTCTTGAAATTCCTGTTATCACCATTGTATTTCTCTGGGTGTGGATGCAAGTCATGTCTTCATCTTGTGTAGTCAATGGCTGAGGACAATCTCACTGATGTAATGGGAAAAGAACAAGGTCCTCTGTTTGTAGAAAAAGTATTTATTTGCATTCATTCATTCTTTTAAGGCTGGTAGGAGTCTTTATTCTCTTAGCAACTGGCACTGGGCTGGGATGTAGCAATAGGGCAGCAAAGTAACTCATTATTTCTACAACCTATGGAGTTATCCCTTTAGAAAAAAAATACTACAGTAGGACAGAAAACTACATTCCTGTTCTTCACAAATTTTGCATTATCTGAAACATTTTCATCTTCAGAAAGAGAGACCAAAATTTAAAGATGTATGTCAAAATGAAATTCCAGAGTACACAATTTCAGAAATGCTGTAAATTGATATTCCTAAAAAAAAATCTGCTTCTCCAAATTCTTGAAACCTACTGACTCAAAGTGGGGCTTTTTTCTGACCAACTTCATGGTGCTCAGCCATGAAGTTACAGGGGTGGATGACTGTTGTTACCTTCAGAGTAATTATCTCCCCATGCTGCAGTGGTCACATAGCCAGGGCCATGTGAGGCAACCAGTGCCTGGCCAGTAGCCAGGCTGAAGAATGGAAACACAGAGTTCCTTGTACTTTGTTCTGGATGGTGGCTTGCAGGGTGACCAGGAGCCCATCCCCAGGGCTCTGAACACAGTGGCAGCAAGACTGGCAACCCTGTACAATAAACTCATCTCACTACTGATGAAAACATATTTCCTGAGCATAAAAGGTGTGCAGCAGTTCTGGGAGGCAGACATCCTAGAAGTTTAAAAGCCCTGGACATCTGAGCTGTGCTGCAGTCCTTCAGGGAGCATCTCAGCAGCTGGGTGGATGAGTGAAGGAGAGGCAGAGAGCTGGTGAGTTTTGCTGGTAGAGTTGTTCAACTTGGCACATTTCTGCAGGACACTTCACTTTCAGTACACTTCACTTTCAATGGACTGTCATTTTTCTGACTGAAGTTGATTTTTTTGAAACATTTCTGACCATCACCAGTCAAATCATCATGAAACTCCAGTCAAATCATGAAACCCCAGGAGACTCAAAAGCGTGGCTTTTTGCTTTGTGGGAGAGGTTTATGCATCTTGCTTGAATCAGAATGACCTTTCTTACTTGAACTTGCAGATCCTCTGGGTCCTATTTGTACCTTCCTGGGACTGCTCTGCCACATGCTATTTTTCACAGAACTTTGTACTAGAGCTTGTATCTGCTTTGGGGATTTATGAACCATCTTGCAGCTCTGACCACACAGCTGTGCAGAGAAGTTGATGCTTTGAACAGTTGCCCCCAGACAGAAAGCAGCTCTTTCAATGGCTGGTGATCGCAGAATAAAAGAGAAGAAAGCTGAGAGAGGGCCAGCAGAGGGAGAAGTATTAAAGCAATGAGGAGGAAGTAGAATTTTGCTTTCAACACATCCACATTACTATTCACTTAAGAGAAAAAACAAAACAGAAGAAAACAAAAAAACCAAAATCCAATCATTAATTCATCCTTTGGTAATTTGGATGTCTTACACCAGAACTCAAAACTGATCTCTGAAAGAAGACAGTGTTCTTCTAGCCCCAAAGCACACATTATACTAGTGCCAAAAGGGTAAACACATTCCTTTTGAGCTTTCTGCTTTTGTTTTCAGTAAAAGAAGACCCACAGAGTGACCTGCAGTGTAAGTTTTCTTCCCTTCTCAGCTATTTCTGAAGTTGCATTTCCACTGTGAAGCCAAATAACAAGATCTTTTGCCCTGTTTTAGGACATAAAAAGAATAAGCAAAAAAAAGAGAAATGAAAATTTTCTCTGAAAATAATGAATTTTCATTCTGTCTGATCCAGATCCATCACTCTGAAAACAACAAGTAGATTTTGTCTGTGCTTTACAGAGCTCCCAAACATGTGACTCCTCCAGAACCCTTTAGAAAATGCCATATATCTTTCTTAATTAGGGAATGGAAACTGCAATACCGTAGTTCCTGGGTACTCTGCTTGAGTAGAGGGTCTGGTTGGCCTCATATTCTGCTTTCTCTTGAATAAATTTCAATCAAATAAATCTAATTAAAAGCTGAATTTCCTGCTCTGCATCTGGCAGCTAAAAATATAAGATACCAGGGACTCAGTTTCAAATATTAGCTAGATTTAGTGTTGCTTTTAATCTGAAAGAAGATCTGGAACTGGTCTCATCCTCATCAGAGTGTGTTAACTACTAAGTGACCCATGTCTGGACATTTTGGCCACTCTTCTCACATCAGACCTGAAGCTTTCTGTTTGGAACTAGAAACTTTTCTGCAACTGCTCTGTTTTTAAAAAGTTAACAATAACCACTCATTTATGAAAGGATTTATTTTTGTTTCAGGTATGAACAGGGACACACTCTGAAAGATATTCACAAATGAGAATTCTCAGCCACAGCTCTGTCACAGCATTGAGAGGCCACTTGATCTAAAGTACCACTCAGACCATCTTTATGCAGTATAAAAGTACCACAGACAATGATGAAACAACAAGGCACAGTTAGCAAGGAGGATGCTAAAAGGGTTGAACTGAAAGAAATAAGCCACCCTGCTGCAATCACGTTTCTATTCCTGGATTAGAGAGGGGGTAAAGAAACAATAATTCACCCTGACTGGTTGTGTAACCTACCTGAGATGATTTCAGGGATCTTCACAAAGTTGTATGGACATTGCTTGTAACCGTCTTTAAGTATAGGACACACTACAGCACAGAGTATATGTTAGACTAACAAGCACTCAATATCTCTGAATGATGCCAATTTCAGTGTCATAAGTTAACATCAAAGTTTCACCTGTGAAATAATAAAAGTTGTACTGCTTATTTCTTTTAGTGCTATAAAAAATACTTTTGAAAACTCTGAAAAAAGAAGTGAATTCCAGTAAAATAAAATAATATTTCAAGTGAGTTTGATCAGCTAGTCCATTTGGAATTGTTTTCCTCTTAAAAATATGTAGCTGAGAAGATGGAATATTTCTGAAGACCGTATTAGTTAAATAAACATTAATGAGATCAGTGTTGTTTCCAACACTGGTATTCATTCAGCTCAAGAACAAATACATGATGTGGGATACATGTAAGGAACATAAAGGAGCAGTAATTTTAAATGAACAACATACTCAAGAAAATAGTGATTTCCTCACAGATAATGCCCAAACAGAGAAAGGGAAATTGAAAATACATTACTGAAATCACTCAGCCACTTCACTCTTTAAATTATTTAGAAGTTCTATAGATTTGCTTTTCAATTACCTTTTGCAATCCTGAAAAGCACACATAAAGGTATATTTATCCCCTTCTTTTTAGTCAAGAGTAGATTTTATTCTGCAAGTCTCTTTTGTATTGGTTTATTTATTTATTTATTTATTTGGGTGGCTGGTTATTTACCTATAGGTAACAGTGGAAACCCGTGCTGAAGAGCTAGTTTTGCAGTTTTGAACATGTTTATATATATTAGTCATTTATGCATCCTTTACACCCAAGCTCCATATTTATCAAGTAGCTGCTAAAGTGACTATACCCCCTTCACAGAGATTACCTGCATCTCCTTCTCTGGATGTTGCTCATGCCACTATAACATCCTAAGACCCAGAGATAGATTTCTTAGGTCCTCTGGCAGGACTTCAGGTACTTACTTTCTTCCTTCCCATAGCACAATGAATGAGTAAGGCTATCAGATGGACTGTAAGACAATTGCCATGGCATTAAACAGTCCCTGGGGTTCAGGATCCAAAAAATACTGATCATTTCCAGGTATCCTGGGCCAGACTTCTGAAAAGCTGTGAGAAGGATAAAAAGATTTTAAACACTTTGTGAAGAATGCTGACATGAATGAACATAAACACATTTAAAGATTCACAGCGCCCTTTGTAAAGTGGATGCTGCTTTTGGAAAATGAAAGAAGACACAGATATTTACAAACATAGATGGAGTATTATCTGAAAACAGTATCTTTGTTACTGGCACCTTTGGCTTCCTGAAGTCATACCCCTGTGTGTCATTCATCGTATCTAATTCCAAGGCCACTTCTGTGCTGCCTAGAAAAAGTGAAAAGAAATCCCTTACTTTGTAATTAATGTGTGAAAATGCATTGGAAAATATTATAAATGCCAGTCAGATCTCCTTTATAATAAAAAAGATCTACAGGTTAGAACATGGGCAGAAAACAACATGTAAACTAAATTATCTGGAGAATAACATTTCAAATCCGCACCATTCAAGTGAAGACCAAAAAGTGAAAGAGAAGCAAGACTGAAAGACTCCTAGAGATGGCCACAGAGAATAAATTAAATTACTTTGTATTGAAACAAAATGGCATTTAGAATCCATGTGTTTGGAGGGAAAGGAAGAAGGAAAGCATAAGCTGAATTTGCAGATTAATCCTTGCCTGCTCTTTGCTGCACAGCATTTGTGGAACAATTAAGTCCCACCTTGTTTTCAACTCTAAGCCTGAGAATATCAGAAAAAGATCAGCAGACTGGGCAAAGAATAAGAAAGAATAAGCAGAGACATTTAATCACTTCAAGTTTGTTAATCCTCTTCTGCTTTATTCACTCTGAAATCTATGCTTTAATTAAGTTCTTCCTATGCAGAGATTTCCAGGCAGCCTGACTTTAAGTACTTAACAAGGCACGAAAGAGAGGGTCAGTGCAAGGAGGCTGCATCACCCTTGGTACTGAGGGTATTCTTGTGCAGTAATTTCTTCGTTGTTCGCTGTCTGTTTTACCGCGGATGGTGTTTGTAAGCCCTCATTCACACTGCTTGGAAAGGAAGACCTCTTGCCAGAGGAGGCAGTGCAGGGGTTTATTGCTGCTGTCACAGCTCCTTCACCCCTGGTAGGATCTCCATCTTCCCTGTGGACCATAGCCTTCTTTTGGGGGAGGAATTATATCAATATGGAAGCTCTGTGGACCTGTACAAAATGATCCCTTTATTTTTAGAGCCTCCTATGATGCTTAGTTTTTTGTGTATCTGAGTATTTGCGACGCATTCTGAGCCCCTTGGGTTGAGATTTTTGCTGGAAGTAATAAAGAATTTTCCATGCTGTCTCTATCTCACAGTGTGCCAAAAAATCCTCTGTGGTTTCCTGTGGTCTGCAACACAGATTTTGAGATAGGCACATTACCCAGAGTGGGGTAAGGTGGAGGCACAGTGGCATCATACCAGTAGAGTGGGAAAGTGCAAGAGAAAGCCTTTGGCACTGTGGTTAAAAAGGTCATGTTAAGTGACCCCAGGAGACAGATGCACAGCACCATGTCAAGAAAATTACAGCCAATGGTGCCCGCTGGTGTTACCTTTATTGTTTATAAGGACACTGTCAGTTTGTGTTTATGTTCTTGTCTCTCAGTTTTGTTCCAGCATATGGGTCCCATTTTAAAACTAACATTAAAGAAGCCCAGAAACGAGAGGTGACACTCCCATACACGTGTACACACACACACAAAATAAAACCTGGCAGATCATGACATATGGAGTGTCAGCTCTTAGTTATCAGTTTTCCGGCTTTTTATTGGTTGTAATAAGACCTTCAGATAACTTAAAATGTGAACTTCTAATCTTCCTTTATGTGTGTCTCTGTTTTCATGCTTGCATAAATAACATTCAGACTAAAAAGCAACACATTATGTATGGCAGTGATAAATAAACACAGATACATCTTTTCCACAATAAGGATTCAAAATCAGTTGGCTTCCTAAAATATCAGATACATGTGACTTTTAAATAAGAAGTTGTTAGTTGCATGTGGACATCTTCACTTTCTCTGTGTCACTGATGGAATTACTCATGCTAAGGAAGGGACACACACATGTAAAGCACATGTTAATGTGTCATAAGTTAAATTATACTACAAAACAGAACAGCTAATGTCTGTTTAAATCCGTCCTTGGTCATAGATACAGATGGTGGGAGCTAAATAGCTTTGACCAACATATAATGAACTCAAAATGTCATTTTCCTAGCTATTCATAGTCTTTTTGTGTGGGCTTAGAGTGCTGGGCAGTCTTGCTGTCAGCTTTGTGACACAGAAGCTGACTTAGGAGTAGTGATGAGAAGGGCTAAGGAACGAGCATAAATCTCATAGGGTAAAATAGTGGCAAAATGTAGTATGAAATTCAAGTCTTAACTTGTAGGATTAGTGTCAGATCTTATCTTGTGTTCACTTTATAAACAAAAAATATGTGCCATGGGAATAAAAACAAGGGTTTGATAGCTGAAGCAGGGTTCCTGCCTGTGGAGTACTTGGAAGTTACAGCCCAGGGTGCTATAGCTCAGTGTGTGATAAGATCATAAGACCCACCAAGAGAGTAAAGTGTGTTTCTCCAAGCAGATTAAATAGAGCAGATGTGCAGCTTGAGAAAGAAGGTAGCAGCTGCTTTGCATTCTCTCACTTCTTCAGAGAAGACACTATGTTAGCTCTTTCTGTTTAATTGATTAAGTGGTCAACACTGGAGTTTTGGGGAGAGAAATCCTCAGAGGCTCACCTGTGTTGATCACGAATTACCTGTTCCTGTGTCTTCATTGGCATCTCTGCAAATGGACTCCACGGGTTCCAGGGGAACTCTGCATTCTGGCACAATCCATTACTTCTGCCAAAACAGTGATCTGTGATTTAGAATAGATGCAGTCCTAGGATGGCAAAAATGCTGAGGGATGATGTAGGAGCAGAGCACCTGCTGTTCTTCATGTAAGTTCTGAAAATCTCATCTCTTCCACCTTGTGAAAGGCAGAATGTACAGTTTCTGTGGGATGTTTCTCTGACCAGGAAGAGCAAATATTTCCTAAAGCTTCTAAACATTGAAGGAACCATGAAGATCCAAATTTTGTCCCTCAGAGCAGGCATGGTTAATTCTACATTAAATCTGAATCTTTGGCACAAAACCTGGGTGTGTTCAGGGCCCAGTGTGAATGCCTCAGCAGAGCTTGCATGGTTTTTTTCTTGGTTCAGTGCACGGGATTTTTTGTTTTCCAGAGGCTGGCCTAGTGAATCAGAAAAGCCTTCTCTTAGTGCATCTAGTAGATTTGCTCTGTTGGGTCAAATGGTGAGGATTTATGCCTTTCATGCCAGATTTTGCATCTCATTGATGACCTTGCTGTCCCTGTATAGGTATCATACACACTCTAATGTAAATATGAGGAGCAGGAGTAACACTGACCTTTATTTCTTATTCCAAACCATACAATCCTGGTTAGAGCTTTTTGTCAAAACTGGCTGATGACTCACTGCTGGGTTTGCTATTACATGTCAAACGAGCTTAGACAGCTTACATCTAAACTATGGGATACAGGAATATTTCCCAGATCATAGGTTCAGGACCTCTGTTTCCACACCTTTATTTTGGAAAAATAATACTTTGTGTGTTCAGGAGGACAGTAAGGATGCTCCTGCAGGTCTCCCCATCTGTGTTGTCAGAGGACGTTCTGGATGAAGGATTTTTTTAATGAAATATAATCAGCTCAATCCTATAAACTTTGCCTTGAAAGATCTTGGAGGCTTTACCTTCAAATGGCACACAGCATGGTAACTTTCAAAGCTGTAGCAGTTTTCAGTCACCCCAAGCTCAGTCAGGAATTATTGAATAGGAATTCATAATAAATGGAAATAATCTGTTCATTTCACACCCTTTAATTAGCTCATGAGATCAGGAGACAGCTGATCTGAAATGCAAGTTGTGGTGTAACAGGAAAATCAGTCTGGTATTTGCATGTTGTAATAACTTTGGGAGGGAGCTAAAATATCCAAAGGATTAAAAGATCTTATAATAGTTTAGTCAAATACAAGAGATGGTACCTGGAAATTGATGCAGCCAGTTATTATAGTGAGAGATAGGGAGGTGGGGAGATGAAAAAGAGCTTTCAATTCCTGTTATTAACTTTTGCTCAGAGTTAATAATTATTTGAAAAGAAACTGCCTTGAATCAATGCATTCTGCACTGCTGGCTCTGGAGCTTTTAAAGTCTGGCATTTGGCATCACTGGTACAAAGCTCTATAACATTTAGCCAAAGGATTAAAAAAAACCCTCAAACACTCAGAGAGGTGAGGAGAACGAGTATGCCTTCCATTGGACAGTATTAACCAGAAAGACTCTTCACATATGGCAGAGAGGAGTCTAATTGAACTCCAAAGATTTTGATGGATTTTACAACATTTTTATAAATCAAGATTATGAGACAACACTCATAGACAGACCAGATAAAGTATTCTGTTATGTGGTTTTGCCCTGTCCTTTTCTTTGGCCAGTAGTACAAACTTAAACACCTCTTGTTTTTAAAGAAGAAAAAAAGGTTTGTAAAGTGAAATGTCAACCATAGGTATATCTCCAAATACTTCACTCCAAGAAGAAAGTCAGTATTAGAGGATAGAAATGTCCATTGATTTTACTGTGCAAAGTCCAACTTAGTTATGTGGGAGAGGGTGTGGGAATATTACTAAAACATGGATTAAATCCTTCAGCAACCAGCAGTGCATGGAGTTTACATCTTTATCACTTAGATGCTTCATTTCAAAAGCAATATAAGATCATAGAATGGTTTGGGTTGGAAGCGACCTGGAAGATCATAAAGATCCAAACTCCCTGCCATGGACAGGGACACCTTTGACTAGGGTTGCTCAAAGCCCCACCCAACCCAGCCTTGAACAATTCCAGAGATGGAGCATCTACAAATTCTCTGGGCAACCTGTTCCTGTGTCTCACCATACTCTCAGTAAAAAATTTCTTCCTAAAATCAAATTTCTTCATCAAAGCAAAATAATTGGTGTCCAGCATCTTTTAAATTTATGGGTTGAGTTACAAGCTTCATCAGAGTAATCTGAAAAATAGTCTGACCCTGTGTTTCTTCTGCTTGTTCCATGTTTGCAGGATAGGCTCTACCTCCTTTCATCAGGGTTGAATTCTTTCCCTCGCTACATCTTTCTTTGCATGAATCAATTACAGTCTTCTCAATGGATGGTCAGTCATTCCAATTTATCTTTGAAAGAGATGATTATTACATTTTTTTGAGGATAAAAATAAATACTAGGCATCCATTTATATCTAACATCTTCATCTCATTATTCACACTGTCTTGAAACAACTCATTTTAAGTTATGAATTTAGTGCAAGGGAATTCGGCATTGATGAAAGATACTAAAGTGACATCTTAATTTCTTTCTCCAGGAGACATTCATGTCAGGACAGGTTTTTCTTATAACTTTTGCTGATATATTTCTCATTTGGATATCTACAAGACTTGAAGCCTCTTCCCATTTATATAGGCGTTAAGAGGCTACAAGAGGAACGCCATTGTGCTTGGGGCTCTCTGATGTGAACAGATAGTGAAAGACAATCCTACAAGAGATAATGACAAGTAAAGGATGGCAAGAACATCTTATACTGAATCCTTATAATCTACTCTGTGTTCATGTGCCCTACTCTTGTTTCTGGGTCAGTGTTTTAACCACTCCATGTTTACCTCTCCATCTCTGGAACTTGAATGCTTTCAGGTTGATAGCACTGCTCCCTCATTGCACACATTAACTGCCTCTTTCATTCCTCTTAGTTATTACTTTTATTTTATCACTGAGTACTATTTACTTGGACATGTTCAAAAATGCTGGTGATGCCATCAGTTTTCAGTGACTGTCATCAGCTGCATCAGCTGAATGTAGGGAAGAAATCCGTGGGAAAAAGTAGAGCTGTACCTCCTTTCTCATTGTACATACAGTCTTCTGTAACCGTAAACTGTCTTCCTTCCTTCCTTCCCTCCTTCCAGTGAACTGAATTTACCTTATATGTTATAGGTCAAGGCCAACCTTGCAAAAAATGAATGTGATTATGGATTTGCATCATGAATTGGTCTTGCAGCCCTGCACATTTGAAACTATGATAGAAGGTTATATAAATCTGGGGATATGGGGAAAAGGAGGGTTGCAATTTCTCTGATACAGGTGACAAAATAAGAACATAGAGCGGCAAGCTATGTCACGAGGGTTTTCCTCTCTGCTTTTGGATTAGTTCTCAAACAATATTAGCTGTGTAGCACATTAGATTGATATGGAGTGACATTCTCTCCATGGGCATAATGTTAGGTTTCAGGAATCATTAATAATAATTGTGACAGAAACATGAAAGCAACCAATCCACTTATTTATAATCTGGTTGTTTATAGCTTCCTCTGTCCCGATCTCTTTGATCAGTCTTTTGCTGTATCATGGAATTGACTCTGTTCCTTGAGGCAGGGGTTACAAACCAAAGCCAATGTTGCCATGACTGTACTGGGCCTGATGATATTGTATGATCTGAGAATCTGATGGAAGGAGTTATTTATAAACTGCCTGGAATACTTTGCAGTACTTCAAGCTGGATGATTAATTTATCATTGAAAAGGTTGAGCATTGATGTGAAATCAGCAAGGGTATAGGCTTAGTAATATATTATAAATATTGATGTGGAAGCCAATGCGTTCCTGACAATGGGATTCCTTATCACATTATGCTGTCTGCCTCAAACTTCCATTAACATTCTAAAAAAAAAAAAAAAAAAAGGGAATTCTAAGAAGCACCCAGAACCTCTCTACTTTCCTTTTCCAGAATTGGCCATGTTTTCAGCAGTGTCCTGAATGAGAGAAAACTAACTCAGATTTTAATTGTTATTTATGTTTATTTATGCTCTTTATGTTTGTTTCTGTAGTTTGTGAGGTGAAGTGAAGATTTGGCTGAAAGTCAGTTTGCTTTTGATGAAATGCTGCACTTTTGCCGATATTAGGTATTATTATTTAGACTCTCTTCATTACCTCTCAGAGATGTAGCCTTCCAGAATCCATGTCTCATTGATCTCTTGGTCTTACAGAAGTGGAAACAAAACCACAGGGTAACTAGGAGGTTTCTGGAAAATCTCAAAGTGAAGATTGTGTGGAAAGAACTCCTTCCTTATTTAGACCCTTGTCTTCCAGCACTTCGACTTGGTCAAAACTTATTGTTTAGGCACTCTCAGGATACTGCCCGGTTTGTTGTTGGTTTGATTGATTTATTTTTATGGTTTCAGCAGTGTGAAGTACTTTCCTTTTTTCAGCAGCTTTTGTTAGAACTCCAGATGTTTGAAGAACTTAGTGCACAGACCTTTTGCCATTTTGTCATGATGACTAGTCATTCCTTTCCCAGAACCCTAATGAATACCAGTGTAGTTTATAGGGGTTAAAGTCATCTCTCAGTTTCCTACACAATATCATCATTCATTTCTTTCAACTGTAAGCAACTCTGATTTTTAAAGAGGCATTAAGAAATGCCTTGATCTCCTGTGTCAGACTGCAAACTAATCTGCTACCTAGGTTATTTACACCTGGGGGTACAAGAAGTTACCTTTCTCTGTTGCCACCCTTATTCCTCTAGATTCCTCCAACCAGCTTCTTAGTCTGAGATTTATTTTCCATTTTGTTGACTTCTACTGGAGCTTAGGACAGGAAGAGAATTTAGTGGAATTCCTGGTTTTCTTCTTGCCTGTTACTAACCTGGGGAATGATCCTGGTTAAGACTGAATTAGGTCCCTCGCTGTGCAAACCTTAGAGATCCTGATTAATTAATTTGTTTGTTGTACAGCTTCTGGTTGGATGGTTGGTATCTGAAAGTAGAGCCCAGCTGCAGCATTTCCCCCAGCAGTTGTTAGAGGCTACAACTCAGTGTTTTAGCGCTAGAAACTCCTCAGATTTCAGTGTGTCAGAATGAGGTGAATCAGCAGGAAAGGCAAATGTGGGAAAATGAGGTGTTGATTGTTATTTCCAACTTGAGATGAAACTGTCTTGGTCAAACAAAGCATAGGTGGAGAGGAATATTCATTAAGAGAAAGAGACAGCAGGCAGACCACAGACCTGATTTATTTTGACCTTATGCATTTTGAAGTCAAACAGCAGGAAATCCACTGATGTGAGGAATCTCTTTTAGCATCAAATCAGTTTATGGGGCCAAGAGCATGCAGGACAAAAGTAAATACATAAATTCTCTTTCTGTTGAGTAAGTCTCAGTACATTCAGCCTTTTCAAGGATTTCTCAGGTCTTTGGAGAACCAGATGTTAAATATAGAGTAATTTAAAACTTCCAAACAATGCCAACCAGTTTGTGTCATGATTTAGTTAAAGGGATAATGTACGGCTACTTGACCTGTCAGCTAAGCATCTGTGATGTGTTCACACTGTTGCAAAAATTGGGATATGTAAAATTTTCTTAAGAAAGGATGTTCTGTAACATTTGATCTTTGTGTAATCAACAAAAACAGAGATTTAATCTGTGAAACAGATAGCAGCTAACAAGCTCTAAGTGATGTGCATGTGTTAGAAAAGCAAATTGCTTGTTGGCAGTATTGCCTTGTTAAGGTTTAGGCCTGGATGTGCTTCAATGATCTGGGACCTAGGGAGAGGTAAAGAAAGCTTGGGAAGAAGGATGCCCACTGATTGTGGACACAAAGAATGCAGAATTTACAGGTTGCAAGGACATCTGGCAGAACTCACAAGATAAGAAAGAAACTCATAAAACAAGCTCAGCAATTGTGCTGGAATCAGCTCCAGCTGGGTAAAAGGTAATTCCAGCAGGGGCAGATTGTGACTACCCACTCACAGACAACCAGTCCAAGAAACCCCCTGACCCAAAAGAAGAGAAAAACTGAGCATGTGGATTAATTAGCATGAGAAGTGAGAGAATCATTAACCAATAGAAGAGAGAATACTAATTAATAAGAGAACTATCTATGTAATTTGTAGCCAATGAGCACTAATTCCTAAAGTGTCTAAATAGTAAAAATTTTGAGAGTTGGCATGCTTGATTTGTGGAATACCACCAAGCACCCAGGACTGCACAACTCTGAAATAAATAATCAGTGTCACTCTTGAGTGTGTAATTATTGTCTTGTTGCACACTGGGTAATAAATTCAATTCTTGAGAACAACAACACTACCCACAGGAATGATACCAAGCATGAGATAATGCTCCAAAGGACTTATTTCAGAAACAAGCCAAGTTCTTGACAATCACAACAGACAGTCACTGAGGATGCCTGGGAGAGTTTGAGCCTAAGTGCAAACTCACTAGTCTGATTAGTGCAGAATACAGACAGTACCTGTCTTTTGAGGCACCTGGTCTGAATCTTTGTAAAGTGGGTGTCCTGGAAAGAATTAATGATAGGTGAAATAGTAAAAGATTTATTATGTTCCCATTAATTTTTGGGTCTTAGCATCTATTTAAAACCTGGCCAATTATTAGCTAATTTGCATGCACAAATGCCTATTTTCTAGGACACAAACAGGTGAATTTTTTTAAACCATAATCACTTTATTAATGAAAGCACAGAGCTCACAAGGTGCTTAGAAAGCTTAAAGTTGGAACAGGCAAAGAAGAAACTGATGACTAGCTCAGACATGAGAGTAGCTCTGAGGGAGAGGGATTTCGTTGTATAATTTATGGGCAGCAAAATGAAGAGGGGCTAGAAAAGCAGTGAGAACTTTTGGCTCAATTCCAGCTGAAAACTTAGAAACTATACTCCCCATCTTATTATGGCAAAACAAAACCAACCTAACCATTTAATAGATGATCCCCTTGCTATAAAAAAGCTGCCAGCTTGTATCATTTTGGCTCATGTATTTGGCTTGGAGATAGGAACAGCTGGAGCAAAACTAAAGGAAAAACCCCAAAGCTCTTTTTTCTTCTTTATGCTCATGGACACTGAGTTTAATTAACTTCATCATCCTCTTATTAAAATCAAGCTCTTCTAATGGGGCTTCTCCTCTTCCCCAGACCTTTTATTCATGCTGTGTTGATACCAAGGAATTTTTCTTTTGGAGGCTGAAGTTATCTGGATATCTCTCAAAGCACTCAGCTTAAGATTGCCTCTGAGAAAGCTAATACTAAGATCCCATAGAGAAAGAAGCAAAAGTCTTAAAAATTATCTTGAATGGAAAAGCTATTTTTCACCTTTAGGTAATCTTCCTCTGTTAATTATATGGAAACACTATTAACAGTGTCGACAGGCCAAGGAATAGCATTTTGGGAGTGCACAAGAGCTCAGGAGGCAAAAAGAAACCAGTGGTTTATCTCCACCATCCAAAGCATTATACCCTGCAAGGAGGAGCACCTCTCCTTGCAGCCTGTGTTAGTGACCTGCTCCCAAAGACCTTGGGCATACCTGTGGGTAATGTGTGCTGCCATTCCATGCTTTACTGCTCCCAAAGTGAGGTCACCCAGAAGACACCCTCAGATATCCATGTCACTGCCCCAATATCTGAACAAAACCTGCAAAGTATCAACGGGCACTATGAGCAGCACTGAGTATTTGCACAGGGAATTGTATGGACAGTATAAGCTCTCAAATTCTAAATTGGCATTTAAGCTACCAATCATCCTGTAGGGTGATGAGCTCAGTGGATATGCCTATTTCAGTGTCACAGGATAACACAAAAAGGAAATAGTCAAGTTGTTTTCTTATTTATTGTTTAGAAATTCTTCTATTCCTTTTTACTCCCCAAAAACAAATCTTCTATTTGTGGTCTTCTACCTGCAAATGAACATGGTTTATTCTTCTTGCTTGCTTGTTTGCTTTTTTTTTCAGACTTTGCTTTATTTGGGAAAAACAGTGTTTCAGCACTAAAATGAGTCTTACATTGGGCCATAAATTCTGTCAAGACTGTGCACTTTTATTGCTTCTGCTCCTCTCTACCTGAGCATTAGCTGGTCTCTAACTGGGATTAATGACATGTCAGGGTCAAGATTAAAATAGAAATCTTCGCCTTTCCTAAGTTTTGCTACCTCTATGGATACCTCATGTCTGACTGTGTGCACATGATGCTAATCTGATAAACCATGACCTTTAAAAATTAGCTTTTCAATGATTCCAAAGTGAATAAAAATTTAAATGAGAAAAGGCTGTTCTGACTTTAAAGTCATTGATGTAAAAGGGAATTAACCCTGGGAAGGTTGACTGTAGAAAAAGTGGAGCTGGGCAAAAAATCTCTGACTTACTCTCATACTCAAATCTTTTTAGGTATCTGCAAGGGAGTACCTCGTGCATTTTTTCTATTCCAAATATGTCAGCAGAAGTATTCAAGATATTTTTAGAGAACTGGCATGCACTCCTATGCCTGTAAAAGCAGGTGCCTTCACTATCTGGTCCAAGTTTTTAAACATTATCAAGTCTCAGGACATTTGTGAGTATTTAGCACTTTGTGAAAAAATCACACCATTTAGGTTTGCATTCAGTCTTCCCACACATATCTGTACCTGCTGTATTTCGATGCACTCTGCATCATGCAACTGTTAAAAATCAGTGTGTCAGTTCCAGTCACACTGTGATCCCTGGTGAACATGGGAGGTACTGTGAAGCTCATCTTTTGATTATAAATACCTCACACTTAAGACTGTTCCCATATGTTTTGGTGATGTCTGACCTACTTGCTTCCAGAAACGTCTCAACTGGCTTACATGTCTGTTTATTTTCATATTTTCTAGTCACATTCTTGAGCTATTTTCTTTTTTAAATAAGTGTGCCCTGATGTTCCTTCACTTATTTTTGACTGAGCAAACCTGCTATGCTTTTTCTGTACCAATCAACCCATTATAATTCAATATGAAATCGAAGTAAACGCCCTTCTTTTTAAGAATTTGTATTTTGGCACAGTCTTTGACACAGTAATCAAGATTTCAGTTTTGTAGGAATTATAAGAGAATGAACCAACATAACTCCCACTTAAGGTAGGAAAGGTTTTGGAGATTGAACATTTTGCCAGATGGGACCCCATTTCAATATTTTTTTGGCACCTCTAAACTAGGGTTAGACCTGTTGGTTCATTGCATATACTTTAACTTTACTAAAATCATGTGCATTTGACAAATCTCTATAAAACCGAACACTGTCATCCAGAAACTGTAGAAATATTTCTATTATAGAATTAATGCTATTAGAAGTTTATATCCATATTTTGAAAGAAAATGAACTGAAAGTTTAAAAATACATAGAAAGAAACTTTTTCTTTATAGCAGCTAAGAGAGTTTTAGCATACGCCAATGGAAACGTCATAGCTGTATGTGAACTACATTCTGTAGTGGTTCTCCCTCAAGATCACATACCATCAGTGTATATCATTGGGAAATCCTTACTTGGTCTGGAGCAGACAAGTCAGTTGTTTCATTAACTTGGAATATAAAAAACGTACACTTTAATTTTTGTCTTCCATCACTTCCCATCCTGTCTCTACTCCTTTTGTGTTAGGGACGCCACCAAAGCGATTCAGACGCTGTTTGGAAATGGAGACAGTGTGTAAATGTGTTTAGATTCAAAACAGACATAGCACATACGAGCTTGTTATAGGACCTGACTAGAAGACTCTTGAAATGAAATGAGTACACGGTCTTCACTAAAGTAGAATTTGTATTTTAAAGGACATGCCAATTCTGCCATGATATTTTCCCGCTTTGCATAAATTACAAATTTTGAAGTGAAGAATTCCCAAGCAGATTAATACTGAAACGTTAGAAGGTCTGTATTAAAACCAGATGTCTGACTACTAAATCTTAATAATTGATTTTTCTGAGGTAACATCTATTCTAAATATGTTCACTTTTCTCTAAAAATAAAAAAAGACAGCAGAGAACCAAGTGAGAAAATCAATATGAAATACCTAATATTTTCATCAAATCACTGCAAAATTCTTTTAGAGGAAGAATGAAGTCAAAATCAAAACATTCTAGAACAGACAAGACAGCATTTTCCCAGTGAAATACTACTGAACATTTTCTGATTAGCGCTTGTATGCAGCCTCACTTCAGTTACAAGAACAGCAGAAGTGATTTAGCTCAGTTTTGTTCCTCTGTAGCACAATGTGTCTTATACCTTTAGAAAACCCAACCAACAACCCAAACAAAAAACCCCTCGAAACTAGGCTTTCTTTTGTTTAAGAGATCAATTGTCCTGGGAGTGATTTCATCAATTTTCATTTCCAGGCTCTGTAAGTAACTTTCTTAAGTCCTAAAATAATACTTGACTTTTGGAAATAGAATGGACTGAGTTTGTTAATGTTTGCAAAGCAGATTGAGACTTCAAACCAAAATCACTTTCTAAGCACTAAGTATTATATTTGACCGGAGTCAAAGTTAGAGCTGAGGTTAGATCAAGTGGAAAGTGAATAAGCAAAGCTGAGAATACAATTTTCAGAGAAAATGCAGGGTTTATTTTTAGGATAAGTAAGTGGAGAAGATTGAAATAAACTGCAGGATTAAGTAGTTACTGAAGGAATTATCTTTGTGCTATGACTGCTTTTGATCTCTTCTCATTTTAACACGGACAAAAAAAATGACAATTCTTTTTAGCCATCTACTGTAACAATCCTTTACCTTCTGAACCAGCTGCTTGGAAAAGGCAAAACACATCACAGGCTGGAAGCTTTTGCAGAAGCACCCAATGAAACTGAGAAAGTTGCTTTGGACACAGCCATGATTGACTGTGGTTGGAGACTTATCCAGAGGCTTCCTTTTGGCACTTTGCTCCTTGATATCCAAGTATCAGTGCCACACATACTGACTGCTGAAAATTACCATACTCAGTCTGAACACACCTGAGCTAGGCTGATCCTAATTTACTCATTGGCACAACTGGGTGGAGGAGATTATGTTACATTTTACATTTCCCCTACTCCTGAGCTAATCCAGGAAGGGAAATTGACATTCAAAGAAACTGATTTCTGATTTTGGTATCAGCTAGAGCAGTCTCTGCGCGGAAGATCACAGAATCTTCATTTCTGACCCCTTCCCAATTTTGTTAATTGCCTCAACTCAGATGGTTACTCAAGTTCTCTACCAGAATTTGTTAATATTGGGAATCTTCCATCAGCTCTTTTCTGTTGTACCTAGTGTCTTTGTGTGGTGTTGGAATTGTAGACCTTAGAATATTGACAGGTATGGATATGAAACTCAGTCTATGCCTATACTGCGAGTGAAGGTGTGGTTACGCAGTGGGTGGGAGATTCCAGTTCATTTTACCATGACTTTGAAAATCTGTATGTCATCTAACCATCAGTCTATTTAATAATTTCATTTACAGATGCATCTGTTAGCAACTGTTTGTTTTTATTTCTTCAACAATACAGTTTGAATGCCTTTATAGTCTGACTCCTTCTTAATGAACAAAATAAATGCTCTAGAGCTTTAAAAGTCATGGGGCCAACGATTTTCCTTTTTTTTTAATATGTGTGGATATATGAGTGTATTACAGAAACCAATTCATTCTTTGGATTTGGCATACAGTGAGATGATTTGATTTGTTTTTATTGCCACACGCTACAGGCAAAAAAAAAAAACTAAAAAAAAAGGAATGTATTGTTCCTGGGATAGGAGAATGCATTTAAGTAACAGGTAGACCATTTGATCAGGGCTGGCATAATTCCAAGCAGGTGTTATCTCAAAAATTGAACGTTTTCATGTTTGCTGCTTGTTACTCTCCTCAAAACAAAACAAAAAAAACAAAATAGAAAAATTAATTTCATTACCTCAATGCTTTTTTTTGTTTGCTTGTGGTTTTGGGTTTTTTGCTTGCACTCCAGGGCTGCCAAAGTACAGTTGCCTAGGAAATGTCAGTTGAATTTAAGTTATAAGTCTAAAACTATCAAGATCTGTTGGAGAGATATTTCTAGAAGACACACACAACAACCAGTAGTGATTCTTGCCCGATGCTGTAAGACTCAGTGATACTGGACTCTGGTGGATATTATGGTACCTTCCCCTTGCCCAACTGAATCCTGTGATTTTTTAGCAGCTCTAAGGCCTCAGGATCTGAAATTGTGAAAGGGACAAAGGGGCTTGAAAAATGAAAATTACTTTCTTGGCTGAATTTTAAAAACATTCTTAGAGTTGTGTTTAAGAGATCTAAAACCTTGTCAGAGATCTAAAACCAGTGAAACAAATATGTTGACAGGTGGGATTATTAGAGAACCACTGTGAGTACCAACCTGAAATCTTTGAGGCATGAAGAGGCCTGAAAGCTGCCTTTTTTGGGGGGGCTTTATGGCTTTGACTGACACTGTTGAAAGGTTTTTCTTAACCCATTTAATCATCCATTATTCCTAAAACTCTTATTATGACAGTAGTTTCTCAAGTGTGGACAAGGCATGCAGGAACAGATGGTGTGCATGTCAAAATGCTTATAACCTAAGTGTGAATATGCTGTTGTGAATCATCTCAGTAATAAGCCACTGTCTTTTTAGAGCTGTGACTATCACCTGTTATTGAGTGTGCGGCTGATTTCTGCCTGGGCTACTTAATTTATTATCACAATAACAGTGGGAAGATTAACACTAGAGCAAAATCCACAGTTTTCCAGAGGCTTAGAAGCTGGAGTCAAACCTTCCCCTACTACCACTCCAGAACACAAGCAAAATTTTGTCACTAGTATTTGATGTATTGGGATAGTGAAGGCTTCAGAAATTTCAGAGCAAACCCATCAAATCCACAGCCAAGCTTCAACAACATGAACTCCAAAAGAATACAACTCATGCCAGAGTTCCAGAGCCTGTCTATGACTGGGTCTTTGGAAGTTGATGAATTGTTCCATGAAGCACAACCCCTTCTGCTCCTTCAACTTCCTTTACATTACATACTTCCTTCTCTGCATTTTTTTTTTTAATCCAAAGCATCATAAAGATATTGAACATTTTTGAAGGCAGTCTTCTCTGCATTCGTCTCACCTCTGAATAATTTATTAGACTCTGATAAAAAGACAGGCAGTTACAGTGCCATTTTACATGCATTAGTGACACACAAATAGTAAAAAGATAATGAATCTAGAGACTCTTCACTGAGTTTGATGATACCCTTTCTCATCTGTTTGAACCTTGCCAGAAGTTTTTCCTTTCCTTACACTTGAAAAATAGGAAGTACTTGCAAGTCTGTGTGTTTTCCAGTTTAGACTCCAGTTATTTTGTTTTTGTCTTCTTTCAGCCAACAGAACAGAACCATTTTATGGTTTCTTATGCTGAAAACAAATAATTTGAAACTAATTTTGAAAATCCATTATAATTGTTTCTACCAAAATATGCACAAAGTACACAAAGGCACACAAGCTGTACTCTGAAGATGTGCTCAGACCCAGAAGAGACCTCTAAAAAGCAGCACTGTGAAGAATGCAAATGTGCAGATAAAAATATTAGGCAAGTGCCTTAACAAAGCAGATTCAGTGTTTCAGAGGTTGCCTTATTTCCCAGCTGAAGGACTGCAATCAATGAGCTTCGACAACAGAGTTAAGACTCAGAACATCAATACTGATCAAAACATGTGAAAGGATAAAAGTTCTTTTGAAGCTACTTTTCAATTGATTTTAATCTAGACTGCAAGAGAACAGAATGAACAGCTGATGGCATGTGTAGGAGACTTCTCTGAACTATGGTGACTTCTTTACTGCAGCATATGGCTTATTTAGCCATTTTTGTTTGGTTAGTTATACTTACTGAATGCACATCCATATTATTTCACCCAATTCAGGTGTCAATCCTATGTGTTTAATAACAGGTCAGGACACAAATAACATCCAGTATATTTTGTGGCAATTGAACGTGAAAAAAAAAAGACAGCCTGCTTCATTTAAGCCTTTGATCTATTCCCAACTTCCATATCTCTTTTGATTTTTTCAGGAAAGATTTAATACACTTATCTTTAAAAAAATATGAGGCTCCAAGAGAAAGGAAACAGACAAATGACCTACTATACAGACTCACTGAAAAACACTCAGTCTGCATCTACTTTATATTGAAATGCAAACAGAACCCAAGATAACACTATTCCAACCGATAAAATCTTTGCACCACAAAAGTGCAGTTTGAATCTTGAGTTAACTGAGAGTTTTCAGCACCCCAGCTCATTTTCTTGCTGTCCATCCTGATCTTTGGTCACCACAGTGGCCTTTCACCATTTTCACTTTCCCAAGATCTGAAGGATTTCTTGAAGCTCCCTGAAATGAATGGGTCTGACATCCCTAATATCCTAACATCCCTGAGTTACTGTTATCTAAGTTTTAGACCTTTGTAAGTTTGATGCCTCTGCAGGAAAATTGTTCTATAGAGAAAAGAAAGACAGGTATAAGGGCTAAGCAGGGCTGGCTTTAATCTCATTGACTGAATTCACAGTGAGTGCATTAAGATCAAGATAAATCAGACGTAGCCCTCCCCTTGTAATATCCAAGACAATTGTGGCATTAAGGGTGAACACAAATCTCAAATCCTGACTATTTTGGCACAAAGTATCTAGGAATCAATCAAATAGCAAAGTAGCTGGAGACTGATAAGAACTGCAGCCCTGACTCCAAGCCTCTTGCTTAGAGTGGCATTTAACTTGATGAAGTGTTTGATAGATCAGCTTTGGACAATTTAATTTCCCTGTATGATTTTCTTCTTCCTGAGTGGAAGAAAAAGTTTCTTTGGTTATTTGAGCAGAATTTGGTTGTGAAACCTACTCTTTTCCATTCACAATATTCAGGAGGACTGTGGATGCATCTAGCCGTGCTAGCAGCTAGATGTGAATTACAGAAACGTAGTGTTTGGGCTGTAACTTGGCTTTTGAAATAGCACCCACATTCAAATGAGGGTTTTATGAAATCTCTGACTTCAGTGATGGTGGGGATTTTTTTATATTGCACCTAATAGGTGGAGTGAATTATCTCCAATCTACTATTGATTTCCAACGTGAAGCAGCCAGGCAAATCAGATGAGAGCAATTTGCCAGCTGCTGTTGAGCACTAAATATTAGTCCCAAAATGTCATGTTTCTTTGCATGTTTCTCTGGAAGAAGCTGTCAATATTTTCAGCAGGAGGCTGGTTCTAAATTCACTTCAGTGGCCAGGGTTTCCTTGGGGCATTTGGCACCTGTGAATTAGCAATTAAGTTGCCCCTCGAGAACGCACACCCAGCGATTTCCAGCCATTCCTTTCTACCTTGTAAGTGAGAAATTTCCTTGGCTTGTTAGCCAGTGTTCAAACAGCTGAGGGAGAATGCTCTAGGTAGAAATGAAGCAATGGAGGAAGACTCAGTGCCATATGAGAATCAAGACATTTATTTTTCCTGACATGAGCCAGCGATTTAAACAGTACGCTAGGCACACATATTGAATTATGGTGCTAGAGGTGTGACAGAAGCTTTGTAATTGTTTATCAATCATTTAAAAAATGCAGCTCAGTGTCTGATGAAGGTTTTTGGAAGGTTTGTTCTTAATTTATTGCAGTTCTCAGCTTGGATTGAGAGAATGCTGTAATGCAGGGGCACATTTTCCCTTGCCTACCACCTTTTCTCAATCTGAATTTTGTCTTACAAGTAATCTTTTCGTCTTAAGTAATCTGAGCATACTGCCTCCATAAATATCCTCTCTTGTATACATGCTTTATCACCACCTATCTTGCTGTTCCTCACTTATGAATTTATACCTACAAAAATGAGTATTTTCCATGCAGCTGTCCACTATATGGGAGTATGTTTTCTTTGGCGAACTCTGAGATAGCACGGGGAAGTGACCATAGGAAAGAGCACATCACTGAGGGAACATCAATGAATCTTAGCCCTTCTCTTAACCCAACAAGGGGCTATAGAAAACAGGAATTTAAACATAATTTTAAAAATTATCCTTTTTTCTTAAGTCTCTCCCTACTCTCAGCCTATCCCAGCCTTTTCTCTTTCTCAGAAAACTCTTGCAGCTTGAACACGAGAACAGGTGCCTCTCAAAGGAGCTCTTGAAAAGACATCTGGGCCAAATTAACCTAACTAGGAGGAAAGCAGCAGCACAATAAGCAGGCTATCTGTTTCCAAGGTTGTGTTCCTTGTCAACTACTGGCATTAAAAGTTGCTAATTGTGTAGTGGAGGAAAGAGGGAAAATGTTTGTTGCCCCAGAAAAACCAAGCTTTTCAAAATATTTCAATATCGGTAAGATTTTCAGAAATATATCTTTATTTTCCACTGGAAACAGAAGTGATGCACGGAGGTGTAAATATTGCAACTGTAGATACCAAAATATAGTTTCAAAATATGACCATTTGCTCTGTAGGAGTGTTAGGAAGCTGTTTTCCAATGTGAAATGCATCATCAATTGGATCAATATTTCATGTAAAGGTAATCTTGTTAAACTTCATCTATTTTCCAAGCACCACTCAGACATAAGGATGTCTGAGAAATAGAATCATGGAATCATAGACTGGTTTGGGTTGGAAAGAACCTTTAGAAGTCATCTATTCCAAAGTCTCTGCAATGAGCAGGGACATCTTCAACTTGATCAGGTTGCTCAGAGCCCTGTCCAGCCTGGCCCTGAATATTTCCAGGGATGAAATATCTACCACTTCTCTGGACAACCCATTAGTGTTTTCATCTTCATCATAGAAAATTTCTTCCTTACATTTAGTCTAAATCTACCCTCTTTTAATTTTAAACCATTACTCCTTGTCCTATCACAACAGCCTCTGCTGGAAAGTCAGTTCCCATCTTTCTTATAAGACCCTTCAAGTATTGATAGGCAGCAAATAGAGGGGCATCAACTAAGGTATCAAGGGAAACAGTAGAATAAGCTCTCATTTTGCAGTCACTTGGGTAGGGAGGCAAGGTAGAGCATTACTCTGTCTATCTTTTACTGCTGCTTGGTTTCCTATGCCTCAGAGCCAGTCTCATGGATGCCAGGGCTGAGGTGAGCATGAAGATCAAGCAGATGCCGTATGTTTACAAGTTACATGAACTTTTACATTTATATCGCTACATAGGAATTACAGTTTCTCCTTGTCTCCTCCAAAATGCACATGAGGAAGGCCATATGAGTAGCAATGTAGGTCTTATGTGATTGTGAACAGGGTCCAGAAATTTTGAGGAGCTAAAGACCTGTTTCTGCTGCCCAGTTCAAGGTCTGGCCACCTGGTTCTGATGATCATCTGGTTGAATATCCATTATGGCAGACCCCAGCTCTCTGTTATTGAGTTGTCTGACTGTCTGGCTAGAATCAGCAAGAGGCTTTGAAGCAATTGGTTAAGCCTAAATCTATACACAGGGATTCCAGGGATAGGAAGGTAGGCAATGTTTTGATGGTGTTGTTGTGTTCATATGCATTGACAGTCTCTGCTCCCAAAAGTCAAATTGGTTCATAGCCTGAGAGCATTTCTGGGCTCCTTTGCTTCTTGATACACAAATTTATTCCAAAACCAAGAAGGGATTTTTCCATCTGTGGTTGGAAAAGGGACTGTGTACCTCATTCTCTGGCCATTTTACTGATCCAATTACCTCATGTATTAGAAAACATACATGAATAATAAAAATCCAACTGGGCCAGAACAGACTAGATGTCTCCTGGAGCTGTATCACTGGGTGGAGGTGCATTTGCTGAGCACTCCATGCATAGCATTTGCTAAACACACAAGTTGATCTGCAGACATTAATCTTCTTCATGGCATCATATTACTATAGAACTGTGGTGGTGTCAGGGACTGCAGGGCCAGGCTCCTTCTACATGTCAAGCTTTCAAAACAGTATCAAGCCTATAATCAGGCTGGCAAAAGTCCACTAGCTCTGTGTTTTCCCTTAACACTCATCTGTCCTGCAAATCCTATCTCTGTTAGGGGGTCCCTGGGTCATCCATAAACAATGGGAGTACAGTATTATCTCCTCCTCCTTCTCGCCACATGTATTACTACTTTCAAGAAGGGTTTCTAGAGGCCCTCTAGAAGAAGAGAGAGAACCACACTTGTGTTTCTGATTTACTTCTGATTCATCTCTGCATTTTCATTTCATTGAAATAACAGTGAGGAGGAATGCCTTGCAGAGAACTTAATATTAAAAAATTATTGCAAGATTAGAAAAGGTTTGTCAGTTGAAAAGCTAATATGTGCACTCAGTCTGAATTCTGTAGAATAACCTTTTTCTCATTAAGTGTAGCATTTTAATGAATTAAATTTATATCTGGCACTGCCTTGGACTTTACTGATGATAATTTGCTTAGAAGTCAAACCTTCGAGCTATAGGAACCACACATTGTAGTTAATTAAAGCACATTAGTAACACTGTTATTAATCAGAAATTATAGTATTACCCTTGAAGCCTCTTGCTCAATATTTACATATCAGCATTTCAACTAGTAATGAATTGACCTTCCAAATAAATATAGCCTAAGACAATACCATTAATACATTGTGTGTTAATATTCAGTGCATTGACTCCTTTCTTGTAACTGATCTACATCTTCAGAAATATATTTTTAGAAAAAATGGAAAAAATGTTATCTTGAAATATTTGGTCCCAAGTAAAGAACGATTCCAAAATAACTCCTTACCACATTTTAACTTCAGCTTCAGAGGCTCTTCTGTAGCCAAGTGAACCCAACAACATCTCTATGTTCTCACAATGAACCACATCTGTTAGCATGATAGCTCTTGGTCATGCAGCCTTGGGAAATAAAAGGCAAGGAACTTCTCTAAAATGGAAAGCCTTTTGTGTTAAGAAAGTAGCTTAACAATCTATTAGGCAAGAATTAAAATAACTGAAAATAAATTCTTCTTTTCCAAAGTTTTCTTCCAAAACCTGCATACAAACTTGGAAAATCATCTGAAAACATCACAAAATTTTCATTTGAGAAAGAGCAAACCTGAGATCCCAAGACATCCTCTTTTAGACACTTTAAACACAACAATAGTTAAGCATCCAGCTGTAGAGGGGAGGGGAAGCATACCACTAAAGGGTAAAGACTCTCTGACTTGCTGAGTTTTAAAGTTAAAATATTGGATTTTCTAGAATGTTGAAATGGAATCTGTCTCCTCTTTATCATGTTTTCTGCTCTTGAATCTAATTTTTCCCTTTTTTTATTTTTTCCCAGAATGTTTTGGTCTCATATCTTTCAACTTAAGCATTAAACAAACATGAAATGCACTTCTTAAGAAGGTATCGTCTTAAACATCTTTATCCCCAGTAAGCAAGATATCATCATCTAAAGGGGCCCTAAGTTCACACATTAACTCTATTCATTTCCCAAGTGATTCAAATAACATTTCTGTTTATTTCATATGACTATTTCTTAGTGCAACAGCCTGTATTTTCAATAGACCCTCTGATCTATTTCTACTGCTAGCTCCAGCTGTTTTGCTGAGATCACTACTGTCATATGAAAAATAATGAGGATTCTTTAAACACAAATTCAAGCAGTCTTATCCTAATGGCCAATACTATATCAAACTTACTTTGGTCAGAATAGCTGCTCCTGCAGATTGCAGGAATGGTGAACTTCCCAGTTCAAGAACTGGGCTCTCTTGTGAAACTCCGTAAAATCTGATTGAAGTTTGTTATACACAACTCTCAATTTTAAAACAGTCTGTCTTTTCTTCATCTTTAATATCTCTTTCTTTATGTGCCCTCTGCTTTTACGTAGTTTATTCAGTATATCTGTCCATGTCCCCTCCACTTAATTCCATTTCTTTGTAATTTATTGTTTGTATTTTGTTTATTTTATTTATTTAGGGTTTGGTTCATTCAGTTTCTATTAAGCATTTGTCACTGCTTGAGTCTTTGCTTTAAAAGACCAAACGTGATTTACAAAAATGATTTCAGGCTTTGTCTTGTCCTCCTTCCTCCCTCTTTTCCTTATCACTGAGCAGAAGTATGCAAGGATATATTGCAACTAGTTCATCATCATTTCTGGGTCTACTTGATAAGAACATAGAAAGCAAAGTAAATTTTTACCATCACTCTGTATTTTTTAAACAAAGAAGGCCAAAATTCTCTTATCTCACTGTTCTAGATTCAGGTAACAAAGTTCAAAAGTGTCCATAGCCCATTTTTTCCTTTTATCAATTCCTGTCTGTTAATATTCTGAGCATCTTCAGCTAACAAAACTTAGCTGAACATATGTTAAAAATTTAGAGTGTTTGTGTCTTATAAAATCCAGGCCTGTAGAGAACTCCAAGTATACACAAATCTAAATTTTCTGTAAAGGCAAGAGTAACATATTTGAGGCATCAGGGACATGATTCAAGAGAAGGGAAGGAGAAAAGTACAAAAGGAGTTTTCACTGTTGGGTCATTGAGAAGCTATCTCATATTCCAGGTCACCTTTTAAGGAAAGCTTCAAATACATTCAGATTCTCTGGTATTGTTCTTTTTGGATCTTACATATGCTTTCAGCATATGTACCTTCTTCATTGAAGACAAAAGAACTTGAGATACAAAGAAATATTTGATTTTTCAAGAGATTTTCTGTATGTTTCAGAAATTATGTCAGCCGTATTTTCTTCTCAAGTCTTTCAATGCACAGTTTTTTGAGTCATTAATGCCTTTTCTTCCTTCTTCCTTACTTCAAAAGTAACCTACAAGATTTTTAAGAACAAATATATTCTCCTCTTGAGGTCCTGCTGCTGTTGCTCTGCAGGGTCACCCAGCCCTGTGCTGTGTGGTTCAATACAAGGTACAGGAGAAGACCAGGAATGCTCAGAAGATGAGGGTCAGGTCCAACTGCAGTCCATGGAGAATACCCATTCAAAGTTTGATTTCAATAGGTCTGAGCTACAAGTGCATTACTGCCTGTTTGTATGCTCTCCTTAGACACACCACTCATACCACAGCAAAGTGAAAAAACCCACATGAATGTTTATTAATCTCATTTCAGGTATCTCTACAAAAGACATTAAGAGAAATCAGAGCAATTGTTCTGGTGCCCAGGTGTCAGCTCTTTCTGTTTTGTCACAATTTTCTTCCTGAGCAGCCACCTCTGCTGCTGCTGGAACAGTTTGGTACCTGGAAGCTATTGCCCACACCGAGCAGGCATTATTGATTTCAAAAGTAAATAGAGGGAAAACCAAAATTCAAGCACAGCTGTGGGTGATATCTGTGTCCCTCCTAGCCACACTTTCTTTATGGCAAGGGATTTATATTTCGTTCCCTGATATTAAAGTCTCCCTTGTCACCAAGTTTCAGTGGTGCTCAAAGTACATTTTTATACTTTAGGGATCTTTCAGTCATGTTTATATAAGGTTTTATTGTAAACCTTTTCCTCTATTTCTTCTATCCCTATTCCTAGTTTATGTGAACAACATACTACCAGCTATTGAGTCACTGACATTTAACTTTTCTTCTTAAGGCTGCTGCCTGCTCCTGGAAACATGCAATATAAGCAAATAACTGACAAATCAATCTTTCCCTTGAGATACTGGTGTAGAGGAGTTTCTCATTTAGAGAAGCTGAAGACTTGCCTATAAGGACTCAGACTCAGACTGCGAGCTGGTGTACTTAAAATATAAACAAATTTCATGATTTTTAAACCTTTTTTGTGTAATTATCCTGGATTCTGGTTCCTAATGCTGAGCACCTGATGTTTAACAGTAAATTGTCAGAAAGGTTATGTGGAAATTTGTTTACTTCTACCTCAAGATCCAGTCTTGAGAGGAGAGGCATCTCAAAGGTGCATGTTCCTCAGTTTTCTGAGTATTATTTTATTCAGACTCAGGCATCTATTACCCTAAGTCCTTATTCTTAAACTGCAGACAACCTGTAAACCTCTAGGCTTCTGCTTACAACTTTCCTTGGCAACGCACCTAACAGAGAAGAAAGCATTCCTTTTCATAAAACACATATTTCAGCCAAAAGTCTCATTACCGTGTTGTATGAGCACTTCAGCATTTTCAATTCTTGTACTTCTGCCCAGGAGGAGCACAGAAGAAGTAGTGGGGCAGGCTCCTGTCAAAACCCAATTAATTTTGTCCCAAGGATAATTTCACTCTTTAAAAATTCATGTTGAAAGATGAGCGTCATAATATATAACAAATGAATGCAAATAGAAATACATTTAAAATCCTGTTTGATTGGACAATGTTCTTGACTGTCCCGTGTTTTTCTGCAGTTCAACCATTTGGCTTATGCCAGTTTGCAATTCAGAAAGATGCATACCACTTTCTGATCATAACAGTCGTATTATAGAGCTTTCACTTAATGATTGGCTGACTGTAATTCATTTCAGATGTAAATGCTTGCAGAGAATGCATTGTTATCTTTCTTTTTGTATGAGCCTTCAAATATGCAGGCTAATACATGTATTCTGCATGAGTATTAATTTCAGAGGAATTCAGTCATTGAAGTGCTTATGGGAAATGATCGCAGAAGTGCATTGATATGAACATGCAGGCACTATCTTGAAAATGGTGATTTGATAAAGACCTTCTCATTTACAACCTAAAATCCCTAAGCACTTCAGCTTTTGCCAGAATAATTTTCTGACAAAAGGCTTTCTTTTTTAGAATGGATAATAGACTTAGGTTTCCTATTCTTATCTTCAGTTTCTGACTAGTCTCCTAAGCTTCATAATTTATCTTATCTTTCTCTGTCTGACCCAACCATTTTATGCAGAATGGCGTAGCTTCAGCTAGAGATACTGAGAGGTCACGGCTTTCTTTACCTCCTTTCCCCATCCTCAGACACGTTACCCAACTTCAGAAATGAATGGTTGGGAAGGACCTAACTTCATAAACCTTAGCCAGGGAACAGCTGTGTTTAGGCATTCAGGAACACCTAAAATAGCAACCAAGACTATTGTTCTGCTCACTCATTTTCATGCTACCATTGACACAAACTTTAATGTTGTTGGTATGAAATGGGAAGGTTTCAGTGGGGGCAGGGTGAAAGCTGTACTTTATACTCTCACCAAGGCATAGAGGGGACTTCCCTGTATGGTGGGTGTTGTTGATTTCTTGTTTAAAATTAAATACTGACTGTGTCTAGGCCCTAGGTCTACAAGAAAGTTCACAGCTGTTGAACACAGGTCAGGGGAAGCACTGCCTTTCAGCTGCTAAAGCCTTTCAGATGTTAAAATCTCTCTGAGATCCACTCTAAGTAACTTCTTCCCTAATCATTTTCCTCAGCTGAGTTCTGCCTTTCTTCATCTGACTTATCACCTTCCTTGAATTAAATTTCAGGTATCTTTATTTCCCTATGTGTTATTTAGGTCGTTTTGCTCTGATTTGCTCCTGGAAGTCAAGCCATCTACAAACTGTTGGAGGGGTAAATAGTGCTTCATGGAAATTCTCCTGTGGAAATCTGGACTCTTGAGGTGCTTCTGCTGGTGACTGTAATATGATCCCTTCCCTGTGATTAGATTTTCCTGGGAAGTCTTCTGTTGGTTTTAGCTTCAGCAGTCCCATGAGATACAGCAGAATGGAAAGGTTCGTTGGAAAATGTGGGAGGTAATGTTCCATCACCTCCATATTTCCCAATTGTTTTACAATAAAGAATAAAGCATTACAGTGCATCATGCTATCACATTGTCATGTTTTCTCTGGTGCTACCACTGCACGGTCCATAAATTCTTGCAATGAAAAAGGACTACTAAACTCTCTGTACAGACAATGTTAAATTCAATGTGTTGCCTTCCGTTTCATCTCAATTATCAACAGCTAAATGGCTGCAACCAATTCTGCATCTTTGTTTGCACTATCCAATAGCCTGATTTACATCAGTAGCACCAGCACAGAATTTTAGTTAATTGGCACTTCAGTAGCTAAATGGCATTTCATTGTCCTAGCAAAACAAACATGTGTTTATGAGTTTTTAACTAAAACTGTAAGAGCTCGAAATGATACTTAGTTTATCAAGCAACAAAATGGTTTTCTATTACAATTCACCTTCCATAATGTTGCACAAAACACTGCTGTATTCTTTGGGGGAGGGAATAGTCTGTAGTCACAATAGTGACAGGAAAGTTGTAGACACCTCAAAGAATCTTACCCTGTAAAACTGTTCCTTAGATAATTCTGCTGTACAGTGGATGTGAAAACTTCTCCCTGTGAGTAGAATTAATTCCTCTGAAGCTGTGCTGTTTTATCATAAATACTTAGATGCATTGTGAAATTCACTTCTTTTTATGCTCTGTTTAAGTCCTGCTGACACCCAGAGGGACCTAGAAATAGCTTCTTAGCAGTAAGATAGTGTTTGTTTTATTGCTACAGTGTTGCCTAAGGGCTTATGCTATGATGGAGCCTTGTTTTTACTGTCACTTGGTATTGTTAATTCCAGGCATCCTAGGATGATGAGTTATGCCCTTGAAAATCATAAGATAGTCTTTAAAATAATGAGTTTAAAAACCATAATAGTAACATGCCTCAGGGATCCATTTTTTGAAATTAGAGTGGATGAGAGTCCAGAGTTATTCTCCCATAAAAAAACCCAAAGCTTACGTTATCAAGATACAAGTGTGATATATTCCTCTGATTTTGGGAGATGTGTATTTTGAAGAAAATATCAAACTCAGTGAGGCCTTTTTGCTAGTAGATGTATAAGCATATCCTTATCCCGCTGCCTGGTGGAAGGAAGATTGAGAATGCAGTGTCTAAGGTGTGGTTGAAGCATGCAGGCAGTCAGGGTGAGGAGGGGGGACAGTGGAGCAAGTGGGCCAAACTCTGGGCTTGTGTAGGTGAGGAAGTTCCCACTGGAACTACCAGAGACAGAGCAGCCAGCGTGCACTGAAGCCTGGCCAGCTCTGTGTACAGCTCCAGCACGTTGGATGCGACACTCACCTTGTGCAACAGCTACCTGCTGCTTGCCTCCAGAAACCAGCCTTGGCAGCATGTCACAAAGCTCAGTCCTGCCCTCAGCCTAGGGCAATGGAACAACTTAGCCAGTGTTCTTCCCTGCTCATTTCTGTGATTACAAAGAAAAGAACAGGCACATGCAAGGAGCAGAGGGTGGTCCATATAAGAGAGATGCATGAGAAGGTGAAAACCCGCTAAGAAACAGTGGATGTGTTCTATAAAGAATTGTGATAAGTTTAAAGAGTTAATGAAGAGAAAGGGTATATGTAAAGATGGAGAAGTGGGGAGAAATGAACATGCAGCAATTAAAAAAAAAGAAAAAAAGCAGAAAAAGACATTAGAAACCCTGATTAGAATTCAGCACAGACTTAAATGTTCTGCAAGAGGCAGTTGCATAAACTGTATAAAAACCTCCTCAAGGCATAGCTCAGCATTAAGTGACTGATAACTGTAATAATGACCATTATTTCAGTTTTCCATGTCAGCATTCAGAACTGAAAAAACAGTCCTGCTTAGAGCTACGGAGTACTTTAATGAACTCGCAAAAGACAGAGTCAAGAATCTCATTTTAACTTTGGGGAGAGGCAGTTTAATATCCTTCACTTTTCAGAAATGATAGAATTTCACTGAACTGATGACAATTTCTCAAGCTGGTGACAACTTCAATGAAAATCAAAGAAAGCAGATAAAATTTTTCATGAGAAAACAACTAAAACCCCAACACTCATGGAAGATTTTTGTGCCAAAAAAAAAAAATAACACTGAATTCTCTCTGAATCTCAAGGGAACACTTAATCAGCCTTCCATAAGCACTACTGAAAGATGCATAGTAAAAATCCAGTACAACTCTTTAAAATCTGTGCATGTCAATGCCAGGTCAAGGAAAAATGATCATGAAATTTTGATCCAGAAATTTTTCAACTTAAAATAATATTTGTCTAATTGGTTTTCTTCTGCATTTATGTCTTTGTTTTGTTTACAGTGGAATGTAAAAAAGTTAAAATTGAAAGGAAATGCCTCAGATTTTCCATCTTGAAAATGAACATAATGTGAAGGAGTGTTACACTTGTAGGCTGGGAGAGCAACAGCTTTGAGTGATTTATAGTACATCCAGGGTTGCATCCATCTATCCACCACTGTGGGCCTTAGTTTGATGTTGGGAAGGTCCCTGTTGTTAGGCCATTCTTTCACCAACACACCATGCTTCACCAGCAAGAACATGATGGCAGTGTCAGGGTTTTTGAATCTACTTGCATGGGGTGGGCTCAGTAAAGCTGTTTCCCAAGATTTTAAGGTGGTACCCAATGCTAGTACAGTTTCCATTAAAAGATATTCAAATGCTGCTATGCTGTGGTATCCCTTTCTGCCTCATAGGCTTCCTCTCCTGCAGTAGTGGGCTAACAACTGCATTAGAATTTTTTATCAGTTCCTTTCTGTCATGCAAAATCAGGAAACATTTACTTTACAGGTGCATTTGTTAGCAGTCCACATGTCTCTGAAGCACTAAAATGGCCCATGTAGATATCTCATGCTGCTATTCCCCTCTGACAAGGCTCCAGATCCTATAATAAAGTGTTTCCTCTAGCTGAACTTCTGTGAGGCTTTGCTGTAGTCTCACGACTCCGGTAGTCACCATCCTTCCAGCTAACCTTCAAGAACAAAATTTTGTTCAGAAGCAAAGGAGTAAAAATGCAAATGATATCTGGAGACAGTTTTTAAATGATGAGACTGCTTTCCCAAGAATAAATTATGCCATAATTCAATAAAGGCAAACATGGGGGAAAAACCCCAAAACAATAGTATTGACACTAAATTAAAATGAAAAGATGACACTAAAGCTCCAGAGAGAAATATGTAAATTCACTGATATCTGCTTTATGGCTTCTACAAGTGTAAATCAGTAGTATCTATGTCAGTATCGCTGAAGTCAATCTGTGGACCTGGAGTGAGAGTAGAAATTTTCTCCATAACATTTCAAATTGGTTATATTGAAACATTTCTGCAGATGTTAAATTTATTTCCTTCCAATTACCCGTGGGTAGGAATCCACGGGAATCTCAAAGGATTGATTGGAAAGCCAGTCACTACATTAACTAAATTTATCCACAGGTATGTCTCAGAACAAAGCTGTAGTTTCAGTTTTCTGTGACTTGTCCAAATAACAGTAGTGTAACAATTAAACTCTATAGGAAGTAGAGAAGTAGAGAATTGGAGCTGTGTGTCTCTCTCTTAGTTCTAGCTTTTATTTATTTATGCACTTATTTAAGGAATTAATTGATTTGACCTTCAGTTGAATACAACAAGATTTCTCTTAAATCTTAGTGGGCAAACAGAGGGGATTTTGATTAAATTTTTCTCAAGACATAACTTCAGTCTGTTTTAAAAACTCTACATATCTTCTCAGTTTACTCTGACATTTCTACTTAGATTGAGTCAGAGAAGCTAACACTTCACAGAGTTGCTGCCACCACTGGCAAGCAGCCATCTGGCTGTATTGAAATCACTGCAATTCATGATGGAGATGTGATTAATTCATTCCTCTTGTCCATCCTGACTCATGGAAGGCCTTCAATGATTTACACTACTAGAAATGTTTGGATAGATAGATACAATTTAAAGTGCTTGGCACACTGCTTTGCCTAAAAGTTGGAGCTCAGAGCAGGGTGGGAAAAAAGTCTGTAAATTGTTCATTAGAGAATAAACCAACTTTTAGTTGGCTGAGGACAATTTTTTCTCTATTTTGTTTCCCATAAACGTTTTCATGTGTAAGGTTTTGTTCTCATACCCACACAAAAGGAAACTCAGAGGCGTCCAAACAAATGTGATGGCATGACAAGGCTCAACCACTTGAAAGAGGCTGCTTCTGCTGTCTTGGGTTTTCAGTGGGAAGTGAGAAAGGGTTTTATCCCTTTTTCTTCACAGATAGGATGAATGCGGGGTAGAAATTTTTACAGTGGGCTTTTTGCTCTTCCCCAAGAATAAAGAATTCTGAAGAACTTCTGCTTCCAGTCAGCCTCTGTCATAAAACAGACTGAGCCCTTCTGCTGAGGGACTGCTGAGGGTTGAAGAACAGCAGGTACCGATCACTATCACAACAATGCACTGTTGACAATATTGCACCAACAGGGACTCTGAGACTCCCATCCAGGAGATGATTCAGCAACTGGAAAGCCACGGAGTGGTCAGCAAGGCTCACAGTTTTCTGCCCCCAATCAATAAAGCTCCAAAGTGGGAAAAGTATTATTCCATTCACAAAATCTACTGATATTCCCTTTCCATGTTGTTGGTCAGTACTACCAGTTTCAGCTGGAAACATTCCAATTCTCTACCCGTGTGTTGAATATTTGTTGTGGCAGCTCTTCTCTCTTGACTGCTGCTTTAGAGCTCCAAAAGTAATTCTGCTATGACTGAGGCCTTACAAGCAGGACAGAAGGAGCAGGAATACTGCAAGGTGATTAACTGAAGACATATTCAGATCAGTAGTTACTGATGGAGAGACTCTTATTAAGTAAATTCAGTCCCTATTAGCACAAGTTATATTCACTGACTGGAATATTATTTCTACCAATACAATTCCCATTATTTTCTGTTTATAAAATATACCTACAACTGAAAATTATGATGTCAAGGTGCTATGAACACCTTCCTTTTAAAGTAAGAGAGACAAAGCAAGATGTGAAGTTTACATCAGAAAAGGTACGAAGTCTATGCATTGAGCTAATATGCTAAAATGTGCAAAAATATTCTGAAAAAATGTGCACTTTTAGGCTACAGAGGTGTGAGCTCTACTTGCAACTGCCTCCAGTGACAGACCAGCTATATGACATCTCTCAGTTCTAGAGGCCTTATACTGGTGCTCTTTTGAGTGAAAGACCAACTCTGAGAAATAGAAGTAATCTAATCTCAGTTGCTGTGCAGTTTTACGGGTTTTATACATGCTCTTCTGCTTCAGCATTCCATGTGTCACATGCAGCTGGACAGTGGGTAGTTGCTCCAGGAGCTGGAGTTTTCACATTTAGATTTCAGGCATATCCTGAAGAATCATGAGGTTCTGCACACAAAAGCCATGCTTGCAGCCCAATCCCATTGCAATCTCAGCTCTGGCTGTGCAGCCATAAGGAGACAGGAACACAGGCGCCCTCAGCCTACAGCTTAAAACTTTATTGTGTGCGATCCCAAAGTGTGCAAGAGAAAGAGCTCACAGCTTTGTGCTGTAAAAATATAACGTGTGAAGTGAGACCTTCTAGGTACAACTCAGTAGACAGTGTCTGAATCTAGGTGTGATTGTCTTGGACTCTCTCCTTTCTTCATTTCACAGAGCTGTTGAAGGGGGAGAACAACAACAATTGGCACTTGTTCTGGTAGCTGTGACAGGTACAAAGAGCTGGATTTGAAGAGAATATTATCTAATGATGTGAGAGGAATACATAGTAACACGAGTTGTGACTCTGTGAGGTTTCAAGTTTTTAGTTACACAGTGAATAGTTAATGGTATTTATAAAATCAGGATAATTTTTTCAGCTGAAACGTATTATGCACTGTAGATTTACACTAGAAAGCAATGAAGGCATTATAGATGAGCTTGTTTTAAAGCATTACCTTGGGCTGAAATGGAATAGAAGGATAAATACAAAGGAGCACTTAGCACTTGTTAAGTGAATGTGAGGTTTCTCTTGTCTGTCATCACTTGCCTGTTGCAAAAACTGTGTTCTGAGTTTCTGGAACTTTGAAACTGTTTTCAGAAAAAGACTTCTGCCATTTGGCAAGAAGCACTTTAATCTCTGCTTGTTGTTTGACCATCTTGTAATCAAATTTTGGATATTTCGTACAATTCACAGACTTTAATATATGCTTAATTACGCAAATTACATCTTCAAATGCATACTTTAAAATTTCTAGTTACCATTTTTCTTTTCATATTACAGTCTGATACATTAATTTACAAAAACATAAATATTTTATTTGTGACTGTCTATCTATCACCAGCTTTTTATTTTTGGGTTTTTTTTTCCTTTTGCTTTTTACTGATCTTCATCTGTATTGCCTGATTGTGCCTTTGGGATCTTCCAGGATGTGAAACAGTTCCCTGTCATTCTCTGTGTAATTTCCTTCTTTCATTAGATTTAGCTTGGTGAGTTACAGGTTTTCACTGTATGAAACTGAGCCTTCAAAAAGTCAATGCATTCCTTTTTGGTATTTAATTCTGTGTGCAAGTATTGAATAAAATGCAACCTCTTCCTAAACAGAGGTATACTTTGTGCCCTTATCTTGGCCCCCTTTTGTATCTTGTACTTTGTTTAAGCTTGTTGAAAGAGAGACAAAACAAAACATGCAAACACATGGTATTAGGAAGTGTAGATGCATGGTTTGCAGGCCAGGATTGATTTTTTGCTGGTTTTTCAGCTTGTTTTTCTTTTTTTCCCCTTTTTTTTTTTCCCTGAGTATGTAATAAAATCCTTTATGATGAATTAAGTAATTGACCATTTATTGTAAGACATACTACCACTAGAACACAGATTGCTGCTTACCATGTCTATTTTATTCGTCCAAGTAAAAGACAGAGCACTGCCTCCTCTGTGTAGTCTTCTACTTTTCCAAGCTATTGTACTTCAAGTTTTTTGAACTACAGTTACAAAGGATATCAAGTTATCAAGGATATTGACCAGCTCTCATGTGAAAAAAAAAACTTCTAATGCCAAAATAGTTTGTGCTAGTATATAATAATAGTGTCTTTTGGAGCTAAAAAATTATGATTTTTAGGATAATCCATCAGTGTTAGTGTTATCAAGGCTGTCATGAGAATTGTTTTAGAAGTAGGATCTTTACATTTAGAGAAAAAAAAGTACCATTGATTAAAACCAGAATAATTATATTGGCTTTGATTGTATACATTTTATTAATGGCAGGTTTCCTTTGTAAATGAAAGCCCACACATGCATAAATAGATGCAGAAATAACCAAGGAAATTAATTTTGCCTAGTATTAATGACCAGTCTGACACAATCCCAATTCCAACACAGACAGCTTTACAAGGATCAGTTTCTATCCTGAATTTTGAAGACATCTTTTCTACTCTCAGTGTTCCATCAAAGGAAATGTGTATCATAGACTGAGAAAATGCAAAATTCTTGGAGATAAATAGATAAATCTGATAACTTGTTTGGAAAATATGATCTATGCCAGTCCTATAGGAATACATTAGTGGTTGATAAAGTTCTTACTTTTTGTACTCCTGACAAACTTTCAAATAATTGCATTAGAACATGAGTTTGTGATGCATAAAACCTGCACATAAACATTAATAGTAGAAAAGCTTCTCAGCTCAGAAAAATCCACGTTGAGTAGTCCACTTCTGGAATATGTCACTTCTTGCCTTTTTTCTTTCTTGCACTTAATCTGAATGTGCATATGTGGACATAAATAAGTATGAAGGGTGGGGCAGGTTCAGGAACACAGAGTTTGGAGTTGGTAGATGGAATTATAAAGTTTGTAACAGTAACATTACCATGGATCTTCTCTCTGTAAGAGCTTCTATAAGAGACACTGACAAGGACTTTTTCTGAATTCCTTCTTGTTTCAATCATTGTCTAAATTTTGTAATGTACTAACAGTGCCTAAAACTGAATACTTGTCAGCTGAAGATCACAGAACATTTGACTCAGATTGCAAAATCCCCAGACAAAAGTCACTTTAGCTTCCATTTAATCCCTTTTATAAAACAATATAAATTTGTATCACATGCTAGTCCTTCATACTAGCTTAGTTTGAGGAGAATACAATGTATTCAATTCAGATGTCATGTCTATTTAACCAAACCTGCAAATGAAATTTTAGGAGTAAATTTGAGTTAGAAGATAGAATGTATGGAGACACTGTCATGTTCTAGCAACTCAGTGTAGCACAAACCTTGGCTTCCTATCACATCTGGGAAAGAACACCTCCAACAAATACAACACCTACCAGCACTGAAAGCTCTGGATATTTCCTGACTTAGAGCCCTGAGTGGTATAATAATCTATGGCACCTGAACATTCCTGATGGCAGCACTGTGATCAGGAAGCTAATTAGCTAGGAAAGGGAAATATTAACTCATCAGTTACTGATTGCTATCCCATTATGTAAGGAAGCAATCATGCGATGAAAATGTACAAGCCTGGAGGATAGAAAAGCCCAAAGCAATTTTGTGAGCATAAATTGGTCCAAATACAGGACAAAAAGAACAAATAAGAGGTCAAGTCCTAGCACTGAGGGGCATGCTGCACTCATGAATAACCTACGTGTTGGAAGTCAGTGCCTGCTAGTGAGAGAGGAACCACTGCATTAGTAAATCAGTGACCCATCTGTAATGGAGAAAGCTGCAACAAAAGTGAGTGGGTAAATTGGAGCCTCTCAGGTCAGCAGCAGCAGGTTTCCCTCCCCAGTGTTCAATAATAGCAAACAGAGAAAGTGCTTCTGGGAAGTTCTCTGGCTGGTGTGAAATTAAAAATGAAATATTTCTTTTTGCATCTGTTTTTTGTTTGTTTTGTTTTGTGGTTTGGTTTTTTTTTTTTTTTTTTTTTTTTTTTTTTTTTTTTTTGTTATTTTTATTTTTCACTTGTGCAGACCATAGGTGGAGAGAAGCCTTGCAAATATATTCTTCCTTAAGAGGTACTTTGTGTTACATCAGCTGCAAATTTAGCTTACTGATATCAATGGAAATGTGACTTACTTTGGAGTTCTGCTCTGTGGTGCTGACTCTAGTAAGAATTTATGGCTTGTGAGAACTGTATTTAGAATTAGTTCTTTGCTTCAGAGAGACATTCTCTTTCAGTTGCACGTTATTTATATATACTTTAGAAGTGAACAAATAACATCTGTAGTATTTTTGGTATTTGTAAGCCTTAGAAAAACATGTAATGATATAACTTTCCATAGGCCAACAACTGTAGATTTTTATCTCTCAATGAGATTTAAGTCAACCCTCTAAAAACATTCTGCAAGAGTTACCTAAAGCTTTAATCCATCAAAATCACATACTGAAATCAACCAATATGAAAAACTAAATACGTTAAGGGTTGAAAGAGGTCTGTTTACTATGCTCACTGTTTGCAAACCAGTTTGTATTTACCTTCAGATTGAAACACTGCTCCGGATTTGTATATAGTGATCTATATTCTTACTTTCTATGATTTTGTAAATGGCCATTAATATTTACTCTGATAAATATTAGTCCGATTTTGCTGGTTTTGATGATGATAGCACTTCCTTGCTTGAACATACAATAATAATACTGATGTGGAAAATATCATTTAGTGAGAGTGAGCTATATTGATAGAATATGAAGAATATTTGCAATTTTACGAAAGCATGCAAGACATACTCTTCATGTTTAAACAGTATTACTTTATATGAAGCTGCACATAAAATTACTCTTCAGAAAACTGGGAGAAGACGATTTTCTTTCAAGAGCATGTAACTGATTTCAGAATAGCATTGAATGTTACCATAGAAACCAAGCACTTCAATTACCTTCTGAAACTGATAAACAAAACAGGTTGGTTGAATGATAAAACCCAAAATATCAGAGTTAAATAATAAAAGATAAGTTAAATAATAAAAGATTTATTCCAAAACAAATTGTTTGCTATGGGAAGATGCCACTTAATCTGTCACAAACCTTTATTTGGGAACACAGCGTATACAGTCCCACCTGTGCACTTCTGTAGGCTGGACTCGTGGCCTACACTGCCTGGAGGGCCACAAAAAGCCATTCTGCCTTAGCATGAGAGCCCTTGGCTGATAAATCCTCTCTGCTAAGCATGAAATCATAATGGACTGGATGAGATTTATGGTGTTTAGGGCTAAGAATAGCCCTTTGTGCCACATCATATATGAATTCCTTGAAGAACATTAGGACCACTTTTGATAGGTTTCCATTGTGGAAATTAACCACTTATAGATACTTCTTCTTACCCATTTTTACTCAGTCTCCTGAGAAGGAAGTACTTTTCTTGTGCCCTGTGGTAATGTATCTGCCAACAAACAGTTGGATAAACTGTTCTGGAAAGCAGACCAGCTGGAACTGAATGGTGCAAATGAGAGACTGCCACATGCTTTTTGGTTTTTCAGAAAGCTGAGAATCTGCACCAGTAACCTATAATAAATCAGAAGCAAAAAAGTGCTTCAGCAATAACATCACACACAGCAGAGGGAAAATAGAGATGTGAAAGTCCATCAACACTGCAGAAGGATTCAGAACAAGATGGTAAAACAACACAAAGGAGTTTCAGGCAAGGATTTCAAGGGAAAAAATATTGTCATCATTAATAAAATGAGAAAAAATGCACTTGATTTTTTAAATACTTTATTTGCATTTTAGAGAAAGTAAATTCTGTATTGTGCCCTGTCTACAGGTAGCAGGACTTGAGAAGAAACTTGAAAAGATGGTTTCAATGTGTTGGATGCCATGAATAAAGTAATTAATACAACCCACTCACAACTGCAACTTTTCTTGAATGCTTTTGGGACTAGGATAGGGACTGAAACACAAGAACAGTCTATTTCTGGGAGGTCTTTTACCTCTTAGTCCACTCAGTCTTTCTTGCATTGTATGGCCATGCAGGAATTAATGTCCTGTAGTGAAGGTACTTGGGGGGAAGCTGGCCTCTTGCCTTTGGAAAAATCCACCCTCCTTTGCAAACTGCTGCTGGCTCAGACAGACCTCTGAAAGGGAATCCAGAAGCTGGCTGCAGCCTGAGTTAAGTGTCACATAAGGCTGCAGATGGCTTGTGGGCTGAAACACAGAGTGCTGTTCCATTGTTAAGTGCTTAATTGATTTGCAGGGTAATTTTGGAATGATAGTTTGAACCAGTCACTTGAAATATTTTCATTTTTCCTTAAGCAAGGAAAATTTTGTCAGCATTTAGATTTTTGTCTTTTAAAGGTCACTGATGAGTGGTTGACCTGTAAGTGGAAAAAAATGCATATCTTCAGGTCACTAGCTTTCAGATGAGGCCATCTGCTTCAAATTGTTGGGGAAAATAGGGCAGAGTCTCTTGCTGGAAATTAATAAATTTACTGAGACATACTCAGGAAAGTTTATTTTGCTACAGGGAATAAAAACATTTATGATCTCATCTGGAGATCACCTTCTGCCTCAACCTGGAAAGACTCTAGAAGCAGGCTGGACAAAGATATTGGAGAATAGATTCCATGGGAAATCCTGCATTGGATGGACTGGATGATCTAAACAATCTTCTGTATCTCTAATTTTGAAGTATCTATGATTTTCTCATTAAGATCTCATTCTAGCTAGCGCCACTACAGAAGTAAAACTTACTCTTATGTGTGTCTAATCTTCCTTTAGAACTGTGAATGCTCTCTGCTTTGATCTTATAAAATAGATCAAGTGAAAGGATGGGTCAGTACGTTTGTCTACAGTTTACCAATCTATTAGATGCTTTTGTGGCCCTTGTTGCAATTGTACTCGAGAGTCCCATATCATCTCTGTGAGACCAGAATGTTCTCACTTTCTTCATTTCATCTGTGACAATGAAAGGTCACACAGGACTTCTGTGACTGCACAAATCTCAGCCTTGGGCTCTTGAGCTCCTTGACCACTTGCCCATCACACTATTTGCAGGTCCTGGAAGAACTGCACACAAGTGTTGGACTAAGAAAGGAAATTTATTTTGTTTATAATTCCAAATCCCCTACAAAAAAACTAAGTACAAACATTTTTCAATGTGTTTCTGTTCATGCCTTTATTATATTTTATTATTTTGGGGTGCAGGGAAGTAAATAAAACATGCCTAATTAAGTTATCCATTGTGTTTGCAGAGATGAATGTATGACTAATGAAAATTAATGTTATTTTTTGTTAGTAAACCAGATGCATGTTGTTTTTAGTAGCAATGGTAAGCAAACATGGTGCTTTGAATCAGAGTTCTGACATAGCATAAAACCAATTTCAGGACTAGAAAAATCATGCCAGCATTTTCTTAAATAGAAAATCTGTCTTCTGGACTAAAAAGTTGTGAATGAAATTGAGCAGAGGGTGCATCATGAGAGCATCCACACCCTAGGAAAATAAGCTGAGGAAAGGGCAGAGAATTTGGGTGTGTAAGAGAAGTACCAGATGTGTGAGAGGTCTGCAAAGCTTGAGAGTAAGAAGGGTAACTACATAAACTGGAGGAAAGACATGAAGACCATTGAAAAACAGGGTGGCTTGCTAGTTGCAGTAGTTAAAATAAAATGTAATTTGGTAACTGCACTGTGGGAAGAGGGACTTGAGGAAAGAAATAGTCTGGGGCTGGAAGGGTCAGACAGCAATATCTCGGGTATCAGTCTGTAGACAAAAATTCCCAAATGGATGGAGACCAGTCCGTGCAAGGCTACTCCCTGACACAATACCTGAGTATTCACACTGAAAGAGACATTAACAAGCTCTTGGCTCAGGAGCGGGCAGGTTTTGGGTGTTGCTCTTGCTGTCTCTCCTACAGAGAACTGATCCTCATGTTAATGTTAGGCCTCAGATGGAACAGGACTGGGAATTCTTCCTAGGTTGTACCAGTCCCTTTTCAACTGTGTTCTTCGTGTTGCCAAGGGATTTCCCTTTCTTAAACCCCTCATTTTTACCTGAATCTGGAAAAGAATCAGGGATTCAGGTCTAACCGTCTTCAAGTGCCTGGACAATGTATAGGTGGGACGAATGTCTAAGACCCAAATATCATCTTCATTGACCTCTTGAACTCTACTTTTACTCTCTCTCTTGTCTAGGTGTTTTTCAGCACCCCAATTCCTTGTCTGAGAGTGAGGTGTACAAATGTTTAATGTATTACCTGGAGAGAATGATGCTAGGAGGAGAACTGAAAACCACAGTCAAGTTTTCTGTTACTGCAGGTCCTGCTTGTCTTCACAGAAGCATAGTCCTAAACTAAACTAATATGTAAGAAACGGCAATATCCCCAAAATCCTTCAAAGTACTGTGCTGCAGAGAATTGTGGCATCAGAACTCTACTAATGGAGAAGCTGTCTCCTCTAGCTTTCACTTCTGCTGAATGTTAAATCTAGTCTAGACCTCGCCTTACACCTGGGAAGCCATTAAATGGTGGAGGTGTTTGGCAGGAGTCCTGAGCTATGTCTCAGTTCATAGGAACATTGAAAGTAACAGTGGGGGTTCTGACAAGGAAAAGCCTGGAGCTATAGTGAGAGTTCAATCTGTCACAGCAAGCTAGCGGCTACTGCTAGGTTTCTTAGCCAGGGGAAAACAAAATAGCCCAGAGGCTCTGAAAGGTTCTTGCTTAGGTTTTATTCTTTTTGGCTATTCAAACCCTGTTGCTGGCTTTCTCATTCTCCAAATTCTAACCCTTACTGGAGACATAATGCCCAGCTGCTACTGAGGCTATAGGCATTCCCAGATAATTAGTGGGATAATTCTAGTGACCTCCCCGCATTTAGTTTCAAAAAACCTTTTAAGCCCTCTGTTCCTCTGCCTTGTTTTCCCTTCAACTAACCCTTTCCCCTAAAACAAACCCTACCCCTAGGTTCTGCCTCTGTATCCATACTCTACATTGTTGGAAGAGGAATTCTAACTGCATTCTTTAGTTTATTCTAGAAGAGATTTTTCATGCAGCATGAAAGTCTTTCCCAGCTATCTCAATGCTCTTAATTCTAACCTCTCTTGGAGGCAGCAATATTTGACCCTGTAAGGTAGAAATTCAGCCCCTGCAGTAGCTTTTCAAAACTGTCTGGAAGATATTTAGTGAGTTAAAATGTTAGGGAATATTTGTATTTTAACAGTGTCAAAATGCTTGCCCTGCTACCTCTGGTAGAGTATCTACAGGCAGGTAAAAGCAGTCTCTGGCCCAAACAGCTTAATTTGAGTAGACGAGAAGAGCACGGATGATGTGATTGATCTTATCTGTCAACACTGACAAGAGAACAGCCTGGAGAAGAAATGACTGCAGATGTTCCCTGTTCACCACCTATCACAGGATGAAGAGCAAAGGCATGTATAAGGGGCAGCTGCACTTGTTCCTTCCTCACACTCATCCTTCTCCACATAGACATTTCTCCCAGTTGTACGTTTGTATTGGGAATCAGTCTCTCCAGCACCAAGCAGATTTTGGCAGTAATGGAAAAAACCCCAGATATTAAAATGCACCCAGAAAAAGACAGGCAGTCTATGCAGAAATAAGTAACAGCAGAATTATCTGGGCATGAATTACAACCTCTCTTGGCAGCAACACTGGGGAGTGGAGCATCAATCAAAACAAGATCAGCCATACCCCTTGGATCTGGAATTCCTGACAGGACTGACTGGTGCCAGACACAGCTAGGCAGACAACCATTCTCCTAGTAATGTAGCCCTTTTGAATAAAGCCTGTATCTGTAGGCTAATGGCTTGAAATTGCTCAGAGATTCAGTAAAAGCTCTGAGGAGAAAGAGAAAATAATAGTAATTTAGATAAATGATAGGAGTCTCCCCAGAACAACGGCACTTTAATACAAATGTGTTGCCATCAATGGTGATGTGTGTACTCTGCTGTAATTAGACATTTTCTACTAAGGCAACACAAAGCCAGCTGTTTGGCCCATTGTGTGGGCCTCCATTTGCTAAGTCTCAGTTGCACATATGAGGCATCAGGCCCAAAAAACTGGCTTGATGTTGAAAATATGAAATCATTCAAAAAACCATACAAGAAAATGGCAGAGGGACAGACTGGCAATCACACAATGAGCTGATTATAGAGTGCTAATAATAAAAGCATCATTGTTAAATTACTGCCAGATGGACTAGGTACAGTTACTCGCGAGACACCTGGTTTACTGGGACATGAAGCAGCTCCAATCAGACAGAATACAGCTGCAGGATGGATGAATCCAGGCAGTCACTGCGGGAAAACATACATACTATGTGGATTAATTACCAGACAAGTGTGGCATGAACCAAGTCTGCTTTACCAAGGTAAAAAAAGTGTTGTAACTTGCATATTCTGTGCTGGGTTACTTCTACTGGCTCATGTTGAATTCCTGTAAAAAGCAAAATCTGCAGAGATCTGGAGGTTTGCTGCATAGATTATATAATACACTTTGACCTGGGTTATACTCTGGTGTAATCTGTCAAAGCTAATCTTATTTCTACCACGTGAGGATATATCTCTGTATAACTCTGGGTGTTATAGAACAACGCTGATAAGAGCAAGGTCTATCTAAATGCAAAAACCTTAACTACACTCCTGAATACTTAGTTATACCGGTAGATTGCATCTACTACTGGCTGTGTACAGACGTTCTGTAAACAGCATTGCTGAACTCTTGTATATAGCAGAGCAACTGCAGAGGAAAACACCTGCTGAGTCCTTGGGTATATCATGCTCATCCTCTGAATCCACCGATCTAATATCAATCTTCGTGTAAAGGGAAATACAGAGGATGCAGTGGAGAAAAGTCAAGCCAAGGTGAAAGTACTTTCAGCAAATTCTCTTCTCAAAATATATGCACAGCTTTAAAGTTATTTCCTCTCAGATGCACTGAAAGATGTCCGTACTTATTGCATTGATTTATACTGTTTCAACCTTCCTATCCTCAGAAGAGCAAATCCTGATTATGTCTGGTACAAGAAATAAGAGTCAGATTTTCCTTTCTTCTATGTGTTTTGTTTTCTTTGGGTTTGAGCAATAAAGGAGGTATGCAATTATTATTACCATGTATAATGAAATGATACTGTGAATGTCATTCCCTCAAATATCTTTTGGGAGGAAGAGGGAACCAAAGCAGAATAGTAATTTATGTTCTTTGCCATTTAACAAATGGTTCTTTGGAAGGATCATATAGTAGCACTAATGGACTTTGTTGTCAGTTTGCACAGTATGGGTGAATGTCATGCATTCAAATCAGGAAGTCACGGCACACTTTTCTGAATTTCATTATTTTGCATTCTATCCATGTTGCATCTAATCACTATTAATTTTTCTTAAGAAAATAATGAGAAGTTAAGGTTACTATTTAGAAAAACATTCTGCAGATAAACCTTTTTGTTTTGTCATGAACACCACTTCATCTCAGCTCAGCATGACCCAGTACCAAACAGGTAATGCGAAACTAGCCCATGAGGACCTTGGAGCCTGTGTATTTAGACCATGTGTTCTACATTTCCAAACTTGCTGAGAACTACACTAGGAGTGACCTTGACTTCTTGCTCTAAAGTGAAAATTTTCTCTTAAATGATGTCTTGGTAAAACTCACCAATGTAAGATAGAAGCTGTACTTGTTAAGCAATGGGAAACTGTCAACTGTGAGATTAAAGATCAGAAATCAAAGAAGTACAGGAGAACTGTACTGACATGCAAACAACAGGTTGCAGTGAATTTTGGACTTCAGCTACTGAACTTCTGTGAAAGTCTTACAGCTGATTTGGAATAGAACCTGAAATGGAAGTAAAATGGAACAAGCTGAGCTGGGTGGCTATTAAAAAAAAAAAAAAATACTTTGAAAGTGTACAAGGTTAAAATGACCCAGGAACTGGCAGTCAAACAGCATTCAAGTGAATTGTGGTTACTTAGAATCAGGGCTTATATTGATGTTTTCAGGCACATTTACTCTTCTCATCTGGCCATCTGTTGAGAGGCCATTGATCTCTGAAGGAGATCAAAAGAGATCATCCAGTTCTGACTTATGTAAGCGGAAGATCAACTGCCATGCTTTTTGAAAGTAAGGATGAACAAAAATGCCAAAACGCCAACTCTCTGTATTTCATGTTCTGAACTGTTTTTATGCTTCTACTGTGAGAAAGAAAAGAAAAAGCAAAGAAACTGATATAACAAAAATTTTAACAAACTAGAACAATATCTATTGTCGTAGACAATGGTTTGGTTGGCATATAAACTTTTCTTACTATTAGCTGCAATTTATTTTTCCTCCTGTTGCAGCCATCTCGTAAGCCTGCAGGTAAATTCTTATGATGGATCTCTGATTCTACTGTGATATTATATTGCTTTTTGAGTGCGAAAAACAAAAAAAGCCCTGTGTTATGCAAAACCAAGAAATAAAATAGCAATAAATTACATATGCATGTCTCACACTAGTAGCTTTACTGGCTGTGTATCATGATTTTGTAATGATCACACAGCAGTAGACATTCTTATTATAATATTATCCTAAACCCTCTGTGACTAGCAAAGTTTTAAAACCCTTTCCTCACATGAGAAGAAGAAAGAGGATGGGGGAAGTTATGTTCCTAATTGAACCATATGCTAAAATCTAACCACTTTTGGCAGTTAGCTGTAACACTGTGGTCTCCAGATGCCCACATTTCTGTCATTTCCTCTATGCATCCAGCTATTCACACCTTTACTCTTAACATTTATGATTTCAACAAGTACTTGAGTATCCTCTTGACCTTATCTTCTCAGACTGACTTTGTGGATGTTCTTTGAGCCTGCTGAAGGAACTATCAGCAGGAAGAAATGTCTTCCTGTCTCCTTTACCAGAGTCCAACTGTTACAGCACTTGTAATTTGTGAGATATGGGTTCATATACCACTTCAGTATATTTTGTGATAAGGATTTTAACACATAGCCCTCCAGAGGTGCTGTAGAAGCCTGTTGCGTGGTGTATCCTGAGTCCTGATTCTTCCACACAGTTCTTCCTCTTTGTGCAAATCAGGGTCTGAGTTTGGGAATTTTGTTTCTTATGGACGTCATATAGTACCATTTAGAAACTTGAGGAGTGGGCCCCCAGAATCTCATGTGCAAGGTGCTGCACCTGGGTCGGGGCAATCCCAGATGTGAGTTCAGGCTGGGAGAAGAACTCACTGTGAGCAGTCCTGTGGAGAAGGTTTTGAGGGCTCTGGCGGACAAAAAGCTGGAATTGATCCAGCAGTAGGTACTTGGAGCCCAAAAGGCTGACTGTATCCTGGACTACATTAAAAGGGGAGTAGCCATCAGGTGGAAAGAGGTGATTTGTCTCCTCTACTCTGTCCTCATGAGAGACCCAAGCTGGAGTGTTGCATCCAGGGCTGGGGTCCTCAGTGCAAGAAAGACTGAGCCTCTTGGAGTGGATCCAGAGGAGGGCCATGAAGATAAGCAGAGGACTGGAGCACCTCTCCTGTGAGGACAAACTGAATTGGTGTTGTTCAGCCTGGAGAAGAGAACGTTGCAGGGACATCCCATTGAGGCCTTCCAGACCCTAAAGGGAATTTATAAAGAGGACAGACAGGGAGTTTTTACAAGGGCAGATAATAATAGGACAAGAGGGAACTATTTTAAACCAAAAGAGGAGAGATTTAGATTAGGTATTAGGAAGAAAATCTTTACTGGGGGGATGGTAAGACACTGGAACAGGTTGCCCAGAGAAATTGTGGATGCCCCATCATCTCTAGAAGTGTTCAAGGCCATGTTGGACGGGGCCCTGAGCAATCCAATCTAGTGGGTGGCTTCTGAGCCCATGGAATGGGGCTTGGAACTGGATGATATTTCAAGTCCCATCCAACCCAATCCATTACATAATTATGTGATTTTATGATATCATGCTGAATACTAACATCCCTAATCCTCCCTCCTGTGACACTAGTTCCAAGTACCTATCTGGTGGATTGAAATGGATGTAGAGATTTTTTTTACAATAGACAAGACTTACCTCAACGATGAAGTTGGAAAATGCTTTGAAGTAAGTTGGTCTCCTTAAACATGGCCTAATAACCTCTGAGTAATCAGCAAGAAGAGTGGGAGAGAAGCGAGACACCTTTCTTTGAAGGAACCTTGACACAATAGAAACCAAACACCAAAGAAGTCAAGCTTATAAAAAAATATTTCCACACTGGATTTTAGGATTTTTTCTCAGAAAAGATGCATTCCTTACAGTTATGTGTCTAAAAAGACACATAGCTGAGGACTAAATTCTGGTCTCTTGGCAAAATCATGGATTAAGCACAACATATCTGTTATACCCACCTAATTTTGACCAGCAGTTTCAGCTGTGAATTCCATGTTTGTGTTTACCCTAAATGGGCATGTAGTGTCCCAGAGCTGACTGCATTTTCGAGGAGAAATCCATGTGGTTTCACACATAACTAGATTCTGCAATTAAGCACTTTCAGGGCTTAGTGTAAGGTGCATGTAAATGGGAGAAAGCAAGGGACCTCTGTGACCAGAATAAACTGCCTCAACTCATCCTTTGTCTTTTGTGTAGCAGGTACATGGGTGAGGAGAGACAAGAGTTTGGGATTCTGGTCAGTCTCAACACAGACGAGAGAGAGGCACCTTGTTGACCTTCTGACATTGCACCTGGAGCCTGGTGTGTCTTTGCTGGCTTGGAATCCAACCCTTGCTTTGTAAATCAGCTCAAGCCTGCTAAAATTTGTGAAGCTGAAAAAAAAGACAAGACAGCTGATATCTCTATGTGTTATTTACTACTTATTGGTAGCATGGGGAAGAAGCATCAGTGAGTTTCTGCTTGTTAGTTTCTCCACTGTCAGCTTGTGTCAAGGATCTCAAGTGATTGAATCTTTCAGCAGAGAGCTTTGGGCTTCATTTGCCACTGACTGCTGGTCTAATTGCCTTCCAGCCCTGGACACAGGGAAAGCAGCTTAGCACAAGGATCCTAGGGCTTAAAAAACTGAAGATGATGATGACAGCCACACTGGCGCAGAAAACAGGAACTCCCAGATGTCATTAAGAGCTCTAGATTTCAATTTGATTCCAGACACAGCCTTCCTCAAAGGTGATGCAGTTGTCTTTATCTGGACAAAGAATATTTCTCCTTATGACAGAAATAACATCCACCTCAACATGTCTTATAAAGCACAAAGCTTCCAGCCTGAGACGACATGCCTTTGTGAAGGGGAGTTGTCATGCCTCTGTGTACATTGCCTAGAAATCAGAATTACTGAGAATTTATTGTAGATGAAAGGGACAAAAACATGCATGCTCCCTCATTACTTCTTGTCACCAAGTCAGCCTGGGGTTGCAGATTGAAGGAGCAGAAATTTCACTTAGAAACCTAGAGCTATTAATGAAATTTGCCATGTGATTCTTGTACAAGACAAGCACTTGTGGCATGAAAAATCAGAGAAGAGATAGAAAAATTGCGAGTTCTTGGGCAGTGGTTTGATCTTGAGAGGAGTCACGACAACGCCACTACTGACACCAAAGCACATCCTGACAGCATCTCCTCCAGCCCTGGGGCTTGTTGAGGCAGGCACAGGCAGCAGTTGCAGCAAGCAAAGCTGTCAGCCAGTCTCTCTCTCCCAGTCTGGGCTGGACCTAGTGGCTGGAAAAAGGTTTAGCCTCCCTCAGTGGGAAAGCACACACTTGTAGATGTTCAACTGGGCTCCAGGATGCTCAGCTGCCATGGGATCTCTGTGGGATCGTATAAACCATAAACCAGAGGTGCCACAAGTGAGCCTGCTCCAGTGCTGCTACCAGAAGCAGCTGGAGCACTGAACAGGGGCCCCTCTAAGCTGAAAGAGAAGTGGGGTTGACAGGATATGCCCAGGGAATGGAAAATGTGGGTGCTTGCCTGAGTGTTTTTAAAAGTTGACATCAGAAATTAAAAAAAAAAAAATTGAAAATTTGGTATCAGGAAGTTTGGGGTTTGTATCAGAGCAATAGCATTTTATTATAATAGAGCAATGTGGTTAGTTTTAGTTATTGTCTATATTTTTAATCTTACACTTCATGTTTTCATGGTTTGGGGAAGGAGGCACATAACAGTGTTGATCAACAATGATGACTAGATTTTTTTTTCACATGCTTAAATGTTGTGATTATCAGAAAATTTATGATGCTGGTCTGTAGGGAAAAGTATGAATTTTTAGTGTTTTAAGGAAATGCTGATTTCCAAAAGAAATTGTAGTGAAATTTTTTCATCTGGCCAAACTTAATGTGGAAGAAGACAAAGTTTGGATATTGAATAGATATCCAGAGTTGATAAGAGCTAAAGGACAGGAGGATGGTCTTTAAACACCTGAGGAAAAACACTGTGGAGGAAAACAGAGATGTAGTCCTACAGCTGTCAGAATTTTAGGGAGAAATGATTAGGCCGAGAAACATTTAAATCACAGAAGAAAAATTATTGTGATGGAAAAATAATGAAGAATTGCTGTGCTGGAGATCCGGGCTTCCAAAGTGTTTTTGATGAGCATAGGAAGAACTGACTAAAACATGGAGAGATCCTGGAGCTTGTTTTGTCACTAAAATGAGCAATACGACTATTGCATTACTGTACACAAGTGGTTTCCCAGTGACTACCTTTCGTGGCTGATCTTGCCAACATTGCACTTATATGTCATCTGCAGCTCTAAAACCCCTAAAGAATGTTAGAATGACATTTGGTGCAGAGTTTTAGTCACTGGGGAGTTACATCTCACTACCTGCCCCTTTTTTTTGAAATGATATTGGGATTACATGTTGGCTGATATAAGCAAGTGCTGTTCCCAGATGGATTTCTGCCCAAAGTTTGCAGGAGTTTGAAAGAAACAAGACATAAAGGTCATTCTGTTCTTGCTTTTTTCCCTTGGGTGGCAGATCATTGAGATCATTCACCTGCACTGATTCCAGACAAACAAACAGTAGAGACGTAATTGTAATGAGTAAATACCTGACTTGTGTTGCAAAGGACTGCAAATTTTTACTCCAAGTTTTACTGCAAATCAGTAGCTGGGAAAAATCTTTGATTGCTTTCTCCCTTCAGCTACTAATAAAGGGGTTGGAAGAAGATATAGGGCTAAAGGACTGAATGAAAATTTAAAATTACTGATTTTTGAAAAAATGTGACAGATTTTTTTGAGGAATTTAGTAATACACAAGTTTTATTGAGAGGAAGACTGACAGACTGGTTTTTGTATGTCTGCATATATAACAGTTTTATTCTTCCTTGTCTTTTTACTTGAAATTTGCATAAAGTTCTGTGTGGGATTTAGATAAAATTCTTGAGGGATCTTTTTTTAGCAAACTACACAATATACACATAAAATTCCATTTCTAGCTACTTTTGAGTGCTTCCCTGCATTTACCAGCTATGATCATGTGGTGTGTGAGTATCATCAGTTTTTTCTTATTTTTTTAAAAAATAAACTGAATTGAAATTGATCAAAATTAGCAACAACTGAGATTAGCAGAGCATTCCAAACTGAATTCTTACTATTTCCTGTAAGTGTCCTGGGGATTCTTTTTTTAATAAAAAAAAAATTAACTACTTTTCAAGTAGTCTGTGGTGCTAATTTTATTACAAAGGTAAGAACAATTCAACATAGGGCAGTGAAGCAAGAGTTTTAAATAGAACTAACTGCGAAACTTCCAGTTTGCTGACATAAATCTTGGATGAGAATTCCTCACAATGTTGTTCAAAATTCCATGGGAGAGCTTCAGTTTGTCCACAAGACTTCTTTCTTGATAGAGAAAGCAGTGAAACAGCTCCCTGCCTGCTTGTCTGCCAGGTGTGAAGTTTCTTGGTTTGCCTTCATTCTTTAGGGCTGGGGTAGGTCAATCTGCTTTTCTATAAGTGGACGGTGAGGGAATAGACAGAGACAGAAAAAGAACTGGACAGTGAAAGAAATGGGGAATTAAGGCGCTGGAAGGGAAGACTAAAAAGACATTCTGCTTTTACTCCCCAAGTGAGGGAAAAAACTTCACATTTTCTGTCTTATTTTGTAAAATGTTGGTCTGTGAAAAATGTGTACTTGTTTGTTTTGGTTTCTTGGGGTTTTTTTGGTTGGTTGGCTTTTTTGATTATTTTTGTTTGGTTTTTTTTTTTTTCTTTCCATTCCAATTCCTGAAGATTCACTTTGAATTATAGATTACTTAGGTCTAATGATTGATAATGAGATTACCTTTGTCTAATGATTGATAGGGGTGGGATGTGAGAAGTGAAAGCTGTTGCTTTGGATGACTTGTGCTTAAGAAGTCTGATGCCATTAAATGTGTAAATAAGTGCCAGCTGTGTTCAAAGCTTTCTGTAGGTGCTCTTTGTATCAGACTGGAGTCTGAGAAAGCATAAATAAGAACACTAGAAATTATAATTGATAGGGAAGCCAAAAAAAAAAGAGTTATTTCATTTGCTTCTATAAAAGAAGTTTTAAAACCTGTGGAAAAAGTAGACTCGTTTTCCACTCGATTAACCGGAACAGAGATGAAAGTGGGAGGGGAAACTGGGAGCTCTAAGACAATGTGCAAAACTTCCTCATAGCAGTAAATATTGAGACCTGTGGGTGTGCATCCTTCTCATCCCCAGGATTGATTCATCTGGCAGTTTGTCATATGCCGGCATGCTACAGGCTAAGATGAATAGAAACAGGAATGTATTCTCCCCTGTAAATTTTCCTGAGGGTAAATAGTTCTGTTTAAGAGAGATGAGGTTTGCGAGGATCCAAGGGGAATAGGCTTTATTATGCTGTGGCCATCATATTGCTTGGGTTGGAAGGGACCTTTACACATCATCTAGTCCAACCCTTTGGTCATGTGGAGGTCCATCTCTCTTTAGACCACGTCGCTCAAAGACTCGTTCAGCTTGACCCTGAACACTTCCTTTGATGTATAGATGGCTTTTATTGTTATGACAGCAGCTGTGGCTCCTATGTCTAGTAGTTCTCAAACCTAAGCCTGGAAAACCAGCAAGGTCAGAGCCTTGGTTGCATATTCAGTTTAGGATTGATAATAATTCTGTGTGAATTGTAATGCCTTCTGAATGGTGAGTTTTCCCCATAGCAAAAATGCTTTTAAAATTGTTGCGCTAACATTCTGTAATTATAAAGGCAAATGATACAGATGCAGAACATACCTGGCCAGGAGAAAAGGGAAATTGTTGTGAAGTTAAAAGGGTAAGAGGAACATTTGAGTCCAAACTTGATGCCTTGGGTCTCTGTGAGTTCTTCAAAGCAAGTTCAAAATTTGCGTTGGTGGTGAGGAGGAAAATAAAGTAAAAGGAACAATCTGTGATTGTATCACAGAATTAGTATTCAGGAGATTTGGTTTCTTTTTACACGCTAGTAAAAAATATGCAATTTAAAAATAGGCAAATAATTCCCCCTGGTACTAATGTCAAGAATAAGACTTTAGAGAGGTGCTGAGAGTCTTAAGAAATTGCTTTTCATAAAGAATATCAATGCCACAAATGGGAATCTCACTTTATGATATAAAGATATGATCATTGGAATTAAAGCAGAGTGCTGGAACTGGAAATTTTTTTTGCACTGATAATCAGATTTAGCCAAGGAAGAGATAGAAGGAATATTAAGCATTGAGAAAAAGCGCTGAGCATTAGTCACAGGACATTCTGATGAATTGTCCCTAGATTCCAGTATTGAGATTAACAATTGCTGAGAAGGAATTAACAGCTTGCTTTAGCATATAATTATTTACTATTTTATTGGTAACAGGTCAACTAGTCCAAGGTTCCCATGATCCCTCTCACTTATAAAGTACCTTGGGGTTCCTGCTGACCCAAGAGATCTCTTAAATACCCATCAGTGCAGTGAAATCATATCAATGAAGTAATGAGTAAGTCACCACTGCCCGTTTCAAATGCAGAAGACAAAATAATCATGCAGATTTCTTCCCAGATAGGTTGTCCATTCTGATAAAACATTTCCTCTCTGGGCCTTTGCTCTTTCTAGTAATTGAGAAGGGCAATTAGTCTTGTAGGTAGTATTGCTGAAACCCAGAAGTTGTATATTATGTCCCCTGAATTTCAAACATACAACTAAGATTTGTCTGTCTAAAACCCCAAATGTCTTTTAACTTTAAACAGACAATGCGTTCTCTGCTCTGCTTGTTGTGCCTTTCCTTGGACTGACAATTGTTAGTTAAAATTATGTCTTTCATTCTGTGTTTTTCATCCTTTGAATTTAGGCTTGTGGTTTAATCTAAGATTCTAGTGATATCTTAGGCAATTTTGTAAAATCTCTTGGTTTTAATTTCTTTACTGAGAGTGAAGCTGAGCAAATGTTTTCTTGTGTGCTTGCTTTTTCATTTTTTCCTCAGGGGAAAAAGCAATAAGAGTGGGAGAAAAAAAGATTAATCAAATACATTCTGTTGAGAAACTTGACCCTTTGGTATACAATTAGAAATATCCATTTCAGGAAAAACCCAAAGGTATTTGGCTAAACCCTGCAATTTTTAATTATAAACTTTGGGATTAAAATTGAAAGACTGTTTATATCAATAATATTTATCAAATGCTGTACATTTTCCATTATTTTTTTAAGTAATCTAGTGTTTGAAGTGCAGATGTCATGGTGCTGCAATCTTCTGTCTTAACAGGACAGAGATCTTTCGATGTAGAATTCATTAGATGTGTTGCATGGCTGGCGAGTCTGACATATAAAAGAGTATTGAGCCTGAAGAGAAAAAAAACAAGTCTTTTCTCTGTTTCAGCTCTAATTTTCCCATCCTTTGAAAATGTTGCTTTCAACATTTATCATTTTTATCCAGCACTGACTGAAAATATTTCCTTTCTCCTAGATGTTTTATGGCTTTTCTGCTTAGATTGCAGAATGTACCAAGCTCTTGATCTCTGGCCTCTGTGTCTGGTGGTCAAGTAAAGAAAAACAAGCACACTGTAACTGGTTGCCAGAATGGAGCATCAGGAATGATGTATTTTGTTAGGATGCCCCAGCCTGCACCAGAAAACAGATGCCTTGACTTGTGCATTTGGTTCATTTCCTGGTGCATCCCATGCCGGGGAGCAGGTATTCCCTGACAGCCCCACGCATGCGGTGTTGATTTATGTAAATGAGTGAGAGAATTAGAAGATAAAAATTAGTCCCTTTAAGAAATCTCATTCTGTATTTCAGGATTGACTTGGGAAATAAGCCCATTGATCGGATCTTGTGCTTTTCTAAGCTTAGAAGTATCAAAATGATAGAGGACACTCTGTTACTTTCAGACTCTGCCTGTTTCTTATCTGTTATACCTTTGCCATTAGTTTAAGATAGATGGCTAGCACAGGAAATCTTCATGGGCCAATTTCACACATCATCTATTTTAAATGACAGAAATTGTTAATTTCTTCCCTATATGCCTATACAATGGACATGAATAATTTCTCTGGATATATGTATATATGTACTTAAAATAATACTAGTAAAAAGGCAAAGCATTTCTAAAAATTATTTAAAAAAATACATTTAAAAAACACAGCATAATTTTTATTTCTAAACCACTTGAGATATTGCTGCTTTCCCTTGAAATATTCCAAATTCTTCCCCTGAATGGAAGCATGATAGCACTAAATTAACATCTTTTTAATTCCAAGTCTTCTCAGAGGGGACAGTGTAGGCCCAGGATACTCTCTCTTCTGCCTGTTGTTTGTCTGTCTTCATGTTCATAACGTCTACAATACCCTCTAAATGGAGTGAATGCATATTGCATCTCTGTGCCCAATCACCATGTTACACATATATTTATTTTCACCTCTGTGTTAAACTCATTTCTGTATTAACAAAATCCAAATTTATGCTGAAATTCATTCTTGCAGTGTTTTTCCTCAAAAAATGGCCATTCTAATAACCTCTAGTGGGTCTGAAAATTTTGAAACATACTTCTCTAAAAACTGTACTTCTGATACATTCTGACATTTTAACACAAACTAGAGTCATTCAGAATATCCCTTCCCTTTTCTTGCTAACATAAAAACATTAAATTAATCACATTCAGTTACAGCTGGTATTAACCTTCCAGAAGTGTTCTTTTTAAAGGGGAGAGAGAGAGACATGAGTGACTTCTACTAAATGTTTTCTTCTGTATGTCAAAATCTTCTTTTGAAAATTAGAAGTGCTAAATTAGCAATTTTGCCTGTTTTCTCTTAATTTTAATGTTTCCATTTCTTCATCAGAGGGCTGAATTTTCCTGTAGTCTGGTTTTTATAACCCGCTCTAAAATAAATAATTCTGTGTCCTGTGAAAATACTTTTTTTTTTCATTTTTGTGGTATGACATTCTTTGAGCTGTTCAGTGAAAGGACTTTGACTTGGCAACAGATCTATCTTGTAAAGTAAAAGCAAATAAAATATATATATGAAAGTACTAGTGTCTGTGATCAGAAGGTAATCTCTCTGGAAACCTTTAGGCTAACACTAACTAGAGGAAGTTGTGTCAGACCATTTAGTGGCCCCAGATAAAAGAGCTCAGACACAGGAGGAAATGGGATAACTTTCTATCAGAAAGATGAACATTTTCCTGTTCATTGAAATTGTTTGAGAATTAATTTCTTTTTCATTTGTTTGTTTGCACTGGTTTTAGACAGAATTACATTATGTAGCTCTGTGGTTGCCAATGAAGATATATTGCCTTGTCCAGAGAATTTGACTCTCAAGGTCTGATAAGCACTCATAGTAATATTTTCCTCTGTTGAGAATCCTTGTCTTGCTCCACTCTTCCATAGACTAAGTTTTGATAGTGTTTAGTAAACATCACTGGTGCTTGTTTGGCGTATGTATAGCTTATTCACAGTGGGATGGTGCTAAACAGATTTTTTCAGAAGCAAATGACATAGGAATGATCCAGGAAAAACAACTCTTCCGTCTGGATCCAAATGTTGTTATGTACAACAACTCACGAAGGTAAAGACTTTAAACTTTGGATTCCTGAAAAAATCAACTCAGAGTCCTTTTCTAATGAGACAAGACATGATTGAAATTCAACAACAGTACTTGTAAATCTCACTCCAAAATGTCATGCAAACAGCTTTGTGTCCTCATGCTGCAGTTTTAATTTAGTATCTGTTCTCATGGCAAACTGTTAATTCAGATTACTCTTCCTCATATCTTACAGCACCTTCTACTCCTTCACTGGTCTTTTAACCCTTCAAAATGAGATCTTTGCGAATTGGCAAATTCTTGTTATCCATCCAGGAAATCATTCCCACAGCCAGTAAATATTTGTTCCTGGAGAACATTTGGTGTTTTGCTGCCACTGATATGCTGTGTGTACTTTGCAGCAAATGACACCTGATTTACAAGCAGCTGGAGTGGAGCCCAGGTGATGCACCCTCAGGGAGCACTTCTGTGGAATGGAGCCAGTGTGCAGTGGCAGGGTGGCAGAGCGACCTTTCTTCCAGGGCCCCTGGTGCCTGCTGACAGTGTGAGTGATGCCCTCTCCAATCATCCCTTGTGACTCACAAAAAAAACGCTGGCAGAGGCACAGCTAATCCATCCATCACAGCTCCAAAAACATGACCTTGGCTGCTGAGTAAAAGGTGTTCTTAGATACGGGTTTGCAGCTGCTAATGCTCCATTGGGGACTGCGGATTATAGCTCTGCGACTGGCTAATTTGCAGTACAATTGTTTACTATGTGTTCAACACCACAGTACTTCCAATTCCTGAAATTCTATGACAGTTCTAATATTTGGAGTATACCTTAAAAGTATAGACATTAAAAAAATGAGGAAAATTCATGTTAATATGGAGGCAGGAGGAGAACTCCTAGCTGTCATGGAAATTGAAAATATCCCAAGAGTGTCAGGAGGGATTAGAACTCAGAAGCAAACAAACTTATTTATAAGACATTATCACAACCAGTCTTTCGGTGGGGATTGCTAAATGTTATATAGATTGATTCTGGCTGAGTGCTCCACACTATGAAAAACAGCAAAACTAGGTGAGTCCAGTTATAAAGATTTTACAGTCTTGTAAATGCTCAAAAACAATTTAAAAATCTGGGAATTAAAAGTCTGTTGTCTGATTGTCTCTGTGGCAAAGCAATTTATTGTGTTATGTGTCTTGTACTGATTAACTTTTATTCAATGGGAAGTAAAAAACACTAAAAGCTTTTTGAGCGACAGCATGAGCACAGTGATTAACTTTGAAAGACTGTCTCAGCTGACTCAAAATGGCAGCTCCCACCCAACTGAAGAACAAGATTTGTCTCTCTGTTTAAAGGCATTGCAAAGATAATAGAAAGGTAATGTTTTCTTTTGGTCTTCTTCCCATTTCACAGTTACATCTTGTGAAAGGCTCGGGATATGATGTGAATAAGCAACTAATGTTCAGAAATTTCTCAAATCCCTTTGATGTGGATATTCAATTGCAGTTATCTCCTGAGACATCTTTTTTCTTCAGGTGTTAGCACAGCTGGAAGTACTTTAAGACCCTCTTTCTTTGTAGGAATTTTACAGCTACAGCCACAGAATTTAGAGACAAAAGGAAAATTAAAGGGAAGAACTCGGGGAACATTATCAAGGTTTACTCCATGGAGTTTCATGGGTAAAACTTACTTTGTTGATACTGCCTCAGATACCTGCACATTCCCTTTTAGATCCTACAGATATTACCCTGAGTTTCGTCTAGACAACTCCAAAGGTATTCTTAATGGATGCTATATCATATCAGCACCTTCCACTAATACAGTACAGGAGTCACTCTGTGATCACTGCCTTTCTGCCTCTCAACAGGGAGAATGACCAAAATTTTGAATTCTGCAGTCCTAAGGTCAAAGGATCTCAAAAATATCTCCTACCCCTACAGTGTGAGACACAGGGTTTTTTTAAGAAACATTTCTTTCTTGATATCTCACAGCTCTCATGCAGAATCTCAGCTGCAGATGAAAGTGCAGTTAAAAACAATTTCAGGTAGTCTATCACAGGCTGCCTAGCCAGAGGAGGAGAGTTTGAGTCTAGGGGCTAGGGGATGGTTCAGGGAACATGATTAAAGGAGATGCCCTCCTGCCAAGCAAAGGCAGACAGTCTTCCCAGGATGGGGAGGCAAAGGAAACACATATCTCTTTTCCCTGAGGCGTCTCTACAGACCTTGACAAAGCATGAGGCAGCCTCTTCATCACTCCTTGGGAATAGCTGTAGGTCTCTGTCATGTTTGAAGCAATAAAGTTGCAAGAGAAAAGATGTGAATAGCAGAACTAGCATGGAAATGGCCAGCAGCTCTTTGAGAGTCATTTTACACATTCCACAGAAAAAAAAAAAAAAAATTGTAAAGGCAGATAAGAAATGTCATAATTAAGAAACTTTCAAAGCAAAACCACAAATCCAAACACCACTACCCGAGTACTCAAATTAAATATACTTACTATGCAAATAAAGCTTATAAGCAACATGGTTAAAGGGACATTCAGGTTTCATGACTTTGCAGGACTTATTACATTTATTGGGTTTTTATTTAGTAGCTACTAAGACTAGTTCTTTTGGCTTATCTTGGCAGAAATATCCTTTATTCCCTCTGGCTTGATCTCAGGAAGGTTCTTGTGAAATCACTCTTTGATTGTTTGCCTCTCAAAAGTGGCAGTCTTGCTTCCCATGAAAGACATGTACCATTTTTTAATGTGAGCAGCTCTGGTATTTCTGCTGAGAAGAGGATGGTGGTGTCTCATTGAGAAGCTCCCCATGGATTTTGGTAGACTTGTAGGCAGTATATCTGCATATTTAACCACTTGCTTTTCTCCTTTCTCTTTAACATCTAGATATTCATGGAATCATAGAATAGCCTGGATAGGAAGGGACCTTAAAGATAATTTATTTCCAACCCCCCTCCCATGGGCACGGTCAGTTCCACCAGACCTGGTTGCTGAGAGCCACGCCCAACCTGGCCTTGAACACTAATGGGACATCCATGGCTTCTCTGGGCAACCTGTTCCAGTGTTTCACCACCCTCACAGCAAAGAATTCCTTCCAAATATCTGATGTAAGCCTACCCTCTTTCAGTTTGGACATGTCTTCTTGTCATACTCCGTAGGCTTGTGAGTTACTCTGTCATATATCACTGTGAAATACTGAAAATCCCAGAAGCGGCAGTACTGGGGGTGCTTCTGGTTGTATCACATCTGTGTAAGTAAAGTTTAGGAATCCAACCAGTAATAATTTTTAAACATCTTGGCCAATTTAACAGTAGGCTTTACCATTAAAAAGTGGATTAAAAATCCTTCAAAATGTAGTCACCCAATGTAATTTTTAAACATGATTTTGTCTGCACAATGAAAAAGTATGCTGGGTTCATACTGGAATGATGTTAGAAAGCCTGATTATTATTATTATTATTATTATTATTATTTTCATTCAATTAGTATGAACAATGAGATTACTTTCAATTTTGTTTATAGCAAATTTTCTTTTTTGGTTGTTACAAATTCTCCAAATGCAGCAATGTTATTTTCCAGGGAAGAAGAATGTTGGTCTTTAAAAATTAAATTGCTTCCACAGAAATTTCGCAACACATTTCACGGTAGCTTTTCCATTGATGTTGGATGTTGTAATTGCTCTTTCAGTGTTTAGGCTCTTAGCATCATTGCATTAAAGTTATTTGACTACACTGCCTAATCAGAAAGAGAGCACAGAATGACATGTTCATGAACTTGTGATTTTTTTTTTTTTACTACAGCCCTTTTGTGATATGGAACCACCTAGGGCCTTTATTCTCTCTTTTCTTTTTTTCTTTGCCTATTTTAAATATTTTTATTTCCTTAGAGTAAAAATCTCTTGAAATTCTGTGTATTCTATATACGCACCTATACTTATATATCCACCTGTACTTATATATCTGCATTAGATAAATTCATTAAAATTATTTAACAGGCTTGACAATATTTGACAATACCTATGAGTTGGGAAAGTTGAGTGTGATTAACTATTCTGTCTGGAGTTGAATGCATCACAAATTGTTTTTATCAGTCTAGAAAGAGAAAAAAAAACCCCTGCATTGTTTTAGGGTTCAGTTTTCCCTTGTCTAACATTGACTTCTTCTGCCTTTTGGGGATCTTTCTGCTTCTGTGGTATTTTGAGATAGCATCTGATGAAGACTGACATAATTTCTGACTCAGTGAGAGTCATCTAATGCCACAGAGCTTGTGACTTTGTGTCATATCAATTTCCAGGTAAGTGGCATAGATCACCCCTTCCTCTACTATGCTGTTATTAGAACAGTTATCCAATAGGAGTTCTGACTACCAGGAGGACAGAAGGTCAACAAGTCAGCCCATGTGCTATTTCATATACATCCTCTCTACAATCTGATTTTTCACTGGAGAACTTGACATTTATTTTAACAGCAGTAAAGTTTTCTTAAGTGAAACTGCTGTTTGATGTTGAAGGAAATAAACCTTTTTAGCAAGGTAAAATGCTATTCTGAAAACAATTTTCATCTACTCAAATGCTTTTCTTCTCTGTTTTTGACACACTTATCACCAGAGGGGTGTTCAACAGGGTTAATTCTAAATATCCTCTAAATATCTTTTAGAAATCCCATATTACCAGCTTGTTTTTGTCATCTGAGACCAGCTTTCTGAAATGCAATATAACAAACCCTAAGGACTAGAATTTTCCCCCAGAAAAAAAAAACAAACCCTCACAATTTCAATTTTCAATATAACATTTGACCGCAATTTTGGTAAAGGAAATAACAGCCTTTACATGTCTAATGGACTAAATGTTCCCACCTTTTTCAACAGAAGAGCGTTTTCCTGGCCTCTATGATTTTCTGTTGGTCTATTCTATTATGAAAAAATATTTTAAGTGATCCTCTTTATGGTAAAAACTCATTCCCTTCTGATTTTTATATTGGAAGATGTTCTAAGGTTGATGTTAACATCTGTAACAAGCCTAAAAGTGTGATGGGAAACCAAGAAAACAAGCACTGGAAAGGAGACCAGCTTTCTTGAAAGAGAAAAAGCTCTGATTGTGCAGTACAAGAAGGACCTATGAGCCACGACCTCCACCACAAGTCTGTGAACACCTGCTGTTTGTTTTTTCATATTTATTTATTAATTCTGATTTGGTCTCATGTTAGTTTTGCACTGACTAGCTGTATGAACCTTGCCTTTTCTGTCAAGATAAAAAGACATATATTTAACAAAGATACATGTAGGAAGTCAATTGTGAAGGAAATTAGGAATTCTCTTGGATTTCCCCTTAAACAGGAAGTATTTGCAGAGCAGTGTATCTTCTTTGCTACAGATGATGATCAAAAAGCAGTAAGATCAAATTCACTCTAATGAAATCCTGCTGCTTCAGTAGTCAATTTGTTCAGAATTAATCAGGTATAATAGTAGCATATTCATTATATCTCATCATGGTAATTATATTTAGGTGTTTAGTTTAGCACTAACTTGCCTACAATGAGGGATATAGTCTTGATTTGGCCAGAGAAGTGCCTGCTCCCTGGTCCTGGGGCTGCCCCATGGGTGCCCCTGAGCTGCTCTGCTCCCTCCCTACCATCCTGGGGATCTCCCACAACTCCCCCAGCTCCAGGATACCACTGGCCCACACAGTGCCCTCACCCATCGGAGGAAGTTATGCTCTATGGTGACAGAAAAAAAAATATTGATGAAAGAAAGGTAAGATAACCCCATTAAAATGTACTGTTCTGTGAAGATTGTTTCCAAAACAGAATGTCTTTGAAAGTTTGTTTTGTGTCTGACCCTTTCAAGAAATTCACAAAATAGTGGCTTTGTCTTGCTGTCATTTTGAAATGTTTTGTTCCCTGTATAATATTAATTTTCTTTCAAAATGTCCATTCTTTTAGCAAATAATTTAACTGTAAGTGGTCAATTAGAATAAGAGCTCGTTTACAGACATTTCACTAGCTTACCAGTTGGACTGTGCATTAATTTTTTACAAAAATGCAGGGGAATCATCTGCAAATATTTGTATGCAATGTATGAATATTAGGGAAAAAGGCATTTAGTTCTTTGTCAAGGCACTGTAATCATGCTGAGAAAATGTGATCTTTTTTCACCAGTAGTTTTGAAAAAGTGTCACTTTGGTTGCAAAAGGTTAGAAAAGCCTCACAAAGTGATCATGGAGGGCTCTACAGTAAGTACATAAGGAAATATTCACAAAACCTGTATTCAACCTATGTTGCACAATTTAGTTTTGCATATTGTTAAATGCTACTTCTGGTGAGGTTGTAGATAACGCCAAAGAGTAACCCTCGGTCTGTAGGATGAATCTGTCTGCTGTGTGCTCTGACTGCAGAGTCCCAGATCCATCTCCATGCTACATGATCCTGCTCAGGCTGTCTGTTCAGAGATAAGGAATAGTTCCTCGGCCAGTTGTAAGCCCTATCAGCTAATATCTGACAAACCACTGAGTGGTTTTGGTGGGTGAAATTCCTTCCTGTGTACCGAGTTGGGATGAAGTCTGAGTGCAGGTCAAGATTTACCTGCATAAGAGAATTGCTGTTTATATAAGTACTAGCTAGCTGACATGACAGTAAAATTCAATACTTATATAATATCCTATAGCAGCAATAAATATCTGCATAGAATTGTTTGTCCAATGGCTTCAGACTGCCAAATCAATAAGGCAGCAGGAAAATGGTGAGTTAATTTACCTAATAAATAGCTTTGCAACCTTTATCTCTAATGACCACTCCTAATTTAATAAACTGTAATCACAGAAAGACAGTGTGATAAAGCATCAGAGGAGAACATTATAGATGCACTTATCTGGTAATTTTAGCCAGTATGAAAATCTGCAAGTAATCAAGCTACAGTGTTTCAATCTAGATGGCAGGGTTTGTTATTCAGAAGCATAACTACAAGCACTGTTTCTGTTCCTTGGGGGATGAAACAAAGATCCCTGAATGCTTCCTACTCTGAAGTGTTTGTGTATTGTAAATGAAACACCTGTAGGATTAGACAGTTTCTGCTTGCTTATATCTATGAAGCAAAGCTGGGCATCCATAACAAGATTTTAAAAACTGGCCAAAGAAAAGCATATTTGAGTTTTTTCCTTTAAATGCTCTGGAGATAGGAACCTGACAACTTGAGCAATTTTCAGTTCAAATGCTGAAAGAAGAGTTCATGTTTCACAAAGATTAGTAAGAAGTTGTGTCCTCTCTGTGTGGCACATTTAAATTAAGGAACACAAGATTGCTTTCTCATTCTAAGGTGTTGGTCCTTGAAACACCTGACTCCATGCTCAAGTTCTCATCATTTCCTCTCATGTTCTTTTCCACAAAAAGAAAATTGTTGATTTGTTTTAAAGGGACTGTGTTGTGCTCAAGTAGATCATTGCCTGATGCTCTGGTGTCCTGATATGGCCACATCAGCAGCTGAATTTAAATGTAGCCACAAGTAACCTCATAAATGTCCATTTCCAATGCACCTCTCCTATCTGGACCCCAGTTACACCACTCTGAGCATGAAAGTATCACAGAAGTGGCAGGGCTTTTTTTCTTTTTTCCTGTATGCTCCTTAGTAGAACCATTTACAGTAAAGAAATGGAACAATATCAGTGCCAGAATAAGACAGTTTGAATATAACTGATGTTATAAACAGAGTGGTAGTGAAAGTACATGCTATCAATGAATCAAAATTGGTAGTACTCTCATGCCAGGTACGAAGGAAGAAGAATTCATGAGCATGAATGGGTCATGGTAAATTTAAAGGACAAAGTAAAAATAAAAGTGCAACTGTCAATAAAACTTCCGGATAAGCAGCTGTCAATCTTCTTAGGAGAGTTTGTCCCAACAAATCAGTAAAGATTTCCCTTTAAAACCAACTTAATTAATGTATAAAAATTTTAGGAAGTTTTTCCCTTTTGAAAGAGCCTTTTTGTTGTCTCTGTGTGACTGTAAGGTCTATGAGTGGCACTGAGACTGTGAAATCTCTGGTGCAAATGAAGTGGCACACTGTTAAACATAACTATTAAATTATTTTCTTGGGAGTTGTTTTTGATTCATGTGGAATAGATTAAAAGTCTGTTTCAAATCCCACAAGATTTCCCATGGAGTATAATTATACATGAAACAGAATAAGAAATGCAGTCCAACAATTACTTTAATTAGATGGTAGTTACTGAAGCTGTCAGTGTGCCTAGTCCTACAAAGAACTTAGAAGGAAAAGTTAGGTAATGGAATTGTTGATAAATGTTTGCACTTCAGAGGAATTAATTATCTGTGTAAATAAGTAATGGGCCAGAAAACTGCAGTCAGCTGATGGGATCCTGCCCTTCATCGTCACTGATGGCATAATACCTGTCTCAAAGACCAATTTTCTGCCTTAATAAAGCAGCCCTCAAGGGCCTGCACTGCTCCCTTTGAACAACACAGCTTTCTGCAGTTTTATGGGGTCTGAAACTTGTAATAGGTCTGAGCTCTAGTAACATTATGAGCTTGGCATCGGTGACACTTGAGATTTCTTTTTTGTCTGCTAGACATTTTGTCAACAAAATGAGTTTGACTACTACTGAATGCAATAGAAAAGGTAAAGATATTAATTTTCTTTGACCAGCCAACATTAGTTCTACCACAGACACCCTGTGGAGCTTCTGCCATTGCTCTGAAGAATCTGCTGGAAGAGGAGGTCAGTGTGGGTACAAATATTGCTGCTAGCAAGAGTTTTCCTTGCTTCTTTCCAGTCCTGTGAGATATTTTTCTCTCTCAGGGAAGATATTAGTAGAGTTCTTTAACTATGAACAGCTGCAACCTTGCAAAGCCTTTGTTTATAATACAGTAGAAAAACATTTTGACAATGGATGTTTTAGGATTTTAGCCAATCACCCCGAGGGGTGGCTGATCCTTTGAGCATTTAGACCATGAAGAAAATAGTCTATAAAAGAGTTGTAAAATAATTAAATAAATCAATCTTGCTGCACAATTCCTGACTGTTGGATCTCTCTTCTCCTCCCTACCACTGTGGGACGCCATGATAGGTCAGGTGGGAGGGACCAATTTGGTTCTGGACTGGAAGTTTTTATGTTCCTATATAAACCTACATGTATTGGTACAGTGGTACACAAAGAAGCTCATAAAACAGGAAGTCAGAGTTGTGTAGCTGGGGGCTTGCAGAAACACCGCAGCTCTTCAGAACAGAATATGTATGCTTCTCACCTCCAGGTCAAGTTTTAAACTCATTTTAGGTCAAAAAAGTATTAAAATTCTCTTAGCTGATGATGCAGTTTGTTTGCCTTGTTGTGTGTATGTTCTCCATGGATGTCTTTGTGGCATTTTAGTGGACAGTCCTGGCTGAGAGAATGGTCAAAAGCTTACTGAACCATGAAGGTCTTCCATATTATTCCCACAAGAGGACAACCAAAACATTGTCCTTTCATCACCAGAAACAAAGCACACTGAAGGTACAGGACAGGAGCAGTACTACTGTCCCTACACACCTGCAAATAAGCTGTGTTGTGTGTGAGGTGTAGCAATGGAGACAGGAATGGACAGGAACTGTGCTTTTGATGGGGAGAAGGTATTGATTTCCAGCTCTAGGAAGGGCAGAGAAAGATACTTGAGTGTGCTCTCTTCACTTTCCAGGTTGTTAGATGCTATCATCTCGCCACATTCCTAAAAACACCCCAATGCCATGCCTCAGATTGATCTATCTGTCAATCTTCTAGATATAGATACAGATATAGAAGCTTTAGATTTGCATGCTGTGGATCCAGCTATTTTCACTCTGCTGTTCAATCAAAGCCCAACAAATAATGCACTATAAGCTTAAGGAAGCAGTTGTCAGGCGATGATGCTTAGGCATGACAACATTTCAGTGGATTTTAGCTGTGAAATCCAAGTTACTAGTGTTGAGTTTGTACAAAAACAGAGGAGGGAAGAGTGCCATAAGAGCAAATATTCCTTGGAGAATACATTTGATTCTCAGCTGTAAGCATTTTGGAGAGATATGTAGTTGAGGAACTGTTCTTGACAGAGACAATAAAGCAATTCCCAGTTCTCTGAACAAATACCCAAGATTCAATTCCACAGATTTCAGAATCTTCCTATTTTCCTCTCAACTTAACTGAATTAATTATGGTTCACAGTTTTAGTGGATGAAGAAGAAATACCAGAGTAAAACCAAAACTCTCACTGCTTGCTTAATTACACATTACATCTTCGTAGACAAGAAAATCTGATTCTCTTCAGGGAGGCTTTAAGGCATGTAGAAGTGTGTGGTTAAAGAGAAGGAAATGTACTGGCCCCCTGAGCAAATGATGAACAAGTGAGTATCACTCACAGATTTCTTTTCCACGTATCTCTTCCTTCCTCCCTCACACCCCATCCTGATTAGGGACTTGATTCAGGCAATAAATATATACATACAATTTGCATTTTTTTTCCCAAGAGTTTTAGTTTGCAACATTAACGGTGTTCTCTTCCATGGTAACACAAGGAGAATTTCAGAAGTGGGGTTTAAAAATGGTATTTAGGCCTCTGATTTAAGTTACAGATTTTTAAGGATACTCTGACGCGTAAGTGAACTCAAATATGATATTAAAGCTTTACAGATAGTTCTTTTCATCTATGGGGCAGGAGGTACACCCTGCACTGCGGTGTTATTCTCAAAGTCTATTATCTTAGCACATGACTGGAAGGGCTCCAGGGTTCCAGCTGACTGCTGGGTTCTGAACTCCTGCTCTGAGTACTTAGTCAGCACATCATCAACTAGTGCCTATTCTTGCCTGAAATCCCAAGTGCATTTTTATGTAGTCATTTGTCAACTTTTTTTTCTCAGTTTCTATAAAGTTTCTTGGAGCTGTCCTGGGTGCAAAAGGTTTGCCAGATTAAGATTTGAGGTGATTGTCTTCATATTCCAGTGCATCGTCATAGCTGGTCATTTGAGATCTAGGCATGAAATATAGTATCCGTGCCCAAAACCCCAGTGCAGCCATTTGAACACTTCTAGCTTCACTGTGTCACCAGGGGTCAATCACCTGAGAAAATGCAACTGCAGAGTTCACTGTGAAGCCTCCCCACTTTTATATACTGACTGCCCACACATAATATATGGAAGTCCGAATGCGGAACAGGAGGAGAGGAGACAAGGAAGGAAGGGCTCAGAACAACCTTCTGTTGCAACAGTGATGCCAGCATCTCCCATGATGGGGAACTGGGTACAGCAATTGCTGGTAAATAAATAATTTCACCAGGTGAAATTCTACCTCTCAACTACCTCATAAAGGAGTTGCTGGGACTCTCATACCAAGAGGTCGTTTCTGATATCGTGGCACTTTGCCAGGCAGGCTTGGTAGAGGAAGCCTCTGTACCAAAGTGTAGATGTACTGATGACCTGATATGCCACAGGCATGGCTTTACAGGAGCCAGGAAAGAATAATGGGTGTTAGGCAAGTTGAAAATAAGCGTTCATAAATATTAGACAAAGCAAAGAAGGAAATAAGACCTCTATTTGGGGAAAAATCTTTTGTCTTGTGTTGTTGAAAAGCCTGTGTTGAGATCAGCAGGAATTGGTGAATGGATAGGATGAATTGTCCAAACTGATGAATGGGTAGGATAGAACAGGCTTCACTTCCAGCCAGATGTCTCAGTAAGTTCTTTATCTCTGTTCCCTCTATTTCTCCAGGGCCATTTAACTCCATTCTCCTGGAGGGCACTTCCTGCTGTGGGATGTGAGCTTCAGTGAATGGCAATGAGCCCGCATAGTTAATACCCTTGTTCTCTGCAAGACAGGTGGGATTTTTCTGACCATTGGATGGAGTCTGAGGGAAGGCAAAGGTTACTCCAATTACTTGGAAGCCATGTGTTGCCTGCAGATATTTTATTTCTTCTGAAGAGCTTTACATTTTTAAGTTTGGGTGTCTTTTTTCATTTGTCTTCCAACGAACAATAACTGGTGATTTGTGGAGACGTTCAAACAGACCCAACTCTGGCTTTCATGAATTTTTCAGCAGATAAGTTCAGGAAGAGTTCTAAATCCTACTTTTTTCTTTTGTAGTTAGTGGCTTTTTCTACAGGTTGGAGGGTGAGGAATGCTTCCTTTGCATTCCCCAGACTTTTAAGAAACTGTTTTCTTCTTTGCTGTGCAATCTCTGCTTTTTATTTCTGCCTCTTATCTGTCATTTCACAGCCATTCAATAGGTGCAATATGCCTACCCTTGCTTCTAAAACAGTCAGCTTCCAAGGCAGGACAATACGTTGAAGAAGAAAATCAAAAGCTTACTATTTGGAGTAGACTGTCAAGGGAGAAGTTGCTTCACTTAGCCCAGCCAGGAGTCAGCAAATTCTGAAGGCAAAATGAAGTCCCACCATTAACAAGTTGTGAAATGTACAGGCACACCCAGGAAGGTTCTCTGTCCTACCACTGCTGAAAACTGAGGGGAAGTGTAGAGGAAAGGCATACTGGATCAAAGGAGTCAGGAGCATAAGCACTGAAACTCCCATCTCTTTGTAAACTTTATCAGCCACTTAAGACCTAGAGCAGGATTGTCTGAGTGTTCCATCTGTTGTGAATTGCACATTTTCATGGTTTAGGAATGGAATTTCCCATTTTAGCACTTCCATTAAAAGGCCAGGATGCAAGGCACAAAAGACAGAGATCACAGGTTGAGATAAGAACAATTTACTGGAGAGCGCAATGAGATAACAAAACCAACAGCAACAGCAACAATATTAATGATAAGAATATACAAAAGAGGGGATGGCTCACCTGTAAAAATGCTCACCACAGACCCTGGATGACAATGAACAAACACAGACGACTTTCCCCCTCTCCCCCTCCCACCATGCTTTTTTGGACTGGAAGCCACAATGTTTTTCTTGGAAGTCAGAGAGTCCCTTACACTGACAGTGATATACATGGTCTAAAATAACTTCCTAGTCGTGCTCCACGACTCCAGGCTCTGCCTTGTCACGGCTCACTGCAAAAAACTGACTCTGTCCTGGATGGAACAAGGGCACACATCATAAGAGCTGCACGAGTCATGGGCTCGTGCATGAGACAAGCAGAGTTTCATGTGCACTGTCCTTGGTGGAAGGGAAACACCATTGTCTTTCTGTTCTCATCTGAGAGTAACATCTAGGTTATGGCCAGTCACAATGTCATAACCAGAATTATGCTCTGGTGTTGGGCATACAAGGGAAGATGTGGAAAATGGCTATTCTATCGGTCAGTTGAATTGGAAACATTCTCTCAACGTGTGTATGTTTGAGAGGGTGGATCTAAATGTGAATATAAGCTCTGTTAAAGGAACAGCTTTCTCAAGAAAACCCTTGAATTCTTAGCTTCTAGGAGTTCACTCCCTTCTTTAAGTAAAATGGGAAGATTTTTTTGCCTAAGAAGTATGCAGCATTATGAGTACCCTTGAAAACCTCTAATCAGTATGTTCTCTGGATGTAGAAATCTTTTCAACAGTTCTTCCTACAATAAAGTGGCCTTTCTCTCTCCTTCCTTCCCTGCTTTTTTTATAATGACTTAATAGCAGTATGTATGAATCAAAGTTTTTCAAAGAGGTGCCTTAATTTTGGTTAAAGTGGTTCCCTCAATAAGACATTGAGTAGCATTATTTGAAAATCAGTTTTATATACTATAGTGTAGGTTCCCATGTCAACTTCTTAAATGAGCTGTTCCTATCCTTTTCTTCCCAAGGATGGCCAAATAGCCATGAGGTCAAGTGAGCTGCCTGCTATGCCACAACCTTTGATGTTGGGCATTGGAGAAAGAACTTCTACTTGCTGGGTGCTTTTGGAAAGTGAGACCTGGAATAATATGTAAACCAGCTAATTACCAAGGTGCTGTGGATTACACAATCTTCAAAACATGTAGGTATAGCATCATAAGTTTTCCTACTCTCTCCCTCAGTTGTCGATCAATTCCAACATGAATTTCAGCGAGCTTCTGCTGTGCAGAAAATAAGATGGAAAAGGACCTCACAAAGTCAATTGATCCTTCCTCTGAGTCCAGTGCTGGACCAGCTAAACTGCTGGAGGCTCTGTATTTGCCAAGGCAATCTGAATCAGTGACTTGGCTAGCTTGGGTTTCATAGATCGAATGAAAAATGCTGTTACTCCACCTCCTCTTCTGGATACCCTTAGATGCGTGTCAGCCCTCCCCTTTCTCAGCTACTTGGAAACTACTGTCTAGAAGGAAATAGGGTGCCTGTGACACCAGAGATGGAAAAGTGCAGAAAACACCCCATACTGGGATGTGGCATTTGTTGTCTTCCTGGAGATGTAGCTGACAGTGTAAGGGAATAAAGATTATATTAATGGAATTCTCTATTTTTCTATGGATTGTTTTGGCTTTGGGGCTTTTGTTTTGTTTTATGCTTTTTCTTCTTCTCATCTCTCCTGACTTGCCTGTGAAGCTCTGCCCATTCTGCAGATCTCACTATGCATGTGTTTCTGAGCAGAAATGGAAGTGAATGAAAGGAGTCATGACATTATGTGTTTACAACTTCACTGTTAAATGCCAGGCAAGCACATGACAGAGCGAGTGCCTTGTAGGCAGATGCATTCACTTGAACTGCATCTTCCTGTCACTACAGTTATCAGAGCTTTGTGATATGGAAATGTGAGAAAAACAACCAAAAAAAAGGATCTTAGGGATGCACTAGAGTGATTTAAATGTTGATAGAGACAGAACTGGTTTTGTGTTTATATGAAGTCCCCAGAGTAAATAGAAATGTGACTCAATTCTACCATATTCCTTGCATGAATAACATTTGTCTCTTTGTTAATAAGTCTGACATTAAATTGTGTGCTCTTTCTTTCTCTCTCTCTTTATTCCTCGGAACTAATAATACTGCCCCTGGAAGTTCATTAATGCTGGCATGTCTCTTTGCTTCACTTTTGTAATGCATGAGAACACAAGCTTTAAATAAAATCTTTGTGAAGCACTTGCACTTGTCTGAAGATAAAAAGCATGTTCCTACATTTGCATTACAAAGAATCCCATATAAGCATCTTCTTTCTCTGGCACCCTCCTTCCTCTGGGCTTGTATCTGACGGAAAAGGCAATTTCCAGCTAATCATTCTGAAAGCTTGTCATTTGTGTCTGTAATGAGGGGAAAGAGTTTTTACTGTTGATTTTCAGTGGGCATTAGGCAGTGGTATTTGTTGCAGTTCTATGAGATAGTTCAATACACAGAGACACTACCAGGACCTCTAAATCCTCTATGCTCTGTACACAGAGGATTTCTGTTCCAGTGGATGACAATAGCTCAGAATTTTTAGGAGGGGGAAAACTGGTCTCAGAAAGGGGTGATTTTACATAACCTGTTTCTAATGTCAAAGTTTATTTCTAGTTATGTTAGTAGAAAACTGAGATTGTCCTCCTTATGACAGGGGAGTGACTTTAGATCAGCCAGATGTAACTGCTCACCTGGACGTGATGCTGGGTAGCCTAATGTAGGTGATCCTGCTTGAGCAGGGGGGCCAGACAAGATAAGCTCCAGAAATCCCTTCCAACTTCAGGTGTTCTGTGAAACATATCAGAGTTGTCTGGAGCAATTCATGTTCCTGGCAGCAGGCATTTAGTGACATTTCAAACTGTATGCATTAACAAGTCTGGGATCAGCTATTCATTTCTTAAAAGCAGAATTTTTTCCTTTGATCCTGGGTCAAATCTTTGTCTGTTGTGCCAACACATACTTTTATAGTCTAAAATGGGACTGTAATATCTCCTAAATATCAGGAAATCAGGCAGGAGTCTTGTGCTAGTACACACACAGGTATTACCATCAATACTGTTTTATTTTGACACCAAACCTCTGGGAACAACCTCTGTAAGAGGATGGTGTTTATAGCCTTGGGAACAATTAAGATTTGCAAAGTGACTTTAGTCCTTCAGAAAAGAACTATTATGATGAAAAGGATCTTGACTCATAGCCTTAGGAGAGGGACAGATGATAAAGACTACAAGTTTGGGTGGGAGGAGTGAGAAAAGCATCCTAGAGCTTACCTGTCCAGTACAGAATAATGTGCACTCTGGTGTACATGAAGAGCATCCACCTGGCATATCTTAAATTGGAGATACCCTTTGGAACACTGAATCTGCCCTCATCTGCTTGTACTTTTAAAGGGACTGCCAAGAGGATCAGCTGTGCTTTGAGATATGAGATTTTCAGGATTAAGAGAGATTTTGATCTCCACAGAACAGAGGAACACAGTTTAGCTGGGATAAGAGCTGTCAAGGTCATAGCATTTCCCAAGATTGCAGCACAATCTGGCTGTATTTGTTTTAGATCATTCAATTTACCAAAACAGCAGTCGCTTAGTTTAGTCCTCCTGGCTGCAGAAAACCCTGCAGTGCCCAGAGGCTGCAACCAGCAGTAGTAATAAAGCTTCCTGAATGCATCTTTCAAGGTGTGCAGCCAGCTAGTCCTTGAAAGGTGCCCATGTGTAGCATCATGGCACAGCTCATGCTTTTCATATTTAATCATTTCATGACTAATTAATATGGTCATTACCACAGTGTGATGGGAAAAGATGATTATTAAAGGTTAATGTCATTGCTGCTTATACCGTGCCTTGAATTGTTACAGTTTTTTCCTAGGTAGTTAATTGTACTGATAAGTAACAACACAGTTACATTCAATAATGTATGTGTAACTGTGCTTATTTGTCCCTCTGTGGGGCCAGCCACTGCTACAACAATTAGAGAGAGAGAGAGAGAGATTAAATCCACAGTGGTTTTTCCGTTTTGCATGCTCATCTGCTTTCTGCTTCTCTCATGCTGGGTCAGCCTAGAAGTGAAGCTCCAAAGACACATGAACAAGACAAAAAGCCTGTGATATATTTATGGGTCAAAAATACTGTTTACGTGTACTGACAACCTTTCTTAGGGATTGGGAAAGTTCCTTTCATGTATTTTTTCCCCAACTATATTAACTATAGAGTGAATTTCAGTCAGGATTTCAAAATATTTGAATCTTATGAAAACCTATGGAATCAATTGTAAAGCAAGGGGCTGCTGTGCTTTTTCTGCCTTGACAAGATCAACTATTACTGAACTGACAAGAAGTAAAATGTGACAAGTAAATGCACTCTTCCTTCTCTGTTCTCTGTGGCTGCAGACTGCACTCTGTGCTTGGTGAGGCCTAAACAAAAAAAACTAGTTCATTGGCTGCCAATCACTCTTAGGCATAGCTGAGGTCTAGATTAAAGATGGAAAATGTTAGTCACTAGCCCAGATTCAAGTATTCCTACTAGTAATGCAGCCAGGTCACAGATGGCAGACCTAAATAACTGTTTGCAGCACCACCTTGAGACCTAATGCCTAAAGCAATGTCATGGGACCTGTGCTGAAAAAACAAGCCAGGTTCAGTCTCCTGACAAGAGAAGAGAGATGCCACGTGTAACTCTGATGCCTGACCTGGAGGTATTATGAGAATTTTGCAGATGATAGTGAAACACAGACCTCATAATATCAACAACATGTATGTGGAAAGAATGGCAGGCTCTAACCTACATGAGCCAAAATTTCACATCCAGACACAGGTACTCTGCAGTGCAAGTACTAAAAGCATACTAAAGTTTGAGCTGGGTAACAAAAAAATAGCAATGCTGGTATGTATGTGCATGTTCAATATGGGGGTTTTTTGAGTGTGGAATCAGGATTACACAAGAGGGTCATATTGCTAAAACTGTGAGCAGTGTTGGAAGTTCAATGACTGGAAAATTGTTTTGGACAGATAATAGCAAACATTGCACCACAGCTGGCCAAAGAATAGTTAACAAGATTTTAATTGAATATTTATGCTAGTAATTTGTATCTAGAGGAGTTAATTCATATGAGTAGAGATCACAGGTTGTGATTTTCTCTGGTTTTGTGTGTTAAAGTGTAAGGATTCTGTATAGTACATGCAGTAAAGAATTGAGACACGTACAAGACCTGAGCAGAAGTCACAGAAGCTGATGGAAATACCTTGATGATTTACACAGAACTGTGGATCAAATTGTATAGCATGAAGCCACTTTCCCTGTAGGAAGCTCCTCTTAGGACAAATTAGTGATGGAAGAAGCTTTGGAGAGTAAGGGTAGCGTACATACAGTGGAACTGTACATACAGCAGTCTCCAAGCAAACCCTTGGGAAAGTTTGTGGAGAGTGATTGTAGTTCCAGAAGATTGGAAATGGGCAAAGATAGATCCTTCTTTAAAAAGGGTAGGAAGAAATGACTGGGGTGTTTAAGTATTAATGCCTGGAGATCAAATACTGGAAGATCAATCTACTGGCAAACCTTTAAGGGCTGAAGAATATGCAGCAAGTCTTTGCCATGAGGAAGTCATATAAAACTACGTTGTGTGATGGGTAACAGGGCTTTTTCAGAGAAGTAGATACTGTATATCTTCAGGTTACTGACATTTTCTTCAACAACAGTCACATAAACAAGGTTAGAGAAAATAGCTGCACAAGTGGGAGTAATAATCAGTGGGTCACAAGTAAACTGAAAGATCAGTGGTATACTCTGTGGTTTTTTATGTCTGAAACACTGGATACAGTGTTTCCATGAACTAATAGGACAATGAAAAAGACAATCATGCTACTGCACTTGTATTTAACTTCTGTCTAGAGAGAGGACATGGTGGAAGTACACTGAAAGATGGATTTAGAATTCAGAAAAAATTGTGGTAATTTGCATTAATGAATTAAAATAATAGAGTACTGCTTCATAAGGACAAGAATGAGGCAATATCCTTCAGTAAGTATTCCTAGCTACACAGAAGTGAACTGGAGAATAACTGCCACTGAGGCAAGGGGAATGGTAAACTGAAAGTAATCTGGCATAGTTTACTGAGGTGCAAGTAACATATTTAATATAAGGATGTATAATCATAAATGTCATCTACAAAATGTTCAAAGTAACCCTCCCAATGTGCTCCATTCGAGGCTGGACTACACTGTGTTCACTTTTATCCATAATGTTTTAGGGGAAATGTGGACTGTTTGAAGAAGATCTAGGAGGGAGTAAGAGTCATCTGAGAGTCATGATCTTGGAGGAGAGGTCGTAAACATTGAATTAGGAACAGAATGGGTCAGCATCTGTCTGGGATTGTGTTTGTATTTTCATCCTACTTTGGGGAATGTTTTCAAGTAGAAGACTTCATGACTGGCATCTGTATTTTCTATGACCTTAAATCTGTGACAGATTGACTGTATGTAGGATTTACAGAGTTGGATACAACCATACATGCGTGTCTGTGTGTCTTGTGACATGGGAGAATCTTCATACTACTACAAAAAATTCGTCAGTGACAATTCCATCCATTTTACTATCTCACTTCTATTAAGTTTCTTATAGCAACACAAACACCTATAGAAACAAATAATAAGCAAAAAGAAAATAAGAGAAGGAAGGCAGGAAATCTCTTCCTTTTCTTCTGAGAAACTCAAGTTCATGCAACAAAAAGCAGGGAAATTTTGTTTTCACTAACATGTCATGATGAAAAATAATCTTTCATCAGAACTGACCACCCAATCTTGTTTTGCATTGGCAGGTAGAGGATGGAATGAACCTTAACGATAAATGTATTCCATGACTGTAGACCATAATTAAGAAGAAAATTAACAAAAACCCTGCAAGCCAAATTACAGGAGGCAAATTGATTAGAGGTTCCTTTCCAGGGGATTTTAATTTTCTGATTCCCGCTGAGAGAGATGAGGAATCATGAAGGGCTAGCTGTACTGAATGCTTCTTTTAGCTGACTGAGTTGTAAAAAGGTTAGGAATACAGACCATGTGACAATTTTGAAATAATTTCGTTAGGAGGTTGCCCTTGCTGGAGTTATTCCAGGGAGCCCTGTGGCTTTTCATGATCAGCAGAGAGAGGAGAGGGAGATCTCCAGGCTGAACTAGAGTGAGCAGATGCCTTCCCTCTGGTGTTTAACTTAATTAATTGATGTTTGTTGAAATAAAGCCAATTAACCTGGCTTATCTCTTTATCAATCATGCTTCTACTTCCATTATTCAGTTGGAAAAATGGCATAATGTATTTTATGGCAGACAACAGGAACAATTAAACCCAACGTGTGCTGCTTTGCCTGCAGCAGGCTTTTCAAGGGAAGAGGAAAAACAGATGTTGTGGTGTAAGATAAAGCCATCAGGCTTTTTACTTCAACTATTTTCTGCCTCTGAATTCCTCTAATTCTTTTTCATTCAAGGGTGAAGAGTAGTGGGGTCATCATACAGTCAACAGTTTTTGCTTAGGGTCACAGTGAGCTAACCCTGATTTCTGGACTCCTTGGTCTCAAACACCCGTTGTAAATAGAAGAAAGCAGACCATAATCCAGTGACAGGGGTCATCAAAGGTGATGTACTCTGAAATCAGCTGCACTACCCATCTGCAACCATCAAAGAAGTGATTGGTCATGTTTATCACAAACAAATGCAAACGAAGTCCACACTGCTGGTCACGGAACCTGGTATAAGATACTCTGCTCCTATCTTCTGTTAGTTATTTCCTACAGAAGTTTTTACTTTCCTGTTCCTATTTAGACACGCTGATGAATGTAGATTCAGAAAAAAAGTATTTCCACTATATAGAAGCACAATCACGATTATTTAAATCTAGTTTCACCTTACTTTAACATTATTATGGGTACTTAGGTGTCTTATGCTCCTCTACATGTGTACTGGGACTGAAAACCTTTAGGTCTGGTTTGTATCTGGGGTTTTTACTGTTTGTCATCAATCACTCATTCACTCCCCTTACCCCCATATCAGGAAGGAGAATCAGAAAGAAAAGATAGACCTCGTGGCCTGAGATGAGAATGAGTTAATAATTGAAAATATTATTATTAATAATAATGATAACAATAACAATGTAATAGTAATGTACTAATAATAATGATAAAGAGAGTAACAGAACCCAAGAGAACCAAGTGATGGACAATGCAATTGCTCACCACCAAACCCAATACCCAGCCCATACCCAAACCATGACCAGCCCCCTTCTGAGTAACTGCCTCAGTTATGGGGCATGGCATTCTATGGTGCGGAATCTCCCTTGGCCATTATATCTGAAGGAGAGTTGGGAAGAGGAGCACACCACTTTCTTTCCTGTATTTAAAGCAACTGTAATTCTCCTGGGATGAAACTTTCTATATTTGTGGATTTAGGACATATTTTGGTGACTTTGTGCTTACTGGTCCAGGTAGCAGCTACTTGCTCTGGGAACTTCAGTGGATGTTTGTTATTGTTGATTCACAGTTATCCCAAAATGCACTCAAAAATTGCACAATAATATTCTTACCTAGAGAGTAACCATTGACTAAATATTGAAACAGCCACTAAAACCTGCTGAAAAAAATTGTTCTGTTCAAAACCTATCACCAAACATCTGCTTTCTGGTCATGAATCTCATACATGGATATCTGTGCCTCTCCAGAATGGTCCTTTAGCAAAACTTGAACTTCTTCATAGCAGGATTTCTTTTTTTTTTCACTTATAGGTAATCCAACCCTTTCATTTTGATTTGTTAAGGTATTTCTGGATTAGTCAACTGTTTTGCGCTTGTCACTCTGATTGGACACCTTGAACTTTCTGTAAAAGAATACCAAGAATAATAAGAAAGCAACAAAAAGCAACAAAGAAAAAATAGCTTCTTTCAATGCAATTTTAGATGATATAAGATTGCTTTTCATCATATCAGCAACATTCAGTGTTTTTGGTTTCATTCTCATGCTAATTTTCATATAAAAAGATGAAACAGAGTGGGGTTTTATGTGTTTGATTTTTTTTTTAATTTACCATTTCTAGGGATGTGTTTAGGAGTAGCCCACAACTTGTGCAATTTCCATGAAGCACTCACTGTACATAGATTAAAAGCATAAATCAGTTAGTCCCTTTTGCAAAAATTCATTGCTAGCATATCAGATATGTCAGTTACATTAAAGCTGATCTTCTAGGTTTCCTGAGAAAAATTGTTGAGGGATTTAAAATATTGCTATCATTTCCTGCTGTTTCTCATATTAGTTATAGAAGCTTTGTTTGAAGTGACCATTTTGAAACTTTTCTAGGTTGCTTTTTTTAAAGTTTTTAAATAAAAATTTGTAAGGGCAAAAATTATATGACTGAATAGCACAAAGCCATGAATAATTAATACTCTGTTACATAGCAAATTAAATATATTGAGGACTGTCGAAACTCAGTGCAAAGAAGGGTATCTTAGAGTCATAGCCTCCACTCATCAATCCCAGTCTGTGAAGCCAGACATTGCTCAGGAGCATGTTTCACAGTGTCAGCTGGCTGTCCCTGTTCATCTAGGCTTTTGTGGAAGGGTTTCAAAGACCTGAAAATGCAATATTACATGGTTTTCCTCAAGGTTTTGCACACAGAAGCTCAGATACAGATATTTTGACATGTTCTCATGGGGTGCAGCAGCCACACGCACATTAAATCACTTGTCCCACTCCTTTTCTAAACCTTGTGTTACGGTTAAAATACGTGTGTGTTAAGAAGACTCAGAGCATAGCGAGGTAGGCTGTGGTCATCCATATACTTGGTTGTGATTATCCAGTGAAACACAAGCAGAAGAATTTAGCAGCCAATCTGTGTGCAATGCCTGTGTCTAACAAAGCGTGTTTCAGGCAGCACAGAGAGCATCAAGAATGAGAACAGCCCACAGGATCTGGAGATGTCCTGGTGGAAAATACGAAGTGCTAGGGGGTACAAGGATGATGAGGGTTTGACACTGTATTAACCTGCTGGTGCTGGAGAGACTGCCCAGAAGGTGACACTCATTCACCTGTGACCCTGTCATTGCTTTTCCCAAATGGAAATAAGGAGAGATGGTTTGTTGATCTTAGCTATGGAAGAGTCTTTTGTTTCTTTCTCTCCTCCCAGTTTTTTTTACCACTAAAGTAATTTTGATAGTAAGGTATGGCATCAACTACGGACCCCACTAACAAAGCTTTGTTAGCTTTGTTATATAATCCTGTCCCTACCCTCATTAACAAAGTGTCTTAAGAAGATATGGTCCACTATAAAGTATATTTAACAAAAGAAATGGTTTTGTTTTCACTATCAAAGAGGAACTGGTATTGAATAAAATGTTCACAATGATGATCACTTCTATGTCATGATAGTTTGGTCTGTTGAGTTAAAAGGGATTAAAAGCTCAGAATATCCTTCCTAGTGACTGGGATAAGTAAGTGCATTTTCCACGTGGAGCAAATAGTCAGAACTGGTTCAATTTGAAAGCAGGACACTGCAGACAATTCAAAATACCTGGTCAGCTGTAAGAATTTTCACCTTATACTCATCTAGTAGGTGTCCACTATGTAGGCATAGTACACTAGGCTTTTTAATCAGCTGAGGTCCAGAAGCAGAAGAAATAAAACAGTGATGGCTTTTGTTTTACTGATAGTTTATTCTTTTTATGCTGTAACCTAAGCATCTGAGACAAACATTAAGTAATTGTTAATACTGGTAGTGTCTGAATCCCCCAAAAGGGCTTGAAGACCACCATAGAGAAATCATCAAAGAAATAACAACCTAGAATGAGACATTTGGAAACTGATATGTAATAGAAATGCCCTGAAATACCACATCATATAATATATGATAAGCATGTTGTTGGAAAGATAAAACTATTCAAAGTCCACGTTTGCCTTATCTTCATCATCCATTCCTTTAAGTCTACAGAAATCATAAATGGGGATAAATCCACTTTTTGTCCATATCTATAACGGAATCTATGACACAGCTAAGCTCAAGGGCTTTGTGAAGCCTGAGGAGGAGGAAGTTTTGGCTCAGACAGAGCTTTAGTTAGGCTGTGTGAGATCTACTTCAGATGTGTAGTAATTCTCTTAGGAAAGTTGTGCAAGCCCAAACACTCAAAACTTAATTGCTTCTCAGGAGAATCAGTGAGAACACGATGCAAAAGGGTCTTAGCCTCTCTCCTTCTCAGTAGGACTGGATTTTCTTCAAGGCATTTTGGGGAAGAGTCTAAAGTACTTGAGAAATGTGCACACAATACATTAAAGAAGTCTGTGGTAGTTGATACCATCACCCAAGGGCATCTTCACAAAAGTTAACAATTCATGTCCAGAAGGTGTTTTGTCTGTTTTTTCTCTGGGCATGCATCTAAGAGGAAGTGAAAATAGTGTAAAAGTGTTGGTTGTTTTGGCTTTTTTTTTTTGTTTGGAGGAGGGCTCTTGTGTAAAATCAACAGACTTCAGAAGTAATAGGCTTATATTAGATCCTCCCTTTGGCAGGCTGCAGCTTAGGATATGGATACAACAATGGGACAAGCTGCTGCATGAATCCTACAGAAAAAGTTGTTGAGATTATTTATTCATGCCTACTAATACAATTTGCTAATACATCTTGCTATGCATGTGGAACATTGTTTTTCATCTATTTTATAAAGCAGAGATGTGTTTCAGTCATAGGAATGTTATCATAACTTTCATAAAAATGCAACGAAAGTATTTCAAGTTTTTCACTACAAGTTCCTGGGAGAATGTGATGATACCTTTGACTTCAGAAAGGTAAAAATCAAATGAACATGTACAGTCATCCAGTAAAGGGAACATTTTGTGACTACATCTTGTTTTTTGATACATTTCATATAAGGGAAAAAGACTTATACAGAGCCACAAATCTACCCTGAAGAGATTTGAAATATAAGCTGCATAAAAAGTGATTTCACAGATTTCAGAAATTGTAGCAAGAGATTAGCAGTGCATGGTACAATGGAATGATTATGTATCTCACAAAAGAGGGAAGTGAATGAGTTTGATAGATAGAATGGCAGAATGTGGAGCCGAAGTATTGAATAGAGAATCTATACCATCCCCCAGCCCGACACAACTGTGAGATTATCCTCTGTGTGGAGGTGTTTTATCTTAAATCCACTGGGTGATGATGGGGTTTCAACATCCACCATTAGAAAATCACTGTATTTTTCCACTTGCAAAATATGGAGATTCTCTTCTCATTTCTCTTGTTAACATCACCTCCAGAAACCTATGGTTTTTTCCTACTGTTAATTATATCTCTGTCTCTCTTACACTTTTGCACACATATCTTGTTCTCGTTTCTTTCACATTCTGGTCTCCATTCTTTAAATCAAGTATTAGATGTTAAAAATAGTGCTTTGGTTACTTACTTTTTAATACTGACTTGTTGAAAGATTGAGGTCTCACTGCAGTTGGAGCTAAGGTTCCAGCTGACTGTGAAAGTAGAAGCCTTCTAAATGACTTATAATCAGATTGATTTAAAGACCAATTTTCAGCAGTCTAAGGTCCCTAGCTGAACCATATTTTCATGAAGTGAAAGCACAGTACAGCACAGTGCTGTACATTTTTAGATTTTAATATCAAGTGTTACAAATTGCTGGACCTTGTGCATTTTGTAGGATATGACCATCCCTGTACCGCATTAATGGTATCTGATTTATTCCAAAAGAATATCTGAAAAGTCTGGCTGCTGATCATATAAATAGGTAAACTTGCCTTTTGTTTTTGGTGAATTGAATATGTTGCTGAGAGAAAATTTTTAGGAGACTGTTAGAGTATTATCATGTCAGTGTGAGGATATTGTCAGAGTGTGAAAAGACACATGTACGTACACCACTGACAGCATATAATACATGATGCAGAAAATTACCAGAACTTTATTCTTTGATATCTTAGTTAAGATCAAGGTTGATCATTTAATTTCTAAGTATCTTCCTAACTTGATTTTTCTTTCTCTGTCATGTCTCCATGTTTTCAAGTCCAAAGTAAATCAAAAGAAAATGGCCAAAGAAATACCTGGTTTTTATGTCCAACATTTTTTTTAGCTATCATTGAAATAACATCTCTTATCAAAAGAGTAGCTTTTAAAGTCCTTAAAGCTCTTGAAGGAAAAGGTTTCTGCTAGCCACTAGAGTATTTCTCAAAGCGGTTTGTACAGAAGCAGGCACCTGTCACAATAGTTTTAGAATGAATGTCCAAAGGTATCAGATGTAGCACTGAAGCAATCAAAGCAGAGTGCAACAGAGCAATGAACCCACAGGGAGAATGGGGAGGGATTATCACTGCTCTTGCCTCTGCACTGTCTTCTCAATCAGGATTGCACAGAAGGCTCATGATGTCTTACTATAACAGTATTGGCTTCCATTCCAGGTGTGAGTAACCTTGGATGTTATCTCTTGAAGATAAGCATGGTAGTTTAACTGTCAGAAAGTCCTCAGAATAGAAAAATTCCCAGATCACCAAATCTGGCTTTCAATGATTATGGGTAACTTCATTGCATAGCCTTTCAAGAACACGATTTAACTGCTTAAAATTATTACTTTTGTCCTATTATTGCTCTGGAAAGTCTGTTTCAGAATTTTGCTGGAAACCTGATTTTTGGCTTAGCCAGTTTACATCCATTTTTTGTGCTTTAACTTAAAAGTTAACTTGTTGCTTTAACAGAAATAGCTTCTTTACTTTGTGTGTTTTCAGCTTTCCTCAGACTCTCAAACAGAGGAAACCAAGGCTAGAAGATGCTGTGGCAGGTTGTTCAATTCACCCTCATGTTTAGTGAAGCTAAAGGAGATAAGCCCATCTTGTCAGTCTCAATTTGTCCTCGTAGCTCTTTTCAGACTGGCCTTTAATTTCAGCTTCCTTGGATATATTCCAAAGACTGTATCTGTCTCCCATGTCCACACTGTGATGATGTCTTGTAGTCCTGTTATAAATGACTAACACATCCACTTCTTGACCTTTTCCTTTATGCACACTGACACCTTGTTTACAGCAGAAGTTCTGTTACTCCGAGGGCATGGCATGCAGTGAGGGCTGCTTCATCTTCCACCTGAAACCACCGGTTAACCTAACTCCTGCTATTTCTCACCTCCTCTGTGACTGGAGTGCCTTTCAAATACAGCCCAGTAAGAGTGGCTCAACCTAGAGGCTAGGGACAAAGACTTCCAAGATCTGGGCTCAGCTTTACTGTTACTTCCAAGATCTGGGCTCAGCTTTACTGTTATTTCAGTGAATGTTTTCAGGCAAAAGGGTGATGGTCTACTGTAAATCACATTCATTTGCTACTCTTTCTAAAGTGTTTCTGACAATTGACATGAACCTCTTAAACATGAAGTGTTGTTGAAGAAACACCAACTTGATCATGGAGGTGTTATTTTCTTCAACTAGGTATAACAATGACTGAAACTACTGCAAGAGTTTTGTCACAGGAAGCTCAAGAGGCAGATAATATCAAAATGCTATATAAGAAACTAGACAGATCCATGGACCCCGTATTCACAAACAAGACACTGGAGGGGATTAACAGGGTTATGACTTCTATTTTTCTTAATAAATCAAGTGTGGATACTGGGAAATACAAAGAGAATGAATTAAATGTAAAGCTCAGGCTCCCTTGATCTCTTAAAGAGTATTTAGCTAGATGCACCGGTGGTCTGATCCAGAAGAGCTGTTCTTATACTCTCAGAATGACTTGCAAAACTACACATTAATAATAACTGTCAATACAGCTATTCTTAGATAGTTGTTAACAGTTGTCTGTCATGCCCATTTTTTTCAGTAAAGAACCAAGATTAAAAATTTTCCTTACTAAAATGATGAAAAATAGAAATGGAGATGTGACATATTGAATGTAGGGACATGGATATGTAGGGTTAACATATGGAAAGTTGCATGTGGAAAGAGAACCCTGTGCCAAATCTCATATTGAGTACACTGACCTGTGAGGTTTTTTTGGATTTTGGTTTGGTTTGTTGTTTGGATTTTTTTTAAATTACTTGTCCTCCTACGGATTTTTCAGTGGCAATTTATCACCATCTCTGGTGACCAGAACATAGACTTTTCTGTCTTGAATTGCAACTTTAGTTACAGATGGAAATCTGGTTTTAGGAGCTGCCAAAATCTTTATGTTTCTGAAGATAATGAGTCAGTCATACTCCTTGGAAGCAATATGCTTATGCAAAACTCTATTAGTGTTTTTATTATCCATAAAATTGCCTGTTCCTGCATAATTCAACAATATTTGACTGGATGACCTCCAGCAGCCAAGGTAGGTCTGATGCACGTGTTATAACTGCGCTCCATCATACAAATCAAAGATGCTCTGGCTTAATTCACATCTTCCTGTTCTATTATTTAATACTGTATTGCCTTTCCCCTGATGTAATTAACCTTTCATCTCCAAGAGCTAGAGAAGACTGCTGCTTCCAGCTAAGTGCACAAGTCTACTTCACCCATGTATTTTTTAATATAGATATATAAAAATAGTCTAAACACTAAGGCAAGAAATACTAAAATAAATTTCACTTAATATGAGGAATAAGGTGAGATGTTATAACTGGGCAATTGTAGACATTTAATAACATCAAAAACATCAGTTCTAGTACCAAGAGAAAAAGTCATCGGTAATGGATTTAAGTAAAGGGTTTACAAAGCAGTACTTAATTTAAAATAAAGCAAAACAATTGTGAGTTAAACACTGATCATGAAAAGACGCTAATTAAGATGTACTAATGATATGAAACTTAATTCTCATGCAATTTATGCACAATTACTCCTGAACAAATATTTAATTACATTCCCTTTAATACCCTAAAACAATCTTCCCTCCTCTCACACTGTGTCTCTCTATTTCTAGTTGTTAGGTAGGAATATGTAAGCTCTTAATTGGCACGGAGTAAGAATGACAGGCATTAAGGGAATTGAACACAGTTATATTTTTAGTTCTTAAAAGTTAGAAGGGAAATGCTTTACAAGTGGATGACTTGAGGAGTGTGTAGTGTTTTTACAGACTAATTGTATTAATTAATTGAATTAATTAGTAGATATTTTCAAAGAGCTTTTCAGACAGAGATTGCAATGTAAGCACTATGTTGATATTATTATTATTGAGTGTGGCAGATGCTACACTCCAGAAGCTGGGCTGCCAAAACCTTCAGCAGAAATGGTAATGATTCAAGAGAAACTCAGAGAGAAATGCAAGTTTCTTACTTCAAGTCCCATTTCTAAAGAAAAACAAATGAAAATTATTGTCTTTGTGTTTGTGTGTAAAATCCAGTGACCTGATAGGTGAGGCTGTCACAGCTCCACACTCCCTAGCTGGGCATGGATTCCCAGTAGGCACACACACAGAAATGCACATATAGAACCCATGTATAGACAACTGGACACACAGATCAGCACAGACAGACTAATCAGCACTGACACAAGCATAAGCAGCCTCAGCAGTCTCATCTTTTCTCCTGTCTGGCTGATCAGGAGGAAGGTCCATGAGTAGGAGATATTTGTACCATGTGTGTCTGTCCAGCAGCTGGCCTTCGGCAGTACCTGCGCCCTGGCTCCCAGTCTCCCCAGATCCCAGCACCTGGACATAGGAATCCTGGAGGTCCAGAGCCCCTCTCCAGCTGCTGGTATAACCCCATTTCTCACAGAAACACACATACACAAATGCACATGTCCATACAGAGAGGTCACCAATGACTGGGCTGGGACTTCCCTGGCCCCTCTGATAGCCAGCTCCTTGCATGGCTTCCCCCTCAGAAACACAAGCACATCTGATTGACAGGCCATTTCACCAGCAAGCCTGGCTCAATATTTGCTAAAGCTCACATACTCACTCATATATTTGTATTCCCTCCAGCTGCTTGCACCACAGACACCTGGGCCTCTGACCCTGGATCCCACTCCAGCTGTTGGCACTCAGACCCCCACACACATATGCACACATAAGGGAAAAATCCTTAGAAAGGGAATTTCATAACATAAACCAGACTCTGCTGAGAACCATGCGCAGTCATAAAAGTGCACTAAACAGCTATCTGTGTACTGGCAATCAGCCCCTTTTATACACATTTTCCTCTGGTTTCCCATGCATGTTCTCAGACCACCTAGATCCATCCCTTTCCTCACCCTGGGTTCTTCACCTAAGCATCCCATAACGAGTCTTGTGGAGTCCTGAAATGCTTTTCCCCTGCATCCCACAATGTGTCCCATACTTCTGACCAGTGACCCCCACAATCTGGAGGGTGATCCAGAGAGATGGGAGAACACATGGACAGATGGGAGAGAACCTGGAGAGAAGGGAGAGCACCCATTAACTCACCTTGATGGGTGTCACCCCTGGACCACAGAGTGGAGCAGCATCTGGGGCCACTCTGATGAGGGTCTGAATGGGTGCCTTTTCCTCTGAATGTGTAGTCTGGGTTCTCTAGGCAAGCCTGCAATATACCAAAATTCCTGTGGTTTAGGGTTTAGAAAAAACCATTTTTTATTAAGAGTGTTGGAGAATGCCTTTAACCCAGAGGTTTGTGAAATTTTCAGATGAACTTTCTGATGGACATCCAAATTATTAATCTATATGCAGTGTGCCTGAACTCAGCTGGGCATTTCTCATTCTGCATCCAAGAGATTTTTCTTTCATGTTTTTTTATGCATCAGTGTTAATGCATAAAGAATCCAAACGATGCACTTTGGTTACAAAGCTTTTTCACTTTCAAGGTCAGCAGATTGTTTGGATTTCTCAGACATATCTACCACATCCTTGCATTTCAGCTCAGTGATTGAAGTCTCAGATCATTTATTGCCAAAACCTGCTGTAAAATTTGTAACCTGAGAGATAAGATGGAGAAGTGGATGCAGTCTTTGCTTGGACACATGTACCTATTGGTAACTTAGCTGTCACACATAAAAAAGAACTCAGAGTTACAGAAATGTCCTTCAGGAGAAGACTGAAAATTGAACTTCATGGTAGAGACATTCAGGCTGACCTTTAGGAATGAGGCATGCACAGCATGTAGTGGGACCCACTGCATAAACATGAATTGCAGTTTTGGACAATACCAATATGAAATACCAATACAATTTTATACAGTGAAAACAAAAATTTTAGAATTTGTTCCCTAATAGTTTTTTTTCCTTTCAGTGCTACTGTAAAGTTAATTCCCAGAAAAATTGAATAACACTTTTATTCATATATTTTTATATATGCATACATATATACATATATATGCATATATGGATAAACAGAGAGGAATGAAGGGTTTTATTTCTTCCAAAAGCAAGAGAATAGCTTTGATCTATAACTATGACTTAAAAATAAAAAAATGAATAAATGAAAGAGAAAGGAGGAAAAATCTCCTTTTCATGTGGGAGGAAGTGTTTGCATATGGCAAAGCAAATCAGAAAGGCCAGTAGAAGCAGCAGACTTTGGGAGTCTGCTCATCCCAGCAGGGGAATTCAAATAGGTGGTGTATGATCTCAGAAACCAAGATAATTTTTTTCCTCTGAGACAGTGTTTCACATTGTTAATACATTTATTTCTCTGCAGACCCAAGATTTGCCCAGTTACCCCTGGAGAAATAATTATAAAGGTTGGTCCTACAATTTTAATATTCCACCTGTCCTGAAGAAGCTCAGTGGAGGCCTTGGAGGGGACTTGATATAATTCAAAAGAATTAATCCTGCAGTGCAACAAATACCCTGCAGAAATAATTTAAATGGAATTTTTGAAGGTCTAAGTGTCCTACAGATAGCTTTGAAAATCTCCACCCCATCACCTCTGCTGCTGGAGAGACAACGGTCCTTGTAGCACACATGCTTTTCTGGGACAATAGGAGACTTGTATCTGGTAAAAAGTAAATAGAGGGATTTTTGCTGTCATATTAGCTATTTTGCAAAACAATTACATTTGAGAAAGTATTACATTAAATCAAATTGCAGTGAAATACTTCAGATAGATTTTTGCATCTCAGCTTCTGAATATGATGCATTCAACAAGGGAAAAGGAAAAGTTGTTTGGTTTTAACTTCGGTTTGGTTTGAACTCAAGCTGGAGCTCACGTGTGGTGTAAGCGGCAAACCATTCAGTGGTTTTGTACTTTGGTGTCCTGCCAGGAAGATGGGAGGTCCTTTTGTCTGTGAAAAGGCTGCTCATGAAAATGTATCATTGACCTCTGTTCCAGGACGTGCCCGGGCCCTACAGAATGTGATGGCTAAGTGTGTCCACAAAAGGTAGGAGAGTGGGGAACAGAGAGTGGGAGAAGAAAGTTGCTTCCATTGACAACAAGGGGGAAAGAAATAGACATGGAAATTGTGTTTAACAAGAAAAGAATCAAAGATAGATTTTTCCCTGGGGATAGGATTTATCTGGACAAATGCTAACATTCGCAGCATAGATATCCATAGCTGAGCTGGATGTTGTAATTAATCTTCACTGTCACTTGTGTCCAGTGACTGAGGAGACTGTAGGGAAACTGTCCTCAGTGCAGCCATCTGTACTGCAGATGCTGAACATTACATGAGTTGAATACTGCTGTAATTTAAGTCTGTTTTTGCAAAACTCAGATGCCATGTGCCAGAGCAGAGATACTGCACACAGAATCTCAAAGTAACAAAGCACAGAGTAAAGCCCACAGAAGTAAGTGGGACTATCTAGAGAGGCATAAGAGGGCCATGGACTGAGGTTGATTTAAGACAAGCTTTTTAATGAGCAGAAAGGAGACCTGCTTGTGTTCCTTGTTCAGCTTCAGGACTTTGTGTTCACTTTTGCTTCTCTTGCTCTTTAAGAGCAGAGCTTTATTAAGCTCCCTGACAGACCGGCACACAAACTGACTAAATAGAGCCCAGAAGTAATTTCAATCTAGATTCAGCTAGTTTGGGAAAAACTTCTGTACTCTGCTCACAGTAAAGTTCTTCTCAGTCTGGGAGGTGACAGAGAACCAGAACTAAAAACTGAAAGCCATAAAAACCTGAAAATATTAAAGTCTTTCTATCAGTTGTTCTAATCAACAAACAGTCAGTATAATCAACAAAATTATTTTCTGAGTTGTTTTATTCTGTGTTTACTTTGAAAGAGGAAGAAGAGGATGAGGTGCCCTCACTAAAAAGGATCCTGAATAAAACAATTTCAGCTGCTTGAATTAATGATGCATTTTGAAAGTAAAATATGTGGCAAAAGAAGCCTCATAATCTTAATTATTGTAAAGCAGTGTTTTGGGCTTTGGAACAATTATTTTATCTTTTCACATCTCAAAAATTCACAGAATACTTTTATCTTTCTACATGCAGCTCTTTTAAAATCTTTACCGCAAGTCCTTTGAAGTGCACTCCAAATATTTTACCACTTAATTTGAGAAGGAAATGTTTTCTTCGTAGCAAGACATCTGCTTTCCATCATATTGCAAGCAGCTGATGCTAAAACATGAGAGAGAACATTTCTGCAGTAGAACTTGCTTGTTCTTATGAAAATACACCCTTTGGTAAATGCAATGCCCTCGGATGATGCAGTTTTTGTAGCTACGTTAACTTGAATTATTTGGGATTTGATTCAGTGCTGTATCATTCTGTGTACAAACTGCAAAAATGTAACACTGAAATCACAGTTAAGTACAAGGGCAAAATGAGCAACACAAAAGAAAAAGAGACTTTGAAAGGATGCTTTTCGTAAGTTGAAGAGAATCACTGGATATTCCTGATATTCTTTATAGACTTTGCCCCATCAACATGACAAATCCCAATTATAACTTACTTTCTGAGCAAGAGCTTGTAACTATGCTTATTTTTTTCTACAAGCTTCAGAGAGTGTGGAAACCTTTACAGTGCTAGAAATCCACATGTTCAGATACGCGGTATAGCTAAAAAACTCATCTGGTTATAAGGATTGATGGAATCAACGAAGTCCCTGATTAAAAAAAAAATTTAAAAAGTGAAGTAATTCTTCAGAGGTCAGCATAGGACTGACATAGCAACCATGAGTAAATTTAGCTGTAGAAGGGTAAGTCTGACCAGCTGTCAAACCACAAGATTCTATTGATACTAGAAATGCATATGGCCAGTTAACGCTGTATTTATATGAGATGTTAACTTCCACTGTGGAATCACTTCAGAAGAAATCTGCATTACATGGCATTAAAACAAAGCCAGCTCTGTGTGGAGCACTGCACTGGTGCAGTATAAATGGTGGCAGGCACTGGTTGAGTGCTGAAACTGAGTGAGTAACAGCAAATCGCAGGTCTTAAAAAACCTTGGTGATAATATTTTCAAAGAAGATGCTTACTGTTGTAGCTACTTTTCACAAAGCACATTTTAAAAGAAGGAGATCTCAGAAGAAACCTGCAAAAATTCATTTCTAATAAAGCTCAAAATAAAAGGAGGAAGTTCCCCAATAACAGTGATAGTAATGCCACATATTTTTTTAAATGCAGTGTGTTTGCTGCATTTTAAAGATCAATGAGTTTTGTGGGAGGAATATGGCTCTTTATTGATAGTGTCCACACAACTGAGGCAATTGCATTTAATTATGAGAAATCACTGACCCTTTTCCAGTAAAAGCCTAAAGGGAGATGGAGTTGTTCTGTTTTATGTAGGCAAGAAATAGCTTTTCAGACAGAAACTCTTGCTGTGTTTGTTAATAGCTTTTTTACTTGCTCCAGAAATGAGAGATTGACTATGTTCCTTGCGCACTCTGCATGTATGATGTCCACCTGTCTCTGACCACCTAGGAGGTTTTCTGGCTGGATTTAAAACTTGTGTGAGGTTCTCCTCATGGGAAGGATGTTTGCCATGCCAGGAAAGAAGGATGTGGTGTTCTGATAGTCTGGCTTTTCCTGGGCTTGTTGTATAAAAAGAACCTGTACAGGTTTTTTTTCTTCTGGTTTCTAACTGAGTGCTTGGCACGGCCCTGTGCCCAGTGTGAATTGTCAGGTTCACCCCTCAGTGTCCAGAATTCTTTGGGACCTATCATAGGCACTAGGGAAGGAAAATTCTGACTGGAACAGGAAAGGGAGGGAAGGGATGGCAGGTGCAAAAGGCAGAATTAGAAAATCAGGCTTCTCTGCTTAACTCTTCCATTACTTGTGGTAAATAAGCATGAATGACTTTTTCAGTTTCCATTTCGGTTTCCAGTGTGAAAACAGGATCAATAATATTCTATCATAGGGAAGGTGCACTGTGGCGCTCCATCCATTTTTTTTTTTCCTAAGGGCTCATATTTTGCTACTAAGAAGGCAGCCTGAATTGTCTGTTGCTGCCATGCAGTCACCAGGCAGCTATGCAGGCATCTCTGAGCACAGAATTTCAGGAATTTCAGAGGGAAAAGTACAGTGTGTGCAGACAGTGGGCAGACCTGCTGATGCTCTTGAGTGGGATCAGTGTGGGAGATTACTGTTTTTCCTGATAGAGACAATGCAGGCAGTGAGGCAATGGTCTAAAAAAAAAGGTTCCCTAGTCTAACAGGATCCCAGCGCCTGTGCACAGATGCACCAGCTTCACAAGGAAGGGAAGAGGAAAAACTGGACAATATCAAATCAGCAGCAGTAGCTGCGTCAGAGACCTTACCAGTGAAACATGGGAATGACTGCTCTGGGGCATAATTCCTCAGTGGATGGGGATGATCAGGGAAGCTGTCAAAAAACATTTTCTGAAAGGCAGTGCAGTTGATTTCCTGGAGGCCAAGCAATTTGAGTCAACACAGCTGCAGTTGAGCTTATTTTCTGTCTCTCTATCCACTTCATATGGATCCAGATGAAAGTGGGCTACAACTGCTCTGTTTAGAAAGTATTGCTGCTTTGGAAGGTCGAACTCACAGCATTTTCACAGAGAAACTACAAAAATCCAGGGAAGGTCATTATGAGTTCCTGACTGAATTTCTCATTTGGGTAAGACAAACTGAACACAAATTAGGAGTGTTGGAAGCATGCCTCACAGCCTGAGTCACACAAAAGATTCCCAGCATACAAAAACTGGCCTTCTCAGTTATAAGCAGGGATGGGTTTATTGTCTGAAGTAAAGAACGTTGAACCTGTTTGACAAAGAAATAGGGTGGAAAGTATTATGGAAACTGCCTAAATCATGATTGTGGACTGTGCTCTCCTCTGCCCCAAATGATCCAAACAGCCTTTCTTTTCAAAATCAGATTTTTCATGCCACACACATCTGCAGATGGTTTAATCCAGGCCATCTGCCACATCTACATTTCATTGTTGTTATAGTCAGTGGTAGAATACTGTCATCTCCAGGTGGGTTTTGAAGTTGGAGCTGGAGTGAGATCTGACTGTGGCCAAAGTTGGGTCATGTAGTCTGAGCTGATGGTTGGAAAAATTTTGTTTAATGGGAGAAGCTGGTGGTACTGTAGGTGTAATGGCACTGACAGAGTAGAACAACACAAAGTATTCTGAAGTGTCTTCTTCACTGTGAATATACTTTGTTCTTAACATGGTCCCATCTTCCTCTTTGTTTGAAAATCAGAAATTAATTTCACACTTTAATGCTCATTTAGTTCAGTGCCACAGTGTCTTTCTGTGCAAGGAAGAAGTAATCAAATAAGAAAAAGGCACTTTTTAGCTTTCCCTGAGATGGGACTATTTGTCACTTCCACGCACTGTCATCTTCCGAGTGTGTGGAGGTGACAGTCCAGACCCCAACAGTGTGTTGATAGGAGCTGAAGGTAATGCATAATGTGCCATGACTACAAAGTAGATCTGTAATCTAGAAATCAGTATTATCTAAATAATAAGAGAAAATTCATTTAATCTTGGTGTAGTGCTGTCCACCACACCACTCCACATGTCTCTGTATAAATAATGATTTTTCCTTTGCTCTTTAGTGGAATGGATAGGACACTGAAGATTATAGGACCACATGTTTAACTGTTTGGGTTTTATTTTTCCCTTGAAGACCTGGATTCTTTTCAGTGATATGTATTTGAAATGCCAGCAGTCAAAAGATACCTTTTCCTACTGCAGTGGAGGATAAACAACACAGCCCAGCTTGGAAATGCTTTGGAGCAAACAGTTACTAATTCCTGTTACTCTTAGGACTAGAAGCCCTTACACCAGCTCAAACTATGGGCAAACCACACTAAAACTCTCTATGGAGAAAGAAAGCAGCAGCTGTCTAGCAGCAGAAAGAGGAAGCCAGAATATTACATTTGGCATTTTCAGAGCAGGTGAGGGTAAGGATGTTTAGTACTGAATCTAGGAACTGCAGCCCGCAAGCACAACTGTGCTGGGTCAGATCTACACATATTTTAAGTCCGTATCCCATCTCTAGGAGCTGATGCAGATCAGAATAGTGTTGGTATGGGTCACTTCCTGGAAAACACCCACCCAAGTGTCAATAAACTTTAAGACTTGCTGAGTTGAAGTCTGTATCTAGACCATCAGGGTTAATAGACCCAGAATGACCTAGTTGGATAAATGTGTTTCACTGCTTTTGAACGAACCTTTCTTTGATCCCTACAACATCTTACAACACAATGTTCTGCAGGTTTATTTTGAGGTATGTAGTAAGTTTATTCTTTTGTTTGTAGTAAAACTTATGTTTGGGTATTTTATTGCTACAAAAATTATTGAATTATTCCTTAATTCATCACTTTACAATTAATCACTTTATTGTTATGGACTTACTCATTAAGACATTTGCTGATACCTGCTCTTGTAGGTCTTAGAAATGGCAAGGCTAAATTCTGTCCAAGGTGGCTCCTGTGCATCCAACTGGCCAGCAGAGAATGCGTGCATTGCACAAGCATGGAGAGTGGACTAAGGCTTGGAAGCACCTCACATTAGGCATTCAGAGATTAGAGTGACTTGTATCCTCAGGAACAAACAGCACAGCTTTGCTTTCAAGTGACAAGTCTTTCTGCTTCCCTAAAGTTGTTCTGAGCTGGAGGGGGCAGTTGCTGAGGCAGTCATTAAAAATTACCTTACAGAAGGGTTGAAATGCTGGCAATGTCCTACTGTCCCAGGGGCAGAATTAGAGCTAGGACGCAGAAGTAAATTCACATGCCTAGAAAAGGAAATCAAACACCAACAATGGTTTAACACTTACAAGTTATAGGCAGTTATGTCTATATTCTCTTCTTGCCACCTTCCCTTCCTTTCTTACCATTATAGCCTCAGAACAGATTTGCTCCCATTTGCCTCAACTCCTGGTTTAAAACCACAAGATACTTCTCAAAATCTTTTCAAACCTGGCTAAAATATCCAGGCTAAAAAAGGAGCCTGGATTTCTCCATTTTTCTTTACAAAAATTAACAGGAGAAAATATTACTTCCATACATCCAAAGGAGGATCTCTCTCCTTTGATCCAGGAAGAAGTCAGCGACTGGGAGGCATTTGCAATAAAAATGGACATTTTCCCCCTCCCTTACTAAGCAGAAAAGATATCCTCAGCAAGCCCTGTAGGATAGGCTTTCAGGTAAGCATTCTCTGCGTATCCTGCCAATGCTCTTATTTCTAAATACGGTCCGTGTTACCTGCTTCCTGTTTCCATGGAAGACAAAACCCGTATCCTGCTGACTTCAAAATTGCTCCTTCCAATCATGTGCAATGAGAACCACTCTCAAGCCCACGATTTTGCTGACAGTCCATTATGCACTTGGTGGCTTTTTGATCTGCTCTACAGATCATATGAAGCCATGAAGCTATACGGAAGTATAAGCAGGATAAATTCAGCATAGTTTCTCATGCTTGCAGCAAACACCATTGTATGAACAATCATTTCCACTACAGCAGCAGCACACTTCCCAGGGGAAACCTGCAAAGTGTGAAAGACCTCCCACTCATCCTGTTATCCATGCCCTTGTATTGATTTCTTCATCAGTACTGCAGCTCTGAGCTACTTCAAATGCAGCACAAAGCTGAATCTTCTCTTCAGCTGTATTTCTCTGACAAAGGACCCTATTCCAGACTGGCAGATTTAGACGCTAATGAAAGCTGAAAGAAAGTGTAAAGAAGGAGCTCTGCTCTTTGTTAAGGCTGGTATTTATCTCCACAAAGTAAAGCTGTTATCCAAACACTCCCTGTATACAGACTTAGGTCTGAATTTTCTAATGGCATTATTTTGGTCTCATAGCATCCTAGAAAGACAACAAACCTCTTCCACAAAAGACGTGTGATTGAGAATATCTCTTGAGGAACCATAACAAATGGTGAAGTTTGTAACCGCTAGCCTGTAAGCTGTGAAAGCAGCTCATCTCTCTAACTCAGGGAATGTAAACCAGGTGTTATGGTCTTTTAAATTACAGCCAATTATTTGGGCACATATAATAGCAAGAACAGAGGAGAGCTAACTGTTTCACTGCAGCTGCACTGGTTCCCTTATGCTTTAAAACATCAGACTGAATTCTATATAGATCCCCTGCTACATGTGCTACTGTTTTGATAGTGTCTCAAGCATTTTAAGACTCATTGTTTATGCATCATAGAGGATTAATTCTTCATTAATTTGTTGAACTGTAAATACACATACCCATTTCTTCCAGTTCAAAAACATTAAGCTGTCCATTTTTCAAGCACCATTTTGTTAAGAGAGGACAACACAGAAAGTGAGCTTAGGTTAGTTTTCAGTAGATCATGTTCCTTCTTAGTACAACTGTTCCCTAGCCAAACCTAGTTTTCCATTTTTGGGTGTATCACTTGTCCTGCTCATAGAATTTTGAGTCCTGTTCTCAGCTTATGTCCCTCTGTACAGCCCTGTTGGCCCAAACCTATCAATTAAGCAGATCCCTGCTTAGGCTGCAGAAACCTCCTGTGGTCTGTAGCCCTGAGCAGCAATTCCTGGGCTGTGTGAAAGCAGGGCCAGGCAAACCTTTCATTTGTGGTAATAACAAACCGTGTGAGAGGAGCCAGCACTCCCAGTGATTCATGGGGCAGCACTAATTGTACTGGCTACTCACTAATGAGTTACACCCTTGGTGAGAGATTAGCCCATAAATCACTGTGGGGAGGTCATTTTTTTGATGTTAGTCCTGCCCTTTTTGCCAGCCTACCCCTCCCTTTCTATTCTTTTTTTTTGGTCCCCTTTTTTAGATAAACATCACCAAAGGGAACAACCGCAGTTGTTGGTCTTCTCTCATTCCTTGCTCTTTCTTGTCTCTTGCCCAGCTTCCAGAAATTTCCACTTCACATCTTCTCAAGTGTTAGCTTTCAGTGAGTGTTCCCTTCAGCTGTGTCTTTCACCCATGGTGTTCAAAGCCATTTACAAATACACAGGAGTTCAGGATCTAAACCCTTCTACCTGCCTCATTTTGTAGGTGGAGAAGATAGGATATAGGTGACTAAGGAAAAAATTTGCCCAAGCTCAGGACAGTGGCAACATTTTGTACCACAGCCAATGATGTGCTGGTAATTTGTACAGACTAAACTAAACTGTACAGATGCTTTGGATGCTGATTATCACACATTTGTAGGAGAGTAAATCTTGCAGTCCTTAATAGGCCAGCCTGTACTTATTTGCCTGCTCATTGTATTTGTTTATGTAGTGCCCAGAGGCTGGAGAGGAAAAGCTGTTTCACACTAGCACATAAAGGCAGATGCAATTCACTTGATGCAGTTCGAGAGCCTTCTCTGAGCTGGGAGGTGCTCCTCCTGGGCTCTTTATCCAGGCTGGAAGCAGAGACTGAATGTACTCACAGGCAGTGCAATCTCTTCTCTGACTGCCCTAGTGGCCTGGCTCCCTGTGTGAGGCCACCATGACCAGACCTGCTCTGTTCTTCTTCAGATACTATGGGGCTATGTCCTGGCCAGTGAGGGCACTGCCTTGCTAGCTCTGCTGTCATCCTCACAAAGAAATCTGCTCTTGCTGCTCCTTCGGAGGTCGTGTTATCAATCAGTTCCAACCTGTCATGGAATGGATGCAACAGGAGCAACCTCCTTTAGAACAATGAAGACAAAAGAATAGAGAATTTCTAATACTCAAAGAGCCTGTGGAGTCAAGACAAGTCGTGGGTTATATGACTTCTGACAAGCTATTTCCGGATTGTTTTATATCTTTCTAGTCTTCACTTGAAAACTTTACAGAACATCACTTAAACCTTGCAAGACCCTGATTAAAGGCTCAAAAGCCACACATCATTATCACAGGAGCTTAGCAGAGATTCTAAGCAGCTGTGATCTCTAGAGCTGTGGCTACACGAATTCATTGAGACATTGATAAATGATTTCTTCTGTGTCAAAACAAGTCTGTCTACCTGACGACCCCAGATTTTCTGTACTTTGAGTGGTTCATGGCTTGATTGAAAACTGGCAAGACTCAGATAATCATGCAGATGCATTTTGCATTTTCCTATTTGTGAATCTTTCAAATGTGAAAATGAGCAAAATCACAGCAAGAGTCTAACATAAATATTTCTAATATTACAAGGCCTAATGAAAATTTTGTTTTGTTTTGCTAGTTGTTTTTAAATAAAAGCTTAACTTTTGTGAATAATAAAGGACCCCCAAAGTAAACAGCTGTGTGGTCTACTACCAACTCTCTGCTCAGTCAAATTCGTGTTTGCCAAGCAACTCAACTTTTCCAAGGGAAAAATATAAGCATTGCCTCCCAACAGAAATTACATGTATGATAATTCTGCATGTAAAACCTTGTCTGTGAAAAAAAGATACTTGCAGATGTAATAATACTTTTGCACATAAAAATGTATGTGTAACTAAGTATGCACAAAAGTTTCATTTAATTAGCTATTTGGGTAGGTCAGCATTAGTTTATTACTGGTAACCCTCTATGTTATTCTGATATTACACATGAGAACAGAACCACTATTAGTCTATCTCTGTTTCCACATAAACACTTATAAATAACAAATAGAATTTCAATTCTGCTATTAAAAAATACCAAGGAAAATAAGATAGTAATTATATTAATTAAAGCTAGTAATTCACTTCATTAGCATGGCAAAGAGACCTAGTATGAGATAAAAATCACTCATACAAACAGAAGATGTATACTTCTAGAGAACCATTAACACTTCATAACAAAATGAACAGCAAGGGACCAAAATGAAGGTTTAAATATAAACTGAAAGATAGCTAGAAGGAATATGAATTAAAAATGCTCTGAATAACCTCAGAAATGTATCCTCATTCCTGAAGCACTCACATCCCACCTTCCCTGCAATACTGTGGGGTTAGAAACAGCTCCAGTGAGAAAGAGATCTCTTCTGTTGATTGGCTCCCATGAAAAGGCTTTTGGAAATTGTCACAAATATTGTTTAAAAAATCAAATAAACAAAAACCCCACCAAAAAGCCAATGAAAGAAGCCAGCTACCGGACAGCCCAATAAAGGACAAAGCGAAAAGACACTGTATAACCAGCTTGTCTTGGTCACATCAGATCCCAGTCCAAGCAAATGTTGGCTGTACTGGGAGCCAGAGCCTAAACATCAGGACAGCATTGTTTTCCCCTGGAGTTTTCCACATCAGTCTTGAGTTGAAAAGTCCCCAATTTAAGCTGGAGTCCTGGATCTATGTTGAACTATTGTCTCTGAAACTTACTACTCCATTACACTGGCAAAGGGCATTAGTAGGCTTCTGTGTGTTGAAAACTTTGGGAGTACATCACTAATTTTGTTTCTAGGAGACCTTTTAGCTTTGATTAGCGATGGTCAACTGCTTCACATATATCACTGTAATTAAAAGCTACTGCTGCCGGTAGTGGTGGATACGGAGAGCAAGCTGCATAGACGTGCTTTTCTCTTACCCGGTCTGTGAAAAAAGCTGCAGAAAAGAGGTCGACAATGTCACTTTGACTTTCTCGGACCTTATGGAAATACAGTTCATGGCATTGGTATCATTCCTCAACAAATATTCTTGTTGCACAGACAAAAGTTAGTTGTCCCATCAAATCAAGGTGTGGAAAGCTCTACAGGCTATAGTATCCTCATGATTAATAAATCTGTCAAAGTCATCCAGAGCCACAAGCAGATCCCAACACAACCTATTCAATCCACAGCTCATTCTTTAGGGAACAGTCAATAAGCTTATATTCCACTCGATGTTTCTAAGATACACTAGGGAGAATTTGACCCTAAAAATCACATCTAAGCTTTCAAAAAATCAAGTAGTTCAGAATCAAATACAATTCCCTGGTGCTGTAGGAACATGGTTTATCTTGTAATACATTGTTCTAACATACATCCGCTTTACTTTTTAGCACAGGAAGAAAATATAATATACTGATTAGGCAAATACACTACAAAAAAAAAAAGATCCTGTCCATGATAGCTTTTTTACTCCTAAAAATGCACAAAGACATCATTTTCCATGCAGATGTGCACTGGGGATTCTGTTCACTATTGACATGCCTTTAATAGCTGGCAATGAGGAAAACTACCTTGTAAATTGCCTCCCAGTCTTATTGAAATAGCCTGATACAAACTGCACCCTAATTGCTAAATTAGGACTATGTGCTTTGCTGAGCTAATTTTCTTGTTAAATGGGCACATGGTGTGGCAGTTAAGGGCTTTTTATCAGGTTATTACAATGAAGGATTGTATAGTTTCAATGTAATTGAATTTTAACGAGGACAACTCTTAAGCAAATACACCTCCAGAAATGATGCAACACTGACGTTATGCTGAGAAACTGAAGATGACAATTCAGTGGAGCCTGCTGGACCTAGGGGCCTCTTTAGGGCTTTAATTAAAAGAAGTGAGGAGTCCTCTTATTTTTATATATATATATATTTAAGCCCGTTATTCTTAGCCCTGTCTCTGTTCCTGGCCCAGCCAGAAAGTCCAGTGGAGCAGAAGAAGGTTCCTGCTTTCACTCCCAGTTATCTCAGAACTGCTGAATGGGACTCTCTGCTCTAAAGTCTGACTTGATTTTCATTCATTCTCTCTTAGATGCACTCAGGTAATAAATTCAGCAATTAATCAATTCACATTCAGCAGTCTTATTGGCAGAAACAGGCAAAGAAGGACATAGAATGCATTGCATAAGTCTTGCCCATGTGTGATGAGAATTGGCTGAATTCAGTGCAGTCTGAATTCTAGTGGTGGGTTTCAGGTGCTAAAGCTTTCCTGGAGGAGCACTAGGTGTGTTTTCTGTACCTAGCAGCAGAAGATGTCTGACTTCTCCCAAAGACACAATTTCTTGCTGAGGACTGAGGCTGTGGGAAATTACTAGGACTATGGAAGAGAAAAATATCAGCCTTGAAGTATGTTCTGATTAAGAATAAAATAAACCTCTCTTAGCTCTGATGATTGTTCATCAGGGGGAGGAAGATACACGTGGTATTACACAACATGGGATGTCAAAAAGACAAACCAACCCAGACATATACACTTCACTGCCAGAAAAGGAAACCCTAGAAGGCTGGGCTTACAATAGCATTACTTAGCTACTCTGTACTTGTACTAGATAGCATCAGTGTGGGGCAGAAAAGTGGCATATGACTCATTTCTGACAAGCAAAATAATTTCCAAAGTGCTGTGAAATGTAACGCAAATGGACAGAGATCGGGAAGTTCAAAAACCCTTGAGATGTAAAGTAATCAGTGCATTAGGTGAGGTGTCCAAGTTTGTCAACAGGGTTTGCAGCTATTTCCACTTATAATTTGGAAACAAACCAAGCAATACCACAAAGAGAAAATGTCTTTATAAGCTCTACAGTTATTGTGTTTTAATTGCTGGTAAATGCCAGCTCAGATAATGGCATTTGCTGTGTACCTGTGCAATCACAGTGTGCTGGAATGGGCTAATGATTCCAGAGCAGAAGGCTGGCCTGAAGCCACTGCACGTGTACACCTTAATGAGGGTCTCGTGGGGAGAGGGAGGCATTGAGCAACAGACTTCTGAGACTGTAGAAGCTGTTGGAGTGGAGAAGGGATCAGTGTGGGCTCATTTTACGCACTGGAAAGATGCATACACTTGAAGGATGTTTGCTTGGCAGCTGTCTGCCTGATGTGCACACAGACATAAAACTGGCTGCGGTGTCATGATATGCTCAGATGCAGAAATATGTGTGATAACAGTTACCATAATGAACATATTGGACACTGCTCATTACATCCTTGAAAAGCAACCAGACCCAGCTCTCTCTGAACCACAATGAATTCAACATCAAAGTGCTGATATGGAAGAAAACATGCTGATGGCAGCTGCTTTTATCTTTACATTTTCCATTGCTAGACTACATGCTTGCTGAGAATAAGGGATTAACCCTGTCCTGGCCCATCCCTAACCACATGGCTCTAGAGACTCCTCAAAGGAGTGGAGCTCAATGATAAGAGAGGTCCTGGGGAGGAAGTAAGAATATACTCAGAATTGATAAAGTGATCTGACTACCTCAGGATTACTTCAAATATTAAGACACTTTCAAACACCTAAACATTAAACTAAAGGTGGTCCCAAATCACAAAGCAGCACCACCACTTAGTGATGAGGACACCAGGGAGCCCAAATACTTTCCGTGCTACTGATGGATTGTGCACCCTAAAAGAAGTCCTTTCACCACTCACTGTCCCTCTTTTCTTCCTGCTTAACTGTTCAGGCACATGCTAAGGTTCAAGCTATTTGCCTATGTGACCAAAGTGCAAGTGACACTCTGTTCAGGTTTAGAGAGGAATGAGGGCCTTCTGTTCTCCCAGTGTGCTATTTACATGCCACTTGCTATAACAGGAAAGTTTTTATAAATCTGCCCAGTCAATCTGTCATTTTATATTCTGGTAATAAAACCTCCCTAGGTCCTTACCAGCTTTCTTAGGCTCCTTCCCCCCTCCTCCCTTTGCTTCTCATGGCCCTTCATGATCCACCACTCTTGTCGGGTCCTTTTCCCAACTGTGTTAATCCTCATCTACTCCTAATATTTGAAATAGTGAGTACTGTATGTGCTAGTGAAGCTCTTTCTAGCTTTCTGGATCAATAACTTTCATTCTTAAACTTCCCAAGAGAATAGGATGTGTAGGTAGATATGGTATGTCTGATCTGCCTTGAACCTGTTTCTGTTTAGGTTCCCAGTGCTTGATATGTCTACTGACTCCTAAAAATGAACATTGAGCACATGCATAAGCAAGAAGCAAAAACCAACTCAGCAGATGGTGCTGAGTGTTCCTTTGGAGCAGAGTTTCCGATCTAGACGATGTTTGCAGGAAGCATCATCATCGCCATCTGAAGGCTTTTTGGTGGAGTGAATTGAAACTACAGTGTCTAGAAGGTATAATCTCTAACGAACCTACCATACGGCAGAATTTGAGCCTGAGCCCTGCACCGTAAGTCACTGCTGCCAAACATCATGTTAGCACAATATCCTTTCTTTCTGTCAGCTGTAGAGTATAAAGTTTCTAGTGATGCAGTGACTAAAAGAGAACACCATGTTGACATTTACTCTGATTTGCCACAGATAATTTAATCAGAGAAACAAATGATTATATAAGGAGACTAAAGTAGCCTCTTAACCCTGAGAGTGCTCTTTCCAAGAGGAAGAATTAGACGTGTCAATTCAAGGCTCTGTGCTAAGTTTGTACTTCACTTACTTTGTTGGTATTTCAAAGGGACACTCTAAAACCAGAGGTACAACAAGCTGTTAACCATAACAACACAGCAAAGGCCTGCAGAGCCGTTCAATCTATAAACTCATTTCCCAAAGCACACACACCTTTTGCCTTCTTTCCTGTCCTGTGCAAGTGCCATTGCATCAAACATGTTGTCTGTATTATGTTGTTGTAGAAATGAACTTTGTTCTGTTTTGGCAGTTTGGTTACACACACGCATTTATCCTGTGTGTAATTCTGGATTCTCACTCCGGCTCAGTTAGAGTTGGAGTTGATCTGTTGTGCTGCAGAGAGGGACTGGGGGGAGCAGCTGAACCTCACAGCTCCTCACAATCTTGTTCTTCTCATTGAGCTCGGTCTTTGGGGGTCTGCTCCACTCTCATATGAGGCAGGAGTGCTAATCAATAGCAGCATCTTTGCTGCACATAACAGCATATGCTATTCTTTGACCTCTCCTTGCCCAGCTAAATAAGAATAGACATGTCTCCCAATTCATTTGGTGTCAGTTTTTAATCTGTTGTATGTGTCTGGGGACAGATACTTAGTACTGAAGAATTAAAGTTGGCAAAAAGCTTTTGCCACTATGCCACCTCCTTGGTGGGTCTAACCCTACAGGTATTTGACAATTAACGTCTTGCTGCTGGCCTAGTATAGGGTCATTACCACCTATCATTACTTCCCACCTGTGTGGGATAGATTCAGTTGATGGTTTGGGGTTTTTTTTTGTGGGGTTTTTGTGTGTTTTTGGTTTAAATTTTTACTTTGACTTGTACTTGTTAGAAGATGAACCTAAACCTTCAGTGCTATCTCCAGTATCTCAGAGGTGTTGGCCAAAGTAAATACTACAAGGTTTTTAAAGTCCCCTTTGCACAGGGTTATATCATTCCTCTGTGAAAGGCACCAATAGTGTATGAAAGACTGATTTCAGACTAATTGAAAGAGAAAGGAACATGAAAGCTGAAGTTTTAGTCTGAAAGGATGTTTATTGCAAGTATTTCTAAAAGGCTTGGGTTCAGGCTGGTATGAAGGTTCAGCTTAAGCTCAGATCTAAAAACCTTTGCTCAGTTCCAAATATTTCATTAAGATAACTTCAAGAGGTCTCTGGTATGTTTAATACAAATCTGTTTGCATTTTGACTAGCTAGATGTCTGGGTATTTGAATGGGACTAATATTTGTGAAGAACACCAGAACGGGTCCATTTAACTTAAATAACAGTTCTGGTACACTGAAGGTCCCTGTCTCAGTGAAGAAAAATTTGTCTCTCTACCAGAGGGCCAGTGTCTTCAAGCATCTGCAATGTAGCCTGAAGTTGAGTCCTTCTACAAGGTTGCTGGATACTTCCTCCTTTTGGCACAAAAAGTGATCCTCAAGTGTATTCAAAATTTAACTTTGTGTTGTGAAGAAAACTCAGACAGCCTGTTCAACTTCTGATAGAAGGCCGATTGATGTGTTTGGAGACATTACTTTCCTGGTCAGGCTGCTTTATATATTATAAATCCTGCTTTATCCAGTACCATTTATCTGAGAACTGAAAGCAAATATGATCAGCGTGGTCAGTAGAGATGAAGTTGCCCTGCGTTTGTTTTAGCGTAATGATGGGTGTACACAGAACTCGGACCTAAAGTGGGTTGGGTTTACTTTCAGAGACAGCTCTTTCTCCTCATCAGGAAGGACACTCCAAACTGGGAATGTGCTTTGTTTAGTTTAGTTTTAAAGCTGAATGGGGTGAAGACTGTTTTTGGTGCTTCAATCACTTGAAAAATAGGTGCTCTATAAAATGCTAGGCCAGGTTGTCACATTCATAACGTTAGTAATTTGAGAGGAAAAGCACAGATCATGCCTTTCTTGAGAGTTTTACCTTCATACAAGGAAAAAATTGATAATTTGGACCAGTGTCATTTATTATAAAGCATTAGCAAAGCCTTGTGTACTATTGATGATAAGGAGAAAGAAAAGGTACTTCAGACAAGACTCTGAATGACCTCTCATGAAAGAAAAATCCAACCCCCCTCTTATTTGTTTTCTCACTTTGTTTTAATATTTTTCACCTGAATATCCCAAGTATATTCTGCCAAGATAGAAAAAAAATCTTCCTAGTAAAAGGGAAAAATAGCATGCTGTCTTTCCAGTTTTTGGTTCAAGCACCCCAGACGAGCAGCATTAGTCACAAGCCATTTGAATGGATAGCCTGAACAGCTCTCTGGCTGCAACTGAGCAGGTGCTAAGCACTAGAGGCAGAATCGTGCAGTGCAAAGAACAGCAATCCTGGCAAAAGCAGAATAAATCCCCTAGCCCCCAGTAAATATTGTTTGCATATATAGCTCACCATGGTTGACTAGCAGGAGGAACAAAACATGTGGAAGACTGTGCTCTTAACTGAGGGTACACAGCTTGACTTAGATAATAAAGGATGATGCTACAGGATCTGGAGCAATAAACACCATATTTTAATGAATAATTTTTTGAAATAACAGAACACAAAGTCACTATAAGGGTTATCTGTTTCCATCAGCAATCTGTTGTGTTTGTGGCAGTAACCTTGGCCTGTATTTGTTCCCATTATCTTTATGCCAGGAGATTTTAGAGGGGTTGCTATGGCTTGTGATTACAATACGCTTGGAAAACGGATGCCTGCTAGCACCTTTGCACCTAAAAGGTATAAAATGATTAATTAGGAAGGTAATATATGGAAGCAGGCAGTCAGAACTCATTTCCTTTAGTCCTCCATGGGTGATCGATGAGAGGGTTCTTCAGGAGCTCCAGTAATCTGTCTGTAGTCTGAAGCTCCTTCTGAGTTTAAGAATTTCAGAAAATTCAGTGGAAGTTCATTGTAATATGGTGAGTAGTTCTCACTTCTTCTTTGACCTAGTTTAAGGATTTCTAAATTTTTTTATTTGATGTTGTCTTGGTGGGATTTAATTTGGGATCTTTGCGTGTCACTGAAAGGTTTGCTGTTTTGTCCAGTTAGATTAGAAAGCTTGGTTGCCTTCCTGATGTCAGGAAAATTTATCCACTAACAGCAGAGGTTTATGTCCAAAAAGGAGACAAAGGAGTCCTGTAACTTTTCTCGAATAAAGGGAGAGGTCATGGGTATTTCCCATGGGGTCTCTCAAATTGTTAAGAGGACTCAGCCTCCTTCTTATCCTAATTTCCCGGCCGCATTTCCCTCTCTCTTTCCCCATTGGCTGAGGTATTTGAGAGGTACAGACTCCCTGAATCGCTTAATACAGACCCCTTTCTAGTGTATACCCCCCCTTTTTCTTTTCCTATGGAATTTATGGTTCTTCCCATTGCTTCTTTCATCTCTCAGTATCTATCCATCAGCAGGCCCACAGTTCGTTTGTAAAGACAAATCCCTCTCACTCCTTTCATCAATCAGTGGAATTCCTCCCATTGTTTCTTTCACCTCTCAGTATCTAGCTTTTACCTATCAGCAGCCCCACAGCTTGTTTGTAAAGACAAATCTATCTTGTTCCTTTTGCTGAGAGGGTGTCCCCGTTCTTTGTAGCTACTAAGTTCCACAATGTGTTGTCAAGTGTGTAACATGTGCTGTCTTTTCATTCCTTTGGCCAGAAATTCTTACTGTTGACTCAGGAAGGAGGAAGTTTTAAATGCAGGAATTCGCTGTGGATAGCTTCCTTCTCCAGAGCATATGGTCTGCTCTTCCTCCAACATCCCCAGTTTGGGGAGGGGCGAGCAAAGAGGTGCTGCTGTAATCTGTTGTCTAGGCTCACAACAGGTCTTAACGGAGAGAGGATGATGTATTTGCTCAATAAGGGCCTCATTTTTCTGTTGTCTTTGTGCAAGTTGTCTCTGACATAGGGCTGAGCTGTCGTGTGGAGTGGGAAGAAAGGGAAGGTGGTCCTTGCCTTAAACTAGATGTTAGGGTGAGTAGTTACAGAGGGCATATGAGCTTAATATCTCCTGCACATAGACCCTTGCAATTTGAAACAGAGTGAATGTGTGTGATGAGGAAACAGTATTTTGCCCAGACCAGCTTCAGTGGTAAGCAAAATAAAAAGTCTGGTCTATTTACAGAACAGGAACTTTGTTATTTTATTTTTCTTCTCAAGGCTCACACAGACTGAAAACCGTGGGAGTAAGCATTGAGAGGGCTGGTAAGGGAAAAGCTTTCCCCTATTGCTACCTGGGAAGGAGGGAAGGAGATTTGGGGTAGGTTTCTTTTTTTTTTTTTTAACTGTTTCTGAGGGTGAGGAAAGAGGACAAGTGAGGGGTTTGGTTTTTTTGTGGTTGAAGGGCAATCTATTCTTCTTTTCCTTCGGGCCCTGCTAGTTCTGAATCCAACCTGAGCCTGGAGATGATAATAGAGAGCTTTCACATGCAAATGTCTCAATTTACTTCCACAATAGCAAACCACAAACCACTGAGGGCTGAAAGGGAAACCACTGCAACCCTGACAGTTCCATTGTTCCAAAACCACTCTGCTCCTCAAATTCAGGGAAGGAAGTCTAATCAAAGGCCATTCAAGTCACAACCACAGGACTTGCCTTCCTCATCTCCTTGATGCTTCTCATCTTTCTCAAATCTTCCTTCATAGTAAAATCACTGACACGCTCACCTGGACAGCTCCATTTTACCATGTTACATCAAACTGGCAGAGCTGAGGATGTTTTTTCCATGGCCTGAGAAATGACTTTAACCTTCTCACTCAGTGGTGTCACTGGAGCAAAGAGAAATGGAGGGCAGGGACATGCATTTATCTCCATGCCTTCCTTGTGTCTCCGACTGTAGGGAGATGCATTTCAAGAAGACAGGCAAGGTCCAGAACTGAATGCTTTACTTTTAGGTGTTATTTACAAACTAAATGCAATACTTTCTCCACACACATTTAAATAGAAATGAATAGAATGCTCTTCATAGACTATGACAATAAAATCTTTGAATCCTTTCCTGAAAATAATTTTGCTCTTTAATGGGCTTGCAAATATAAAGTAGAAAACAGAAGTTCCTCTTTTAGACCGTTCAGTTTGACCCCCTCAGACAAGCTGAGGTGAAATGACAATTTTCTCTGATGCAGTGAGAGCTCATCACATCATAGAGTCTTTCTCAACTCTAGAAGCAGACTGGCAGCATGAATGTGGCAACCAAGCTAGACACTCATGCCTGGTAGTGTGGAAGTGTTTCTAGGTCTAACATATGTTGGGCCAAGACAGCAGAAAGCGGCTGTGCTCAACATATCTGTGTCGGTGATTAGCAGGGCTGGAGCAAGCCTGTGCCCATCCAATCCCCTCCACAGGTGAACTGCTCAGGAAAGGGCAGGAATGGAGGAAAGAGGAAAAAGAACTTCTGGGAAATCTACAATGTCCGGTGTTGCAATGCAAGTTCTAAAGCAGACAGTCCTTAATGCTCTTAGAGGGATTTGTGTGTTTCCAAGATCTTTGCTTGCGTGAGGAGACCTCTTGCCCAAAGTAAACTTTAGAGTTAAGGAAGACGCAAAGAAGAAGGTGCCTTTACTGTTACTCTGAAGCCAGTGCTCAAAATAACGTGCACAATAATAAGCAAAATACGAAGTCAGCCTTAGTTTCCCACAGTGTAAGTAAACCCTGCTGATGGAGGATTTTACAGCAATGCCTGTGGGTATCCGTTCTGCCTGTGCATTGCACATGTCTTTGTGGATGAACCTTGAAGTGAGGTCAGCAGCCAGTCTTCTTCTGGGAGGTTTGGTTAACATGCCACAATAAAAACACAAGAGAACCCATCTGGATCTCAGCTGTGGTCTTTTGTTACTGCATCTTGAAAACAAAGCTAACGCTTTCAAAGTCTTGAGTTAAGTCCTCGGGGAATTTTTCTCAATTGCTGCAATAGGAGAGCATGAACACCTCTCAGATCAGTGTCCCTCTGGGGTCTGTGCACCAGAGAATTGTAAAAGGGGGAAATTAGCTTCAAGCTACCTTTTTAGCGTCCAAGTACCCACCAAAACCAGGAAGCTGTTTTGTTATGTCAGACGTTGACAAGCAGGAGTATGACTTGTAATTTTTAAAAAGGCAGCTAGTGAACAGGGGTGGATTTCAACTGCATGAAAAAATCCCACCTTTATTCACGCAGGAGCAGACTTATTGTCATCAGTGAATGTCTTATTTCCTCCTACTGGAAGAGTCTTTATGAGAGAGAAAATATTTGAGAGTCAAAGTGGTTTAGAAGGTGATTTCCTGGTGGGCAGCTCTAACACTTTCAAATCACCCATCATATATGATTACATTTTCCTTTATTGCAGTATATTTATTTGAAAGTTTCTTTATGCTGAATTTTTGAATAGAATGGCCTTTTTTAATGTAGATCATAGTGTACCTACAATCTATGTATAGGAAATCTTCAGTATGATAAGTAGTTTATAACTGTTCCTCATCTAAGGAAATTCTATTTCTAACAATCTAAAATACCTTTAAGGCACAAACTTTTTCAAATCCAAATTTTCTGCCATTTTCCTCTGGCCTGAGATCTGCAAAATATTTGTAGAGTCTTTGTTTTATGTGTAAGGGAACTAGTAGCAGTTTGCCTGAGTCTGAATTAACGTAAGCAAACTTACCACAATACTTGAAAGCATCCTCTACTTCTGGAGGATTTCTTCTGTCTTAGTTGGTATGGATTGTGGAATTTCTACAAATTCTTTTTTTTAATTAAAAAAAGTGAGTTACTTAAAAAAAAAAAAAAGATTTGCTGCCAGTTAATTACCAGGAAATGGAGAAGCATTTGCTACCTGCCACAATTAATTAGTCTACTGGTGACTCCCTAGCTCACATAAGCCTGTATTCTAATTATGTGGAGACAGTGTCTGCCATGTAGCATTAGCACCCAACCACTGAGGTGTACATGCAGTGCCACAGATTTCATCTGCTGGGTCAGCTGTCAGAAACAGAGATGGTGAAGACCCATGAAATGATCTTGTCCCATCCTCCTGGTTAGCACTGATTTTCTCACCTTTAAGAACTCTGTCCAGCCTGCACTTAACCAATTAAGGAAGGGAAAAAGAATGTTTCACAGTTTCAGAGGGAAGAAGTGCATTTTAATTTTTGGGCCATGACCTTGCAGCTATGCAGTTCATGGGCAGTTTATCAGTGCTGAAAACAGTGTAATAATCCTACAGCAAGGAAAATAGTGTTCCACATAGAATCCAGGAGAGGCAAAGCTTTCCAAATATGAGATGAAATGTGGTGGTGGTTACTACAGCCAGACATATTGCTGCCATGTTAAATATTTGTGTGTTGGCTCAAGGAGCAGAAAGCAGAAATCTAAAGTAAATACATTTTGATTTATTTTTCAGATCTCACAGATTTTAAATTAGCATTATGATTTCAAAACAGGTAAGGAGCAGACATAAGTCTTGGGTCTAGGGGACTGATGGTAATCAAAGCAAAATGTAATCAAGTGTTAGACTCCCAAAGTTAAATAAGCAAATTGAAAGTTTAAAAATATTTAAGTTCTGCTTTTTGATAGAGGCTGGATTATGCTGTTTTTCCCCCCTCACATTTAACTTTTCAGCTAATGCTGACAACAGGACTCAGTATTCATATTCTAAGCTGACATCATTATGTCAATCAGATAAACAGCACACTTCTAGCATTTTGGGAAGCAGAGGGGAAGAATCCTTGTAAATACAAGACCCAAACTGTTTTCCAAAGCCGGTATATTTTGTCCCACATGGTAAACAAGCCAAAACAAACCACCCAAAACAAATGAAAAAAGCTCGCCTTGCTCAAATGCCACTAGTCTGTAGAGTTACTGGCTGCAATGGTAATCGCTCCTGCCTGGCAACTGGAAAAATATGGAAGGACAGGAGCTGAATAAAACTGAAATTTATTTTTCATTGCCTTTCAACTAGAATGAGTGTCTGTGCCTTTATTGGATGCTGGGTACTCTTACTCTGGCTGTATCAGTTCCAAAGAAAAGCTGAAGCTGGTGCAACAAATAAAAGCAGCCCTTATACGTCAGCTGCTGACAGTCCTTTGGGTGTCACAGAGTGTTTTCTTTCATATGTTCTTATTGATGTTGTATTTAACCTCTTAAGTGTCTATAATGAGTATCTCTTGGTCATTTAACTGGAGAATAGAATCAGCTTCTGTCTTGATACTGACCCCTAAGAGCCTTTAACTGATGCCTGGGCTGTTCACAGAATCACAGAATATTTTGGGTTGGAAGGCACATTAGAGGTCTTCTAGTTCCAAACCCCTGCCATGACAGGGACACCTTCCATTAGACCAGGTTGCTCCAAATCCTGTCCAGCCTGGTCTTGAGCACTTCCAAGGATGGGGCATCAACTACTCCACTGAGCAAGCTGTTCCAGTGCCTCATCACCCTTGTAATGAAGAATTTCTTCCTAATGTCTAATCTAAACTTAACCCCTTGTTCTATCACCCCATGCCCTTGTAAAAAGTCCCTCTCCAGCTTTGTTGTAGCCTCCATTAGTTACCAGAAGGTTCTATAAAATCTCCACTGAGCCTTCTCTTCTCCAGGGTGAACAGCCCTAGCTCTCCCAGCCTCTCTTCATAGTAGATATGCTCCAGTCCCCTGAGAATCTTCATGGCCCTCCCCTGGACTCAGTCCAACAGGCCCATGACCTTATGTTGGGGGGCCCATATCTCTATCTTTCTTCATTTTTGGCTATTTCAGTCCTACTGTCTTCTTCAGCCGTGACTTGATTTCCATCCCTAATCTATTATACCTTTTATGGTATTGGATTCTAGCCTTATTCCCCATTGTCTTCTATTTAACTCTTGACATGTGGCTTGTTCTCTGATTCCTATATATCTTTATGGTTGCCTTTGGTCTTTATACCTTTCCATTCTTCACATTTTTCTAAATTTAGAAGGGAATGTAGAAGTGTTCTGTTCTGAAGCCTCAGTTGCATTGCAACTGTAGGGATTGGCATTTTCCTCTCCCTGCTTTGCTGGGTAGTCTTCTTTTCTTTGTGCATTTGAGAATAATCCAGGAGTATACAGCTGATAGCCCAAATCTACTGTCAGCTGTGTCAGGAAAACAAAGATGAGCAGTGAATGAAAAATAAACCCCTTGAAGCCTCTGGGGTTGCCTTTACTTTTATTCTGAAGATTTTAAAGGAGAAGAAATAAAGCAGAGATTTCAAGGAGAGCTCAGAAAGGCAGTTTTAAATCAGAGAAGGAAATACAGGCTTAGTGATGTGGTGTTCTGCTAAAGGCCTTAGCAGTGGCATGTAGTTTTCTTGGAGAAACTTGGCCGGACAATAGTCAGATTTGACTAAAGCATGGATAGATTGATCTGTTTCATTCATAATATTTCTGAAGTACTTAAGGGAATTGTATCTGACATGTTTAGTCCTTCAGAGATAGTTCAAGTAGCCCTAAAATTAGTCAAATCTACTTCTACCACTGTGAGCAATAAAACATCTGAATATTTGTGTGTAACTGCTGTGTAATGTGTCTGTTTAAATAATGTGGTTGCTGTTTACATTTTGTCAGTGGGTCTGAATATTTAGTCAAGTGTCCTCATACTAAGGAGGTTGGAATTGGAAGTCTCTATAACTTTCTAGGCCAGTATATGTGAGCAGATTTTCATTCCTAAAAAGTGTCCAGTCAGAAGTGAAATTAAAGGTAATTTTCAGGGATTTAATTAGACAAGAGCAGGGCCAGAAATCATTCCTTTGGGGACCACACACCAGTGGGAGGGAAACATAGGTTCTTTGACATCAAAGCTCTGTATTTTTGTTAGCATATCATTCTACTTCATAGTGAAAAGCTGATATGCAAGTACCCTGTGGGATCTTAAGCAGAGTGCTGCGTAGGCATAATGGTGCTTTGTCGGCATTAGTTGGAATTTTCATGTTGGAGGAGCAGAGGTCTTGCTCACAGTCAGCTTCACTATGCTGACCCATCTGCTTTTAAGCAGGCAAGTAATTTCAACAGAAATATCAGTTTAGAAGGCCATCCTTTCCTGAATCTCCCAGGCTTTCTGTTACTGCTTCCCTAGTTCAGTTAATGGGAGCTCTCCAGAACTTCTCCCATGCAAGGTTAGGAAGGTTAAGTTACTCCTCATTTGCCTCAGGAGCAAACCCTACCTAGCTGCATGCACGCTAATAAATTCAGTGTGCTTGGACAAGTTTGTAGGCATGGAATTCATCTGTCAGGGAATGACTTTTTTCCTCATAATTGTGTGCTCTTGCAGCCTCTGCACGTTGCCTGTGCAGGGGCGTATGTGGGGAGTGATGCCTCAGATGCTGAAGAGGCTGATCAAAACTTGGGCCCCATATATGAAAGAGCTAATTAGCAAGGGGCAGCAGTGTGGAAGGGACTGTTCCCATTGATGAATAATGAATTCTATAACTGTATTTGTCTTGGAAAAGTCAGCTGGATCGTGGAGGGGTTTTTGCTATAGATATATCCCTTACGTGCTATAAACCTGAGGCTATCATTCATGGAACAATTTTCATTTATTGCAGCATTTATACAAATCTTACCCATGTTCACATGCTAAACTCCCACTAAATTACTGAATTTTGAATGAGATTCAGTTACTTATAATCCCATGACTGTAACACAAAGTTGAGTTTGTAAATATTCTCTCTACAGCATATGCACATCACAGTGGAAATGATTGAAGCAGAACCTCTTGAGACACTTGCTCTCAGGCTTTTGGCCACTTGGAATTGCTTTTAAAACAGGTTATTTATCATTAGCATCCTCTTTTCTCATCCTTCCTTACTCATCTTTACTTTTCCTTTTTTCTTTTGTTTAGTCCTTAGGCATTGGAACAGGCTGCCAGGGCTAATTAGAAACATGCAGGCAAGAGATTTACCTGCCATTCAGAGCTCTTTCATGCCCACTTGGAACAGGCTCACTAGCCAGAAATAGGCACTGCCATTGCAAGGATGCACCATTACTCAGGTGTCACTACATAAAGGGGAAAACAGTACCTGCTGTAAATAAAACAGCATGAAAGATGAATATTGTTAGGTCAGTTATTCTGGCCCCCAGGAAGTTTTTGTACATTGTTCTGCTGAACTCTACATTTTTGAACTCTACTAGATTTTAAAGATTGAATTTACTTTAAGTTATCCAAACTGTCCCTAGGGGGAAGATTAAGATTATTCCTGTAATATTCTTAAATCCCACCCACTATTTTTTGAGAGATCCAGGCTCCCAAAAGGAGCTGAAGCACAAACAAATACTTCAATAATAATTGTAGGAAGTGCTACGCACAGTTTCATTCAGGTTTATCTATTTATGTTGCTGGTGCCTTTGGACAGAGAGCTTGTCATGGTTTTAAAATAAATAAAGCTGTCCTGTTTGTGATATGAGCTTCCCTGCTGAGCAGGAATGCATGAGTCAGCTGATGACCAACTCAGTACTTTTCTGCAGAAAGGTTGTCTGCTGCTGGAAACTGTCATGATACTAGTGGATTAATTTCAGTGAAGTTTCCTGAATGAATGCTTTACTGGAACTGTCACTAGGGAGACATGAAAGATGAAAAAATCAAAAGGAACTGGATATGGGGAAGCAGTGGAACTAAAAGAAGAAACAGCACAGCTGTGTAGAGCTTCTTTCAAATTCTGTACTTTCTCAAAGGTTAGACCTATTTGTGCCTGTCAGTTGGATTCAGTCCCATACATACAATTATTTTTGAAGTTGTTTTCAAGGAAATATTAAGGTTCTAGTTAGCTGAAATGACCTCAAAATAGAAACACAATGCTTCTAATTTTATGTCCTAGAGTTTACTGAAGAGGTATTTGTAGACACAGCCAAATACATATGTGCCAAGGATCTAGACTTCCTCATTTGAACTATCCAGGGGACAGTAGTTTTCAAAATGCTAATACTGCCTTGAATTGTATCATTAGAATATATTCTATTCTAACAGATCAAACAGTATTTAACAAGTAACTTTTATTATCTCATTAACATGCACTTGAACTTAGATTGAGTACAGTCTGAGTACAGTCTAAGTACAGTCTATGTGCATGTACTCTTGCTCCACTCCAACAGGAAAAAATATTTCTTTAGAATGAAAGAAGAGATGGGCAGCATAATGTGTAGTCCTATTCAGGAAAGAAAATAGTCTATTGTTTCAAGATTTCATACTCTATCAACCCAGTGTACAAGTTTATAAGCTCTTTCAGCTGCATTTTGCATCCCTTCATCCAGGTACAACTAGAAATGCAACTGTCTTGTCACCTGTTGGTGTTATCATCACAGTTCTCCAAGGAGAACATCCATCATGCTACTGCTATATGTGTAGATATTGTATGTATCTGCACCTCATAAGACTAAAATGCAGGCTGATATTTGAACTACTGATGTTAATATGCTCTTAAAATTTTGCAGCTTGCCTTGTTGTTCAGATTTGCCCATGGTAGTTTAATGATACCATTGTAGCTATCTTTAAGGAAAAACAAGCAAAGCCCTTGGATGTGTGATTTCTTTCTACAAGTGTTATGACTGTTAGGTTTTTCTCCCTTAAGGAACTGCTTTAAGTCAAAATTTAAAAACTAGTCTTCTGAGGCAGTAGGGCTCAAGAGGGTGGTAATACCACATGGTGGTTTATTGCACAGGGTCAGCACTTCAAGTTCACCCAGCCCAGCTCATTGTCTAAACACATTAAAGAAAATGGAGTGTCTCTGCTCTGCCAGTTAACTCATAAAATATGCATCCACCTCACCACAGCTACTAATTGTCTCCCTCCTGGTTGTCAAACTCAGTAGAGAGCTTGAGAGGTGAGGGAGGCCATGAAAAATGAATTACACTCCCCTGCTTGTAACAATCTCATTAAAGCATGTTATCCAGAATTTAGGTGTATGCAGGGAAGGCAAACCCTTCACCATTGTTGCCCTTACACCAACAGTCAATATTGCTCTCTTGATTTGTTAGACTAGTTTGCCTGTAGGTGTACTATGTTAAATAAATATAAAGATCAAATAAATCAAATAAATATCAAATAAATATAAAGATACAAATATGAGATCAAGCATAAATGATGTGTTTGTCCACATGACTGAAAGTGGCGCAGGTCCTGGAATCTTGTGGTCAGTGTGGGTGAGGAAACCACTCAGAGGCAAATATTCAGGTTAACGGTGTGAGGTCTCAGTGTTCTGCCCTGCAACGGAAGAAATGCTTTTCTAATTTGGTTTCAGACCAGACCAACAGGGTTCATCTTATTATGGAAAAACTAAATATTTGTGAGCAGTTTGTGGCAGGCCTGAGTAGAAAGAATTTGGTGTAAGAATGGAACAGAATATTGCTACACTGGTCAAATAAGATTTATCTAATCAGTACTCTCTTTTTAGGTGTAGCAGTACAAGGTGGTTACAAATCAGCAAGAACAGGGCGAACATTTAGTACTTCTTACCTCTTTACTTTCCAGACCTCTGATTTCTTTTAGAACATGACTCCCATTTTTCAGTGCATCTCCTAATCCCTAATGATTTTTTTTGGAACAGTTCTATTTGGCACACATCCAGTTTGTCTTCTTTTGTCCAGGAGTTTCATAGGTCTGCTACCTGTAGTAAACCACACTTTTCTTTGCTTTGGACATGGCTTCTAGGACCCCAGTTTGGTTCCTGTTAGTTCTTGTGGTGGAAGAGACAAGGAGCACTCAGTCTTAATGTCTTCTTTGTATATCACTCCTGATTTATGTATTAAACCCCTCTCAGGCCATTTTGTTTTTCAGACTGACAGTCCTTTAAAGAGAGGTCTTGACAGATGCAAGCAGATCTCAGATCCTGTTTAGTTTCTCTCATGCACTCTTTGCTGCACGCTCTCTGTGTTCCTCTGCCCCTCTGCAAGTGCATCCTGTGAGATGAGGTGAGATGGTTTGAAGCACATGCATCAAATATGAAGCCTTGACTTTTGCTTCACCACTGAGGGTTAAAACTATTTAATATCTACTAAGCAGCCTTTACTTGAACTCTTTTCTCCCTGGGCAGATGGGTTATTCCACTAGTATTTCAGACAGGCTAGGATTTTTTCTTAACTGGACCTCTGCATGCATTTCCATAATCAAATAGATGCAAGCACTGGTTTGGAAGGCAGAGCCTTCAGATCCTGATGTGACTGCTAAGCTAAGCAGAAGTGAGCTGACACTGAGATTCCTGAGCTTTCAGTCACAAGCAGGTTTCTGTCACTTGGCACTGGGGCAAGCAATGAGAAGAGTGCCAAATGTTTGGGGGCACTGGTGGCAGTCGAGGCTTCTGCCTACCGCAGTATGAAATGGCCGAGACAAAGCCATGTCTTTGGCAGGAGTTTGCAGACAGATACAGCTTACAGTTTTTGCCTGAATGATGAAGAAAAGCAGGAGAATGGGAGTTAAGTTCTTCATTTCTTCCGCGACTTTTTGCCATTCACTTGAGTAACTCGGGACAGATCATTTCCCTCTCCTCTCTACCTTATTTTCTGAGTCCAGTTGATGCATATTTATAATGTACAGAGTTTTTACAGCAGTCCAGTGATAGGCAAGCAGAAAACCACAGATACTACATTGCTAAGCAAAAGGAGAAAATTCTATAGTTAGGTGTAGAGCACCTATGTGTGCAGTATCCTGTCCTTGGTATTTCATGGCTGCTATATAGGCTTATTTTTTGTCTTAAAAGGAAAGAAAGAATATATCATGTCAGGGACTAGACAAGCTTCTCTTTATTTCAAAGAAATTAAAATTGCTGGTTATTTCCTCCTCAGACATCAGGACTTCATGGGCTAGGTCAAGATGCAGAGGGATGAAGATGGCACAATTCAGCTTAGTTTGTATCCTGATACTTTGTGAATTTACATTTATGAGAAGAAATAGGAGAAGAGGGAACTGAGACTCATCAGAGCTATGTTCAAACAAAGCAAGAAATTAATAACAGGAATCAATCTCCTCATGCAAAACATCTGCAACCTATTTTGAATTGACATTTTGAAGGCTGACTTTCTGAATAAAACTGTCACAGTGGTTCTTCAGGGAAACTGGAGGTTTGGAAAGTAGTCAGGATTCAGGCTTTAAGAATGGAGAGAAAATTGCCCAGAATGTGGGATAGTTTTTGTCACGTCCCATTTCTGTCCTAATTCATACTGATCACGAAGGTCTTCAGGGGATTTATACCCCACCAATCTAAAAACATCCTACCTGAAAGAATCTTGTCTTTGTTGTTATTGTGGGACAATGATCTGACTAAAAAAAAAAAAAAAAGAGTTTTTAATTCTCTGCTGTTTTTTATTGAGGAAAGATCAGGTGCTGCTTAGCTTTCAGTGTTTATTTAAGAGTTGTGGCAAAATAGCCTTTTAATTTAACTGTGAAATGCCAAATCTTTGCTTGCTCAAGGAAGAAAGAATCTCTGGCATTAATGTTTGAATTCATAATAATGCTTCATCTTATGTTTTTTTGTCTCTCAACCACTTGAGACGACCTCTTATGCTGCAGTCTGGTGCTTTTCTAGACAGAAAAAGTGGTTTCCTCCCCAGATCCTTAGATGTAAATTGAAGTGAAGAACTTAAAAACTCTTTGAATAACACTAGTCTTGCAGAGGCATCTCTGCTTCATGACAGGCATCAGCAGTGAGGTGGGTGGAAACACCTCTATTTTTTTTTAATTCAAGTTAAGTGGAGAAAGATGCTGCCCCCAGCCCCCTCTTCCCAATCTAGAAGTGAGCAGCACAGTGAGTGAAACTTAGGGAAGCTGCTACACTCTGCCAACTGGCAGCAGACACAGAAGACTTATGCAATTAGTGAAGTTTCTTCTGAGTCATCTCCTCTGCTCTCACATACTCAGCACCTGGTGTCTCTGTTTTGCAAGTTACTGCAGCCACAAGGACAGTCTGGGATAATTTGCTGAACTGCACAGGCTGAGGAGCAGGCAAAGTTTGAAGCCAGTAAGATTTAGGCATTCTTCCCATTTCTACCTGTGCACCCAATCTCTGTGATTGCAAAGGTAGGTGGGGTACCTTGTGCATACAAAAACTTGGCAGCTGCATGCCCTGTTGCAGCAACTGGACTGGTAAATCCTTGGACACCTGAAACATTAGAAAATGCACACAGCAGAGAAACTCCGTCCCTCAGCCATTCACAATGTGTTGATGACAGCGGATTTGTATTTTCTAGGTGTGACAACTGTAGCACATTAATAGACTAGGAAGTAAAATAGCTTCCTGAATATATTGTTGTGGAAACTCCTGGTTCATTTTCATCCAATTTCTCCGTTAGAATATAGAATTTTCCTGTAATTTGCACTAAGATATGCCTTTTTTGGATCCAACAGCAATCATCAAAAGTTTTCTTTAATTAGCTTTCTAGACCAATTACCTACATTTTTTGTGTCATTTGCTCAAGTGTATTGCCTAAGGCTATGTTACCTTGCCTGGAAAGGATTTGTAAGAAATGGGACATAAGAAAGAATGCTAAAAAAAGCCTAGAAGTGTTGAATAAGGCAGGGGGAGTAAAATGAAAGTGCACTTCAAGGGCACGCAAGGATATATTTGGCAGCGTGTCCATTAACCAGGCACTTCACAAGTAACACCAAACAAGGAATGGATCAGAAGACAATATTGTCCAGGCCAACAAGGACTGGTTTTTACAAGGATGAGTTGTTTGCAGGGAGCTGCCAAATGGCTTGCTTATTCAAATTGGATTAAATGGCTCAAATGCCCATGACTACTGAATTTCCCTTGAAAAACTGAAGGAACCACTTGGAATCTCCTCAAGGGCTGTCCTTGGCCTGAGTAAATTTGCTTTCAATCCATGTCCAGTCAGTCCTTTGGCAGTATAGAGCAAAATAAAACAATGTGGCTGCTGTAAACCATAAATGTTGAATGCTTCAGGCTTTTGAGAGGTGTCTGTGTTTGAATGTTTGAGATATCTTCTAATAAAGTCTTGATCCCTTGGAAAGAGGAGAATCTGGTCATGGTCCAAAATTTGAGTTTAGGTGCCATTATCCAGACATTTTGGGGTGTAAGAAGAACCAGAAAGGCCTTGGCAGCTGTTCTGCATGGCTGTATGAAAAATCACTTTGTAAGCAACTGATTATATTAGGAGAGGGCTGCACACAAACAAAATCAAATTCACCTTTTGTTTTTTAATGTTTTTATCTAGTATTATCTTGATTCTCCAGAACCAGTTTAGCTACTAATGGACTTTTTTGCTTTTCATTTCCTTTCAGGGTTTTTTTTGACTGATTGAGGTTTAATATCTCCATATTTCTACATAAAATGTGCCATAAAATATTTATATATCTGTAGCAACTACATATGCAGTTCAAGTTCTTCTTTCATAACTTCCACTGTAAGTAACCCCTAGGCAGAGCAGTGCCTGCAAGCTACAGCTATGAAACTGGAAGAAATGTTATTTGGCTGCACCTCTCATCTCTTATCAAAGCAGTAGGAATTTAAAGGCCATCTCATTACTGTTTTCAAGGTTCAGCAGACATTTAGCAAGAATAAAGATCAGTTTTTTTAAAACAATCTAATTCTCCACCTGATTGCTCTTTGTGCTTGATTTGTGCACACAGCATAATAATTTCATTAAGGGTAATCAGTAGTGCCATTGTTACTCAGGCAAAGAAAGGCTACTGCACTATGGAGAAGCTCTTCCATAGGAGTCATGGGAAATAATATAGCCCATAGAATATTCCTGTGCTGTTACAAATACCGATGAAAAGCTCAGGTTAAAACTGCTAGGATGTGCCAGAACACATAATTATTAATTATAAGGTATGGTGAATATAGCCATGGTCAACACCTTTATTAGAAATCAGTGCCTTGTGTCAGGATCTAATTTGCCAGTAATTGGTACTGTGTGTCACTGATACATGCCAATACACGTATTGATTTAACATGTAAAAGTGAGATGAAATAGCAAAGTAAATCTCTTGGGAATGAAGGACCATGTGAAAAATCTGTAATTGATGTAATTTACTTGTCAATATGGTGCTTTCTATCTGCATTGTTAACACTAGGACATGTACTAGAGGCAATGTAGGCAAATAACACTAACAGAATAGGTAAAAATGCCCACTTTTCATTTGACAAGGTTTTTATGGTTCAAATTGACTATTATTATAATATTAAATTTCAGAAAGAAACCCAGGAAATTGTAGAGAGAAAAATGAGGTTTTCTTCTGAAGAGTTCCATTTTCTCTGTATTTTAATCAAGCTTTTTTTTTAAATTTTAATTTTTTGTCTCTCAGAAAAAATCCAGTGGAATTGAAAAACCATTCTAAATTTTAAAAATATTTTGGTAAAATGTAGTCATTACCAGTACTGTATATAAACTGAGGGACGAAAAAATAGCAAAGTAAACAGAAATATGACATTTGCCCAAATATAGGCTTCTCATCTGTTTTGTAGCTTGTGATAAGAGTTTAGATGTATGATGCAAGCTGTAGCAGTCTAGCAAAGCTTGTCTAGATAATAATGCCCAGCCTTTTTTATTTGCTGGTGTTATTAAAGTAGCGAAGATCAAGGGTGGTATTCAGGCCTCCTTATTACTGGTATTTGACATAGCAAAGACATTTAGAACTATTTAATTTGGTAATTCTAAACTTTGTTTTAAGGTAAACTTTTTTCACACATTCTAATTGTGAAAAGAGGCTAAAATTCATACAAAATGTGAGTGAGAACACATTGTTATGGGCAGGTTACTGCAGGTAATGCAGTCCTGTGTTCACTTTAAACTGAGGAGTATTGGGCAGGTAACCATCAAAGACTACTTTCCCCACCATTAGAAGTGTCTGCTTTAAGAAAACCTTTCTGCCGGTGAGCTGTGCAGTCTTTTCTGGCTCTGCAGGGTTGCTACAGCTGAATGCACTCATGCATGTGCTCTTGTTCCCAGATCTTCACAATGTGAAATAACAGCCCCTAAACCCACTACCTTGTTATTCATACTTGTCTTTGCAGTGATCGTGCCTAGCCCATACCTCATATTCAGCAGATCCCAAAGATCTGTCTGGAGAAGCAGCTGCCTATCTGAGCACCTGGAGACCTTTCATCCCTCCCTGATCTCCCAGCTGTGGTGGGACCAATGTGGGGCAAGAAGGGTGCCTTACTGGGATACTGGGTCAAAATGCAGATATTTGGCAGCTGCCATGGAGAACCCTGCTGGAAGTGCTCTGCAGAGTTAACAGTGGACAGCAGAGCATGTTAGCACTGTTAGTCTTATAGAGGTTATCTCTCATAACCAAGGGTCAAATGTAAACCCTAAAATAACAAATTTATGAACAATACCATGGTAGTTGTTCATAAATTAAATACTTCTCTTTATTATAGATTGCAAGGTCAGACCAAAGTGCATTTCCTCAGTGAGGAACACACAAGAAATTTGGGTCTGTGTGAAAGAAGGCTTGGTGGGAGTTATTAGGCTGAGGTCATGTTCATTTCCTGAAGATGAATGTAGTCAGACTGTTCATCTGAACAATCTAGAAACTCTCTCTGAAATGGCAGAGTACAACTGACAGACCATTACATGGTAAGTGTGCCAGAAATCCTGCCTGATAAGTCTGGATCTTTATATATGCCCTCCTGTGTAAGCATTAAAGAAAATGCACTGATACTGGCATCTGCAGTGCTAGGATGGATTTAAAAAAAAAAGAAAATACATTAAAAAAAACAAACCCAAAGAAAACAAACAAAAACCCCTCAAACCAAACCAAAAACGAGTACTATTCCTAACAGGCTACAGTTTCTCTGCATGAAACAAAAATCAATATGCACTTTAAACAGGCATGAGCTTAGTGGTACTACTAAAGCAAGTAGGAAAAAGAGTCCCCAATTTCTTATTTTGCTATTACTGAATAAGACATTTCATCAGGAAACTGTCTCCACAAGCAGAGAGGCTGCAATGTCATTTCAGTCTGTGCCATGTTTGCTGCTCAGCTGTGTCTGATAATTTAGGGCAATAAAGTTGTCAGATCTCACAGTCTTAGCTCAGCTGCTGTGTCCACAATCATTCCTCCTCTGAACTCAGCTTGTGGGAATGCCACTGGGGGCCCAGCACGGATATTTCTGCCAGGCTGTTTCTTCTCGATTTAGGGGCCAGAGTGTCAAAAGCTTGCTGCCATGAAGGTGTTTAAATTTCTTCTCAGGAAAAAAGCTAGGACTCCACATCATTTCTCTCTGGGCTCTTCAGATGACGGGTTTCTCCCAGACCTGAGTCTTGGATCATCCAGGTTGAGCCTAGATTTCTCACAAGTCCGCAAGTTTGATTCTGTTAAGTGTTGGGAAAGCTATACCTTATTGTCTGAGGGATCTGCCTTGTGCAAGCACACAGAGCCATCAGCTGTTTTTAAGTTGGCCATTTGGCTCTACTCTTCCCAGGGAATGATGTGAGCATTCATGTGTTGCATACCTGGAAACAGGATTACACTAACACAAAGCACCAGCCTAACGAGGTCCCTACAGTACTATGTGTAGTGTAAACGTGGTAAGAAACTTCTTGTTCCTGCGGTGGTTACAACCTGCATAGCAAGAGAACAAATGATGGAAAATGAGGGACAGATACAAAAAAATTACTTGACTTTACAGAGAAGGTCTCTCTCTGGCAGTAGAAATTTTCAATGTCAGAGTCCAGTGGGTTGGTTTCAAGAGTACAATTCACAGAATCACAGAATATGCTGAGCTGGAAGGGACCCATCAGGATCATTGAGTCCAACTCCTGGCCCTGCACAGGACAGCTCCAAGAGTCACACCATATGCCTGAGAGCATTGTGCAAATGCTTCTGGAAGCCAGACAGCTTTAGTCCTGTGACCACTTCCCTGGGCAGCCTGTTCCAGTGCCCAGCCACCCTCTGTGGGAAAAAGTTTTTCCTGATATCCAACTTAAACCTACCCTCACTCAGCTTCATGCCATTTCGTTGAGTCCTGTCACTGGTCACAAGAGTGAAGAGATCAGTACCACCTCTCTGTTTCTCCTCATGATGATGTTAAAGACCCCAAAGAGGTCTCCCCTCCATCTCCTCTTCTCCAAGCTGAATAAACCAGCTGTTCCCACTGAATTTGTGCATCATTCTTTAGAGAGCCACTGCTCCTAAAGCATGTGTTGGAACAAACAGGAAATTTTCTGATAGCAGCCTGAGCTCAAATTCCAAGTGTTTTTTGGGGAAGGCACTGTTCGGGGCCATGGCTGTCTTTTCCTTTTCTTCTCTCGTAAAGAATAGTAGCATCATCCTTCTACCTTCTTCTTCCTGCTCCGCATTGCCAAAACCTGTCATTAATATCTTAGTTTATCAAAGTGGTAAGGCCCAGAGAATTCCTCCCATCAGAAATAGGTTCCAAACTCTCTCTGCACTGTATTTTGCTTGTCACAACACAGTTTAGAATCCATTTTTAGTATTTCTGTCCAAAGTAAAAGAGTTGAAGGGTGGAGGTGGGTGGGTCCACGAAAGAGCAAAAAAGAACAGGTTAAAATATGAATAAAATAGGAAACAGCACTTTTCAGAGGCAATCACAAGGTAGTGTTATAGGAGTCTGAAGTGATGTGCCCAGTGGGAACAATCTGAACTTATTTGTTCGAGTTCAAACTATTCTATTTGGACATTAGCTGTCTTTAATGGAAAGCTCACCAACTGATTATCTGGTATAAATCTGCATAATTTGCCATTATACATAATGTATTTAATCTACTTCAGGCTAAAACTTTCAGTCTATTCACATTAACACATTTTACAAGAAGCAGGAGGAGGGCACTTGGGCAATATGTGTGCACATCTCTTCCACACCTCTGGGTTCCTGTGCCTCTGGGTAGCAACTCTGAGCATGCAAAATGTCCTGGGGGTGTGGGGAAGTATTTAACATCCAGCCAAAACCTCTGCTGCTGCTGCTGCTTTGGAGGTTGCAGGTAGAATCCTGCTACTGCAGGCAATGTTTGAACTTCTGGGTTGTGTGTGAACGCAGACAGGATTTTAGCACAAGAATTAGCAGGATGTATCCATCTACAGTCCTGTCTAGGCTGGGCAACACATAGAGACTCCCCTAAGTGTGCTACTAAGGGTGCTGAAGAGGAAGATGAAGAGGAGTACAAGTATCGAAGAAGGGTCCTTGAAAACACACTGGTCACTCTTCATAGCATTCATCAGAAGGTATTGATACCTTCTGCAGGCTGAGTTTGTCATGAGAGATCACAGTAGCAGTGAAAGCAATGAAAAATGTGGTTTTGGGGTACAGTATGAGATTAATAGCTCTTGTCCAGCTCTGATTTCTGAACTGCTTCTGGTGGCAAACTACTGGGAAATGTCTCCATTTTAAGATTATTCATGTTTAGACCACTTTTATGGAAGCTGCGGCTTTGATACATTTTTTTCTGTTTTCATTTCTGTGATAATTTTGTGTATACTGTTCTGATCATCTCATGTATCTGACATATTTTAGATTTTAGTTTCAAATTGAATCTCTACACATACTCATGTATGATTACTCAGTCTTATGAAAGTATGAGTGAGAAAAAAATCCTGTCTCTGGATCAACAGCAGTCATTATATATGTTAGCAAAGATAGATAAAATATTATAATGGATGAAGAAAACCAAAATTCAGTCAGGTGTTCACAACAAGAGCAGAGACAAAAAAAAGTGCTTGCCTAACCACAGAATTTCTTCCCCTCTTTTAGCAGAAATACACCAGGACTTTTCCAGCAGTGTTTTTTGGAGGAGGGAGAAGGAAAAATGGAAACAAAATTTAAAAATGTCAGGAAAAAACCTATTGAAATAAACATACTTATAAATGCCTGTGTGCATATATACATATATATATATTATATATATATATATGCACGCAGGCATCTGTATGTAGTCAACACCAGTCAAAGACATTCCCTTTTGATTAAAGGTTTGCCTGAGCATAAGGAATTACAAACTCAGGATTGTTTCTCTGCTTGATGCTAGTCCATGGATCTTTTCAAGAAGCTGACATGAGTTTATTTTTCAAGAAATTCAATATTGGATCCGGAGGTGTAGGGAAGAGAAAACAGAACCAAACCTTTTTTTTCCTAAAGTTTCTGTTTTGACTATCTACTTCTGTGAGGGAAGAAAAAAATACTGGAAAAAATATTCAAACTTACTGTTGTTCCAACAGCTCTATTCAATACATGTTTGGTACTCTTCCACAATATAATGCAATTGGGATTTTTATTTGAAATATCTTTCACACGTATTTTTGTTTTTCACTGATTTCTCATGGTCCCCAGTGTTTTTCATAGGTGACACATTAGAATTGAGGACATCTGTAAATTCTGATACAGCTGTGATGCTGACAATACACAGAGTTGAAGAACAGTGAGGTCTGGTCATATTTTCTTTTGCTGAGAATACGCTATGCTTCATAGTCCACATTAATTAGGTAACCATTGCAAAACGTAGGAGCTAAGCCAAACGTCTAGATCCTCATTTTAAATCAGCAACTAAAACTGTGGTATTGGGACTGCCATCAAAAACCCCATGTTTAATTCACAGGACCATATAGGATAGAAGCCAAGTTCAAGCTCCAGTGTGAAGGAAATTGCATTAATTATGGTGAAGATATTGACAGTCACCATGATGGAAGTGTTATGTAGCCTAATTTTTCAAGTTCAGAAAAATTAACTTGGCAGCTAAATTAGATTTGCCTTCAACAATAGCCAGGTGGAATAGAATACTGCAGGAAGAAGGAAAGACTTGAAAGCGACCTACAGCACAGGCAGGACCAGCAGTGCAACATACCAGATTAGAAAAAATTAAGACTGAAATTGGAAGACTGTGACATGATAAATATCTTCTGTAAAGCATGTGTTTTCTTCCCTCTAGAACCATGGTCTGGTTTTCATTTTTCTGCTTTCATTTTTGTTTTCTTGGCATTATTGCTTCGTGTGGATTGTTGGCCCATCAGGTATATAAGTAGGGCTCAGGGGACATTGGTTGAATTCCTGGTCTTGAACTTTCAGTGTGCATTTTAGAGTGTGATTTTTGTGTCTCCAATTCTTGAATGTAATAAAAATGAAATTTCTCTACTTCATCATGACATTGAGGCTAAAATACATCTAATATCTTTGGGATGCTCAGATAGTTGGCTGGTAATACCTATAGCAGTGGCTACCACAGAGAACTACACAAATATCAGCTACCTCAGTTCAGCCCCCCTCCCCCCCACCCCCCTGCCCCGATATTTGATTCAGCTGGCTGAGTTTTGGAATTTTATTATGCCATGATGCATTAAAGTAATAATTGATCACTTGCCCTCTTTTACTCATGGATATTCCTGCCTAATAAATTAATCTACCATTCATGAGTCTTACCAGTTTCAGAAATTTCTAAAACAGAAATATTGTTTCAATCAGTGCAAAATAAAGCAGATCTCCCTATGCTTTTTACTGTATCATCTTGGAGATGGAAAGGCAATTTGCATTTTAATATTCTTTTCTCACAACCCTTTGATTTGGGATCAACATTAGTCATTAGACATAACCTGGCTCGTACTGTCAAATATCTCTGGTCTAGGATTAAATCCAACAAAGTCACATAATAAGACGGGGGAAAAATACCCCAAACCCTTAAATAATTTAAACTCATTACTCTACTAATCCTTCCATTCTCTTAGGCTCCCTGGAGGTATATTAGGAGGTAATTGAAAACACTTTAATACACTGAAAAGACATTTGAGACTAATGTAGGCAGCCCCTGGTAACTCTCTACTTCTTTGGTTGTTTAGTAATAAGGAAGATCATCTCAGTAAAAGGCAAAACCCCCCAACATATTAAAACAAAATAAAAACACCCAGAGATAATAATGTGCATTTACTGTCAGTAAGCACTAAAGCCACTTCACGGTGTCTTTGTTGTAATGAGAATTTGCTGAGCATTAAGAGCATGTGTAGGGTGAGGGAGTGAAGTATCCAATGCTTAATGCAGGGCATAGACATGGGGATGCCCCAGGGATCCAGTCTCCAGCTCTGTTGCCCTGTGCACAGCCCTGTATGACACCTCTGGGAGTCTGTCTGATTTACCCTGTGGAAAGTGCTGTCATTATGTCTTTAACTCAGGGAGCTTTAATTAATTATTGCTTTTAAATTACTCGGAAAACCTTGGGTAAAGTTGCCATAGAAGCTGAAAGTGTTTTTATTGCTTCAAAATTCTACACTAGGAAAGCTGTTTAAATATCGATTCTGATAGGTAGTGCATTAGTACTGGATTGCACTGTGCCTGTAAAGCACTTTGTATTAAGGACAGTATAAAGGTTCAGTTCCCCAAGGAGAATCTAGGGAGAAATTATTTTAGTTTTTACTTCTAGTTAATAATGTATTTGACACTTGGCAGGCTGTGTTTGGGAATGGGTGTTCTTTAGAGAATCATTGGACAATGTAGTGTGTGAGAACTGTGATTTTCTGTTTGCAGTCAATTTATGTTTCAAAGAGACAGCTTCATCCTGCCTATAAATTTATTCCCATGGTTGTGCTGCCTCTGCCAATTCGCTAATGAAGTCTGTTCCGAGACAGTTGAGCTCTTCTTGTTTTGAAAGCAATACTTGAGTAAATAAAGTTTTCCTATTTTTTATAAAATTCTCAGCCAAGGCACTGGACAGACCAAGGAGTCAGTGTTGGGTTAGAGAGGCTTTGGCTTCTAGATCATATGATTTTAAACCTTGCCTTGGAGATTAATTAGCACTTAAAAATTGTTCTTATGGGAACACTGGCCAGTGGCTTACTGAAAAAAGAGTGTGGCTTGGCTTCAGTCCTGGGACATTTGTGCACCCCGGTTCCATGGGCTGTCTTTGCAAACCTGCAAGGACTACAAGATTTTACAGGCGCAGGTCTTGCTTCTCATCCGAAAGCAGCCAGTTAGTACGGCAGGCCAGCAAAGAGCAGGGAGTAATTTATCTCCTTTTACATCCTTATATCATCACCACTAACTAACTCTGACGGCTTTAAAACTCTGCCACTTAATGTTGCATAAGGTAAAGCAGCTGAGTTATATACAGTGACAGGCTTAGAAATTTATTTATGTAGGGTCTCTCTCGTGTCACTTGTTGTTTACACAATAACATCTGTTATTTACAGATGCTAATACATTAAGATATTACTACATGTTCAAGCAGGATTATTTTGAGCATTCACAAAGACTGAACATCTCCCTAAAATGAACTAATGCTCCTAAATCGTGGCTTGGATTTTGGGAAAAATCTGAATTCCTTATTATGTGGATATATAGGGAAAAGAGAAGTCAAGTTCCATTGTTCAAATACTTTCAGAGACAGGAGTGGCTCCCAATTCACCGCCCCTGTATTCTCATGTAAAAGCCTAGAAAAATGGAGCCAACACTGTTTTCGTGCTCTGTGCCCATTGATTCTCACTCAGTTTACTTCTACTTCACCCACATTGTTCCTTGTAGCAAGGGAAGGCAAATGCAAACCTGATAGACTTGGTTCTGCCCTGGCCCTTGCAGTGCTGCTTCTTACTGCAAGGAGAGAACCAGTACCCACCTTTGTCAACTAGATGGGCACAAATATCTATGAGGAAGAAGTAAACAAGATTTACATATTGTTTGCCAGTGACCAGAAAATAGGACCCAATAGGTGATTTCCATTGACTTTCCAGGATGATTAATTTCCTTTATATTCATAGTCATGAAATTGTTTTCCTGAAACCCTTTGGTGTGTTTAGAGCCTCATTCATGCACCTTTCCATTGCAAGGAAGAGCGTACAGCACAGCATAGGTCCCCAGCATGTCACAACTCTGCGTAACATCTCTGGGGGAATCACAGCAATATGTTTTGAAAAGTATTTAAACACTATTTATTTTGAAACGTTATTTAATAGCTGTTAGGTAGGTAAGATCTGTCTTTGCAATTCATTTACTCCGTTAAGTTCCCCATCTCCTATTAAAATTACCCACTATGACAATTAAGGATCTCTCATTTCCTAAGTATAGGCTCTCACATAAGATAATGGTTTTATTCCTGTTTTGATTTCAGCAGCATTAACAAGTTTTATGCCACATGAGGACCTACCCTCCGCATTGTAATGCTGATGAAGGCTGATCATATTTCTCTACTACAATTTCAACAACTGTAAAAAAGAGAAAGTGATAATAATAATAATAGTAATAATAATAATAATAATAATATTGACTTGTGTGCCTTGGAGGGATTTTGAGGGGATTAGTAGTGTTTATAATATGCTCTGAAATTGATGCTCTGAGGGCTACTAGGAAGCTGCCTTCCTGACAGCTTGGTGTATTTTCAGACAGTAGCAGAGCAGATGTATTAAGCCGTTGAGCAAACAATCCCACATAAAACATCTAAGTAATAGAATTTACAAAAAAAAAACCATCAAAAACCCCTCTCCTTTCTGTGATGCACTGGGATCCATTTCACATGTCTAATACATCATTCATTGGTCTGGACTTCCCGCTGGAATGCACTGGTGAAGAGCTGAGATATTGGCCTCCCTGCTGTATCAATGCTGAGCACTGTTGCTATGCACAGTAAGGGCAGTGCTGAGACCCTGGCAGGTATTCCTCTGCAGAAAATGCTCAGCCCAATCCAGCTCTTTCTTGTCTCTATGTAAATCTACAGTAGCATTGTGAAAATGAAGAAAGATAGTGTGCTTTGCATAGTGTGACTGGGATACGACCCAGATGCATAAATAAGCTTGCAGAAATTTGATAATAATTTAGCCGTCCTCTTCTGTGGCTAGTGAGGAATTGCCTTGTCGTGACAGGGGGAATGGCAGGGAGGCGGAAATTCATGACTTCTAATCAGTGTACCAGATGACTGAGTTTGCAGTTACCAAGAAAGAGCTATTCTATGCCATAGCTTAGCAGCCTCAACATTCCACCACCCCTGTAGTTGTGACATTGTTTCATTTCAAAATTTGCACGTATTCCCATCAAAGAAATAAAAAAGCTGAAGTTCTACTTTAATTATCTGAAGTTTAGACGACAACATGAAGACTGCAGTTTTTCGAGACTGAGTTTAAGAAGTCACTTCACCCCCACTACTTTTAAATTTTTATAATTCTAAAATGCAGTCAAAATTGTAGATGCAATATTAATCTGAATTTAAAAATGCAATAGAAAAATTAAAATTAAACAACAGATAATTTTTTACAATTTTGCTTCTAGTTACTCTTGAGTTGATATATCAAGTAAGAAATAACACAAATTTATGAACTAGTCAATTGTTGAAATACACAGTATTTAGGCATTGTCATCCCCTCTTTTTAGCCCTCTTAAGCTAAAAACCAATTATTTCAGATCTACTGTAGGAATTTTATAACCTCAGATAGTCTAATTTCCACTTGGGCTAGACCCCCCAAGAACAAAGAGATGTAGTTGGCTAATGTTAGTCCCTCAGTGTCTTGTTTCTTCCTCACACTAAGCTGGCATCTGATGCTGGGGAATGTGTACATACATATAGATATATATACAACATTTTGCTGTGAAAGTCTGATTTTTTTCACCTCTTCATTTATTTCATTAGACCTGCTTCAGAGAAGACTGCCAAACTCTTAAAGTGATATATTTCTATCGTGGAGAACTGTGCTCCTCGTAGCATTTCTTTGCAGAAAGAAGCTGGCTAGAAGCCACTGTTTCACAGGCCTTGTGAGCTGTTCTGTGGGGGGTACAGAACAGTGTAGGTGGACTCTGATAATGGACGTTTTGGCAAGATGTGTGAGGTGCTTTACTTATTCAATTAGGGATTTTTTGCTTTAGTAATATACTGCTATTCCCTAGCACTCATGCTGCAGGATGCTCACGAAGCTACCATGCAAAAATATTAGCTGGTGCAGGGAATAGCTGTAACCTCCTGCTCAGTTTCATGTCCCATGGAGAATGTAGTATAAGTCAATTCTATGCACTGCATTACCTGCCAACCAGTTTCTGAAAGTGCTTCTGGGACCTGAGTAATATCTATGAGAAGCTGAGACTTGGCTGCCTTGGAAGTGGCTTTTTTTATCCCCATTTCCATCAGGATAGTCATGCAGGATGTTCTTTTTGGCTAGTTCAAGAGCTGAAATTTGAAGTACCTTGGAACAAATTTTTTTTGTCAATGCACCATGCTACTTCAGATTTTCACTTGAGCAGAATCTTGTGTCTTGCTTCCAGGACTGGTCTCTCAGAAACAGTCGTGTTTGTCCAGGCATCTTGCAAAAATTGCAAGGATTTTATTGAGATTTATGACAAGGTCAGAAAATACTATTTTTATCTTTTGAAGTATAAATGTAAAAGGCAGATTCTAGTTGTCTGGAAGAATGCATCAAAATAAATGACCAAGTAGGCAAATGAAGATACAGCTGGGTAAAAGGTATGTATGAACAAGTTTATCAGGAAAGCTTGAGTGCATTCAATGTTTTTTGAACTTCACAGAAGTTGCCAATGTGTTTTTGGTTTTTTTTAATAACTGCTAATAAATATATTATTCTAATGTAATGTCAATGGTCATTAAAAATGTAATGAGGACCTTTACCTGTGGGGTTAAAAGGAACTTTTAGGCTACTGTACAAATTATCAGTCTACTATACATGGCTTTTCTGAAAACTGATTTATCTCTCCAAAATCTTAAAGAATTTTATTAGCTGTTCTTTTGCCAGTTAAAGAGTTAGAATTTTGTTTTGCTGTAGGTTTTACAGAATACTCAGTTGACATCAGTGCATTTAATCTTTTCCTGTAAATAGAGGGATTGTACGTACTAAAAATTTATTTGTGCTGTTTGAAATGCAAAAAAACTTTTTTGTAATAATATTGTATAACTTTCAAGACTAAAGATAAAATGCACACACTAGTATTGTCATCCTATTTGTTGAGAATCTGATCATGCAACTTCTCTTATCCAAAGGGAGCTAAAGTAGGAGTAATTAAGAACATAACTGATGAAAAGAAAAAATTAGATTAATTAACACTGTTTGAAAACCTGAACTAAGGATGTTATCGCTATTTTAAATAGAAGTATTATGGGGATAAAATCCTATGATACTGAAGTAGAGTATGTGGTTATGTACTTCAGGAAACAATTGTGATTTGGCAACAGCAATGGACCAGATGAGTTTTATTAATAGGTTTCACACAGTAATGATTGAAATAAAGAGCATCCCAATTAATGTCTCCTGTATGGAGTAAAAATTTAAAAAAAAAACAACCCCTTTCCCACCACAGAAGTTTTCCATTATTTTTTAATCTTCTGGTTCCAAGCTCATAGCTACTAAATTATAGCCTTTGATATAAAGCCACAGAAAATCTGGAATTATGTTGTGTAACAGCTGAGGTTGCCTGCAAATGAAGAAAAAACTTCTGCCTCCACAAGTGCCCATTCCCTTGCATTTTCTCATATAGCTCTGTAGACGAATATGAGGTCAGTGTATTCTGCAAGAACATCTGCCTTTCTTGGGATGTTATGCCAGATGTTGTTGGGTAGTATGAGTGAAATGTCCCAGTGAATACACTGACAGAGCTGCTTTTGGCTTTAGCGGCATTCATCCGTCAGTAGGGATCATTGAATCCTGTTTTGGTTGTCTATTTTGATATTGTGGGATAAAAGCCTGGGCATTAATACTTCGTGCTAGTAATAATACTACTAGCCAGTGTGTACAAAGACTTTTTAGATCATACAGGAGACTCCTGATAGGCAGTATCCAAGCTCAGAGGTCTGAATGAAGCACCTAGGCACAACAAATGCTATTATAATAGTAATATCCCACCTGTCCCCTAACTTTGTGTTTTATATGTTGGTTCTAACTTTGCGTTACAAAGGAGTATGTGTACTGGGACTTTGTTTAGGTACTTGTTTATACAATTCTCTTCAAAGTTCCATGCACAGATAAATGAAAATGAAGATATCTTGTTAACATTCCCTCCCTGTACTTCATGTGCTGTAAAATCCCAGCGACCCATTGCCTCTCATTACTATGTTGAGAAATTTGATGCAACAGGGCCAGTTTAGTGGATTGAAAGATCTGCTGCTGAAGATCTACCATTTATATAAAGTGAAGTTTAGGGTGTGCAGGTCCAACTACAATTAATCTTGTACATTCTTGCTGTGCCAAGGGTTTGGAGCTGTTTTGATTCACTGTTTCTGTCCATATCAGATGTGGAACACATCTGGTATAGGTCAGAATCTGACGTTCTGGTTCAATTTCTTCTGGAAGAATCTCACTTGTTTGCACCAAGTAAGCTCTGTGAATGTGATCTGTGCATGGTGAATGGGTACACCGAGATGAGTCACCAAAGAGTCACCAAATGCCCTGAACCCTAATGCTAATACTAATGTAGGTACAGCTTATGATTCATTTTCTCACCTATATGGGGTCTAAACTGACAGGAGGAAACAGTAACTTCACACCAATTTGAGCCTTTTAATTAATTCTCTGTAGATGCCAAAAAGCCAGAGGGCGACTTGTGCTAATAACCATTCATAAGAGCTAGGGTGGTTCTGATCTCTACTGGTAATACAGAGGAAAATAGCTGTGTTACTCTTCACTAGTTCAGTGAGCCACTCAGCCCTCTGTTCAGCTGGGTTCCAAAAGAAGAATAATTAAGAAATAAAAGTAAGTTGTTACTACAGGTTTAATTAAAGTTCTGAGATAATTCACAGTGCAACTTTGGGTCCTAATAACAACAGATCTAGAGTCTAATTACTGTCATACCAGGTGGCCTGCTTTACATCTAATTGCTTCCCTTGAGCCTGACATATGCCTGGAAAGTCAACTCTGTTTCCAGTAGAATATGACTTTATTTTAGGTAGGAAGAGAAGGACAGAAATAAAGACTGCTTGCAGCTTACCTGGCTTTTGTGCCTTGATCGTGCTCTGAACCTTCCTGCTGGAATTTTGAATGACAAAATATATTGACAGCTTTTCAAACTCACTCCTTCCAAAGTTACACACAAGTTTTATGGGAAGAGGACCTGGGTAGATAGTTCAAAAATAGATAATGAGAGTAGTGTTTAAATTAAGACGGTAGGAAGATGGAGGATAGATGATGCTAAATTTAATAGTGGTTCCAAAATAAATGCTCGTATTTGTTACCCAGGACAAAACACAAATATTCTTGGCTGAAAGCATAAAAGGAAGGCTTTCAGCAATGCATAAATTAGGTTCAGCATCTTCAGTGCTGGTTTCTTCTGTTAAACAAGCAGCATGGAGTTGTCTCCTGCTTGAATGTGTGGAAAGCTTTAATGCACACATATATATGGGGTTGAAGGGTTATTCTGCAAAAGAGTCTGGGCCCGTAGGAAAGAGTGTTACAGCAGAGAACAAAGCTTTGGCACTGATCAGTAGTACTTGGAAGCACAAGGATATGTAAGAGCTGAAGGCAACTGCTTATTTTCCCCATTATCTAGGATGTTGGGCTTGTATAAAGAACATTAATTTAGTGTTTGAGAGTAAGTGTCAGCAATGAGGCAGAGTAGGGCTGGACACAAAACATAGTTGTATCAAAGGACACAGTCACATCAAAAGAAAAAAAAAGCATTACTTTAAAGGGCCTTGGATCAAGTCCAAGAGTCCACTGGGCCAGTGGACTTGCAACGTAAGATTTTGCAATAAATGATTAATTATTAGACCTCAAAGAGGTATATTGTGTGGACTAAAAAAACTCTTACTACTTCACTGGCATCTGTGGCATAATTTTGCTGTGGGTAAATCAGGGAAATTCCTTTTTTCTTGTCTTTCTTTGGTAGTGCTATTAACGGGGCTTCATAACCTACTCAGTGCTCTGCTCAAGGCAAATGCAATTGTGAACAATTTTTGGCTTGGGATACAGTAAATTTAAGCAGCAAGCTAGATATTAATTTTCAAAGAGTCAAAAGATTTCTAATGGTGTATTTTGAAAGAGGGTTTAAAAAAAAGACTAAAAGAAGTCAATTGTAATCTTAGAACTGCCACTAAAATGTGACTATTTAAACTTCTTTTGCCTTATGGCTAACTAGTAAACAATTATTCCTCGAGATGCAGAGTCTGAGGGCAGACCGTATTTATACCACTTGAAAATCAATGGCAATATATTGAGTTCCTGTTAGGCTATCTGAACACAAACATCTTTGTAATAAACCCACTTCTCTTCCTCCCAACCATATCCTTTCAGATCACACACAGGTTTTAAAACTGTTACTTTTTTAGCTTTGAGGAAGAAAACTGCACATGTGCTAAAAATGAAGTGGGGAAAATAGCTGAATAATTACACAAAGAAAAGTTTTTCTTGGCACTTTCCAAAGTTTATTATTCAGTGCTTTATACAGATGAAATAAAAAAATAACATGGCATTGCCTAAGAACATATGTGTTCATAGACTATGCTCATATGGAGATGGAAAAGCTTGGATTCACCGAAAGAAACCCAGTTTGGATCATGTTGTCTCAGAGGAGCATCCAGTGAGAACACTGCTTCCTAGGACTGGGAGCCAGGATGTCTCACCACAGCAGCCTGGGGGTAGCCCAAGCCCCACACATCGAAGACCTCCCTGGAATCAGGCTGAGGCAGGGCTGGGAATGGAAGAGGCTGAGACCCACCTGGCTACACCCACCCTCCTTTCAGGCAGTTGTAGAGAGCAATAAGGTCATCCCTGAGCCTTCTCCAGACTAAACACCCCCTCTCCCTCAGCCATTCCTCACAGCACTTGTGCTCCAGACCCTTCCCCAGCTCCATTGCCCTTCTCTGGACACACTCCAGCACCTCGAGGTCTTTCTTGCAGTGAGGGGGCTCAAACTGGATGCAACACTCAAGATGCTTCCTCATGAGTACAGGGGAAAATCATTTCCCTGGTCCTGCTGGCTACACTACTGTGGATACAAGCCAGGATGCCATTGGTCTTCTTGGCCACCTGGGCACACTGCTGCTTCATGTTCAGCTGGCTACTGACCAGCACCCAGCTTTTCTGCTGGGATACATACTCTAATCATGCTAAATAGTTTTCCAAGTAGCCTATTCCAGGGAATAGTTTTTGGTTTTTTTTTTTTTAAATTTTGCTATGGCTTTGTAGAAAAGATGGATTGGCAACCTCTAAAACAATCTAAAAGAAGGGTAAATTAACATGAAGTCTAAGGAGCGGATCTTAAGGCAAAATAGGTGGGGATGATGACTAAACTTTTTATCCTAGCATTAGTACAAAGAGAACAAATTTCAGAAATGCTTGTGGATCTCTGTCATGGTGAGCCTCTGGCTTTTAGGTCAGGTTGCAAGATAAAACAGTGCATCTAAAGCACTGAAGTCAGTTGCAGGAAAAAAAGCTCTTTTTGGTCCTAGAAGTGAAATCACTTCTTCCTGTTAGCTTCTTGCCTTGGAGTTAGTTTTGAGAAGCACATCTTTCAGAGTTCTGAAAAGCTGGAAAAAAACCCCAAGCCTTAGAAGCTGAATTAGTGTCACCACAGACAGACTGCCTGAAATATGACCGTCGCTGATGTCAGTGGCTAAATGTGTAGGGCTGGATGTTCAGACAGGGAGTACAGCACTGGGTGAGGGATACCAGAAATATGTGTTCCCTTTCCAGCTCTGGATTTTCTGGGAGCTGTTAAGCGGGTCACTTGGCTGCCTTCTGGTGTGCATTTTTCATGGTTTTTGATTTATTCCTTTATTGTCACCGCCTATTGTTATAGATGATTCACTGAGTCATTTTTGTGATGGGTTTTCCTTTGATTCATCACATTTTGATTCCTTTATCTGACTACAAACTAATTAAAATAAACAGATATTCTTGCTTGTATCTGTTCAATAACCCTGAATTCATAAATGGTAGTGAATCAGTAATGATTTTGTTAGTAATACAGTATCTGACAGGGCTGAAATGATGAAAGAAATGATAATGCAAACAGAAATGCAGGTTAATATACTTACTAACAGGCAATGATTACAAATATTTCTTGCTTGAAATGAAGACAGGTCCCTGATTAGGAATACGGGAATACACTTTCCTTTTAGATGGGAAATTTCAGCTTAGCACAGGTATAATAACTAGCTAAAAACACCCTTGGGTAGGAAAAGAAAAAAAAAAAGAAATATTATCTTAATGATTAATTTTTATGTGGCGTTTTTTTCCCCTTTTTGTAAAATGCAGCCCCTGGGGCATATGTGGTAACTAGAGAAGGTTAGAGAGGAACCTGTACCAGGTTTTGGATTGTCTACACAGATATTTCAATGCTTTCCTTTATCATTACATGAGAAATTACTTGTCTACATCAAGAGCCCTATTCTGGGGGTTGAATATAGAAGAATGAAGATTAAGATTAGAAATAATCCCTTGTGGAAACTGAACAGTAAAAGTAAACGAAAAACCCCAAATGGTAAAATTGTGTTCTTGGAGCAACTCCTTGAAGGCAGCAGTGGCAGTCAATCACTAATGTGTGGGCAGGATTTCCAGGCTATATAGTACTAGTTTCTAGGACCTTCCAGCTGTCATCAGACAACTAGTGGAGAGCCACCAATTCTTTTAATCTTATGTGTGTCTTTTTTTAACAGAAAGCATGCCATTGTTATATTACCAGACCTGTCTTGCTGTATAATACATCACAGAATAACTGAAAATAAAATATTTGCAGGCATATGCAATATTAAGGAAAGGTGGTCTGTGAAGCCAGACACTGTGATACTGGTGTAATGTGTCTGCCCCTGTGCCAGGCACATACATTTCTAAATGTACCAGTAGCAGTTGAGGGCTTTGCATCATACAAAAAACCCCAATAGTTTTATAACTTTTCAGGCATATAATTCACCAGCATAAAAATTGTTCTTATTTTTTCTTCTTGGATGATTATTCCAAGAGATTTCCTCTAAATTCATTGTCTTTGACATTTGGGTCATATTCTCCATTCTGACTCTTTTTTTTCTGAGTGTGCATTGCAAGAACATTCCATGTTCTACATTTTTTCATATATTCCTTTTAGGTCATTCTCTTATTGTCATCAGCAATGCTGAACTGCTCTAGAATAGGGATAGAAAAATTTGTGGTGAGAGGACATTGGAGTCTGTACCATGGACTTCTGTGCCTATACAAAGACCTTTGACATATAGGGGAGTACTGATGTCTTTAGACTTATTGCAAAAGTTTGCATTGGTCAGCTGATCATTTTTTCCTGGTAATATTTTTATATCATGCCATACCTCAGATCAAGTACCACACCTGTAAAAATCCCTACATGTATCTATTTTGTCCAACATGAATTTAAGATAACAGTTTCTGTATGAAGTTAGCATTTAGTTCTAATGTTAATGAAGATTTATCTGTGATGCACACAGATGAATGCTTTCTATAAATTGGAACTTTAGCAGGTGTGTATGAACATACCTTCTTGAAATCAATGTACTTATCCAGCTTTAAACTAGTCCGGGGCTATCTATCTCTTCTGATACCTGCCAGCAATCTTTGAAGACTGCTTATTTTAACAGATGTATTTTCAAAGGTGTGAAGATCTTAAGACTGACATTTAGTACAGCTCGCTTTTGAATATATGGGCAAATAAAGGAACATGTCATGTAAGGAGATAGTTTAGTATTTTTAAAGAAATGTAGACAATGTAGATACAGAGTTTTACAGGAGAAGGCTGTCATCAGAATAAAGGTACTTCCCTCATTTTGATTGGGTCAGAAAGAAACAATTCCTAAAGTCTTTTCACCTGATGTCATGAAGAAACTTCAGTGAAATTGAAAATGAATGACAGCGAGGGTGTTCATGACACTCACTGATATAGATTTCTTTGAATGACACACTTAACCTCCAAACCCATTGGCTCTCAGGAGGTTCTTCTGGAATCCTGTCACTCAAGATGGCTTTGCAATGTGTCAAATTGGCTATCACTGCTGGACACCAAAATCTTTACAGGAAAAGAGAATTTTTCTGCTGAAGATTGCATGCAAATACTTGACGAGGATTTGAAAGTGTATGCTGAGTTAATACACTGTCCATGTTGTAAAATTCTGACAGCTATAAATTGTCTAAAGCAGGGTAGAAAAATACGGTTTTCCCTGACTCCCCATTACCAAACCCGTGTATTTAAGAAACTCTGGCATGCTTTGTATTGCTTCAAAGGCACGGGAAGTGAAAATGGAGTTCTTATCACATTGTTGCCAGGGGCATATGCTTTGCACACAAACTGAACAAAAAAACCTCCAGTGTGTGTAAACTGCAGAAGTCTTGTCTTCTGAACAATGGGATGTACAGGCAGGTAGAGGAAAGGCAGTGGAGCTCTAGCTTCTAGCCCTGCCACTGGTATTTTGTGTCATGTGGTAAAAGTCAGTTAATCACTCTTAACTCTGTTATATAACCCAGACATGGCCAAGAAAATATGCTAGAATTTTTCTAAAGCCATGTATTTCATCCTTTTCTTCAATTTTCTATCAGTGAAATACAGACCATATTGCATGCAGAACAAAGCACAGCTCAGAGGTTCTGTTAAATGACGAATTTGGTAGCTCTGCTAAAATGAACTGTGATATTATCTGAGTTTTCATAATATGCCTCAAATTTCACATTCCAATGAAATGTAGTTGGAATTGTCACTAAATTAGAGCAGCATGGTGTCTATAAGACAATGTAAACTATGTAAAAAAAATTTACAGGAGGGAAAACTCAAGAGAGGAACTGTTCTTAACATCAAGGGTCTGCTTTTTCACTGCATTTCAGGATGTAGCTAGTTTTAATTGCACACCTACTTGTCCTTCAGAATCCTCTGGGAATACTGGCAGGAATCCACATCTCAGTCAATACTGAAATAAAACTGATGGCTTTTGTCACCTCTCATTAAAGCTGCAGACTTACCACTGGCATCAAAACCACATGGGAAACAAATGGGTTTTTTCTTAAAATATCTAGGCTTTTGTAGTCCTGGTCAGCCATTAAATGAATCACCGATCTCTGAAGATGTTAGACTTGATTCATGACTCTATACATTTTACACCATTCTGGTTGTTGAGGGGGGAGCTAAAATTAAGCAAGAGTTGCTGTTGAAACTTTTGATATCCCTTTATGTGCTCAGGACCAAATGAGTCCTAGCATTAAAGAGACATAACTTTTTAACCTTTACCTGCAGTAGGAATCCAACTGATGCCCATGGAATCACTGGACAGAGGACCATCCTCTTCAGCAATAGCCGTATCAGGATAGAAGGGAAAACAAACACGTGTTTTTAGCTTTTTGAAGTATAAACATGTTAGATGCTTTGTGCTGAGATTTAGCTTCCTTTGGAGTAAAGGTTGGATTTTGCAATTTTAAAATTATCACCATTTTCATGTCATCAATGTGTCTTAACTTTTTTCTTAACTTCCTACTCCTGGCAGCCAACACCAATTCTACTATGCAAGCTGGGACAAGGGGACACTGGATCATTTTGAAGGCTGGGTCAGTCAAAGATGAAATATAAACTCAATCTTCACAGTTTGGATGATTATCAAATCACAATTTGATTTTTCTTGCAAGAGTAGTAACCTCTCCATCTTAGTCCAGCTCAAACACAGACTATTACATTTGATCTAGCAAAAGTCTTCTGCATGTGTCTGGCAGCCTTTGTCACTTCCTGAGCATGAAAACAAGTGTTTGGGATGACTTTAACTGTTGGGAGGGAAGAAATTCTTAAGTACGGTATGTACCATGTGGATTGCTATAGTAGCAAAGGTAGAGATAGTTACCACATTTATAATTGACGAGATAAGGCTCAATTTATTTACTGGCAATTAGTGTGGCTGGCAAAGCATTCTTATAAAAGGTTGAAAACTCCCGTGTCCTTATAATAAGGGGCAGAAAGGCCAATGTATTTTATAGCTGCTGTAGCTTTCTTCCATATCAGGTACACAATTTTCTTTCCTGTAATTGCAAGCAGTAGCAAATGATGACCATAACATGTTCTGAAGTACACAGACAAGAATAAATCTGAGTAGACAAAAACTCACCAGGAGTTCTTTAATGTTTGTAGAAAATATGAAGGGTAATTTTTAACTGAGATGAAAGTGAGCACGTGAAAAAAATGTTTCTAGTAAAACAGCATTCCTGTCTGCTGTGCCTGAGAGCTTCTTCACATGGGAGGGGGAGGAAGAAAATGTCACCTGTTACATAATTAGAAAAACAGTTGTGAAACAATGATGATGATGGCATTTCCCTAGGGAATTCTTTACTGCCTTAAAGGACTTGTAGAAAGTAAATTTCAGTGAGACACAATAAATCAAATCAAGATAAAATGCAGTTTTTCCTTTTTCCTGGAACTGCAGCAGCAATTTAGTGTACTGGAGGTGATAACTTCAAGGCTGGCTGGGTGTGAAAGGGCTGCAAATGCAACAAACAACTGTCCTCTCAAATTTACAAGTTTTTATTCTTCAGCCTAGGGCTTGCCAGTCTGGGTTTTCAGTAGTAACCTGGCTATGAATGCCCACATCTGTTACAACATTCCCTTGAGTTATCCTTAATTAGCAACAGTCCGATGATGAACTGGGAGTTTTTGCGTGGCACTGAGGGTGTCCTGGGAATGTGTATGGAGCATTAAAAGATGAAAAATGAGTAATGGGGAGGAAAACTATAGTGTTGCTTATAGCATGTTTTTTCTTTGCTCTTGTTGACCTTGCACCAGTGAAGCAAAGCACATTCCCATAATCTCTCTGGATGCCCCAAAAGCTGTACTTGGAGAGCTGACCAGGAAATGTTCTGCTGGGAAAACAATCTGAAGCCATACCAAGCTTTATAAATCTGATTTCTAGACCAATTCAAAATACTATTGTCTTTGATCACCAGCAGTCTGGCTTGAAACATCCTGGCTGAAGATTTCCTAAGCCGTCTATTTTTACTTTCTTTGGTGTTTATTCTATTTATGATGGATTGCTAGGATTTCTCAGGCCAGTAAAGAAAGGATAGGTATTTTATTGTATTTTTGCCCCTGCTCTTCATTATTTATCTTTAATTTTGGACACACTGACTTTTCCTGGAAGGTCAGAGGTGGGGAAAAAGAGAGATGAGCATGGGACAGATAAACTGTCCTAAAGTGGTCAGGAAACTCTTACATGACTGCTAATACCCCTGGAGCATGCAGGATCTGTGGTTACAGCAAATCTCTTTGGTGGTTAATTGAAAAAAATCCTCCCTCCATATGAAATTAAATGGACATGAATGATTGCTTTCTGAGATGGCCCACTCTAGACCTTCAGGAGCATCTGTCAAATGTGAGGGCATTCAGTCTCTCTCATCTATTGGTACCTTACTCCATCTGCTCATGTTTCATTTTGGGGCAACTAGAGAGGAGCCGTTATGTGATATGGACAGCATTCATTTAACACCTGCTTTTTTCCATGAGATTTTCCTTTTGCTGATAGACTGATTAGTGGTGACTTTGAGCAGGTTCCAGGTGGCAGAAAGCATCTTGTTTGCTGCACAGAGACATTGCTGTACAGCGGCATAGTAGCCACATGAGGTATTGATTGAGGATGTCAGAAACAGCCTCTCTGAAGAGCTTTAATGATGCCAGATGCAAGGGTAATTCCCACTTATCCTGAAGATTGACAGCTTGCACATGACACCAGCCAAACATCACTGAATCACCAAGAGAGCAGACTTCTGAATGATTGCTCCTAGATGTGTTTTCCTTTGGGGTTTCTTATCCAGAAACCGACTTCAGATCTGTTAAACTATAAGAAGGATGTGGCTGTTGTGTGAAGTGATAGCACTCCAGTTTGGAGTATATCTTCTCTCTCTTTCATGGCCACATGTGTTAAAGAGCTTTTAAGAGAATTGTCATTCCTTTTCACTGGATTTTTATCAGCGTCTTTAACAAAACAAGTATGTGCTAGTAGCTTCTAATGGGTCCCAGAGGAAGATTTATGGGAGGAACTTTAACCTAGAAAAAAGGTAAAATCCAGGGCAATGTTTAGTCATTGCATGCACTAGGATTGTTTGACTCTTCTGCCTAGTCAAGAGGACATACGTGGGAGCCTTTTACTATGTCTCTATGTATTATATGTAAATGTGATATTATTTTTAAACAGATATATACGAATTATCTTTCTTTATCTCTAAAAAAGTGTTATATTCTGCCCAGCTTTGCTCATTGTTTTTCTTATGTTATGACTCTGTCCTTCCCTACCTCTCTTTCTCTCCTTCCTAATTCTATTCTCCTTTCTTTGAAAAGGCTTATTCCTGACAGGTCTGGTTGTATGAGAGCCTGGAAAAGGTTATTCAAACTCTTCCTAATGCAGGTGGTTTGGAACCATTTATTGGAAGCAAAATCACATATAGCAGTTGGTCACCAGCTATTAGACTCTACATGTGATACTACCTGTGATACACCAGAGTCTGGGCTGGCTCACTTGATAGAGTAGTCTTTAAAAGGAATAAGGATGAATGATTACACAAATATTTTGTTGCATTCCATAATATTACTTTAGTGCAAGATGGAAATTTTCCTGCTTAATGATTGTATAAGTATCTCTCTTCCAGTATTGGTAGGGGCTGAGATAGAGAATGATGAACGTTTAATAGGAAAAAAAATGACTGTTACCCACATCCTCCCTTTTTAGAAAAAGCACCTTAGAAAAAAAGCAGTTGATTAATTTTCAGTTTACCTTTTCTTTAGCGTAGCAAGCTTCCATTTGAGGTTTAATTGGGACTGTTCTAGTATGCAACAAAAAGTTAGTGGAAGATAAAAGGACATAGCAAGAAAAAATATTCAAAGTGAATAATTTAAGATCACATCCATAATTAATGGCATTTGGAAAGCTTCCTCTAGTGCTCTAATCATATCTCAAAATGTGCTAATTAGAGCAGTTTCGTACAAAACAGTGTATGCAGGTGTTGAACAGCTTTTTTCTGTTCTTTTTTTCAGAAATGTAGCAGTAACTGGTTCTCCTGGCATTAGCACTCGCATTTAATAAATGTTTCACCATTTAACATATATTTGACAGCTGAAGAGTGTGCACATAACTATTACCTTGTTAGAATAGATTTGATCAAGAATGCAGAACAAAATCAGATATTTTTAGTACAGCGACTTAAGCTTCTAGTAAACAGTGAAGCTTCCTACAAGGATTCTTTGAGGCTGTAACTAGCAAAGACTGGAAGCTGAAAGGAAAAAAATTGTCTTGAAAGGACAAAGTATCTACATTCATCTACTTGAAATTAATGTTGTCTCAAAGCAGTTCTGATACTTCAGAAAAGCTAATCATTTGCTTACTGCTTGCACTGTATTTCAGTGTTGTTATCTTTTGGCTGAGAAGGATTTTGCTGCTCAGTTCTTAATTTATCTTGGAAATCAATGACAACTGACATCACAGGTCCCTCTCTCTAACCCCTCTCCAAAAGTAATCAATATGATCCAGAAGGAAATGAACTGTGCGTTCAGGTCTTTGTGTGTATACATTTTGAATTGTGTTACTTCTCTGCCAGAATGAAACAGGAAAACCTGAGGAGAGGCTTAATGCCCAATTTACTCAGAATGCTCCTGACAGCTCTGCATTACTGAAACAGGAGCTGGTTGTTCAGGCCTGTAGTGTCCAACAAGCAGGTGTGAGAACATTGTCAAATGAGTAAGTCTGAAGCGCACAGATAGTATTTGAAATGAATGTGTCATGACTCTGCAGGATTTGTTTTATGCAATTATTCTAATAAAACATTTTATTTTATTGAGGTTCTACAAAATTTCACAGAATGAAACAAATAGTTCCATAACCATGTATTATCAGTAACTTATTTCCCTTAAAGTTGAGAGCAGAGCTATTCTATTACACGTTGCAGATTCATAAGATACTTTATTGGAGAGCCTGCAGTCTGAAATATTAATCTTGTGAAATTGAACACATGGGTTTAAACCTAAGATACATCCTATTTTTCAAGAGGCTCATCAGTACATAGTTCCATTTTTCCCAAGCAATCTGTAGAGTTACTGCCGTGTGTGAATTGGCTCTATTTCTGTTCTGTGTTCTCCTTGTTCCTACCCATTAGCATTCAACCCTCTTCTGTCTTCTGCAGATAGATGAATTATTCCCTGAGAACAATTCATTTGACAGTGAAATTTGCCCTTTTTGCATTTGTTATTTCTCCATGAACACACCACAATTTGCATTAATTAGTTTATTATTTGAAATTGTTTGATGAATAGTTTGTTTCAACCCATTTCACTCATGTAGCTAATATTAATTTGAGTGTTTCATCCCAGTGATTTACCATTCAAACTGTGTCCTATTATATCATATGGTGATTGTTCCTGCTCCTTCTCTGGATGACACAACTGGAGTCAATCAAAAACAGAAATATGGTTCATGAAAAGTTTTCAAAGAAAAGTTTAGCTCTATACTCTTACTATTTTCCACAATTACTGTTATTCCTGAATAAACTCTCTACATTTTTACTTTTGTATTTTTCTTTTTTTCCCAGTTTCAAAACTGAAAAAAAGGGATTTAAAGTCTAAAAGTCTCTTTTTTATTTCTTTTTTTTTTTAATTCCATGTTCAAGGAGATTGAGTAAAATAAATTGGTTGTTTATTCTCTTTGATACGAAAACATTTTTTGAGTTGAAGACAATTTTTCCTGAAAACATGCTCTTTGCAAAAAATATATTTTTTGACTGGTCCAAGTTATACATTTTGTAAACATCTTTTGCTTTTCCATGAGGTATGATTCACCAATTAAAAAACATACTTTGCCATATCAAGTAAAATTTTAATGGCTTTCAAATGTCCTTCCACTTCCTCCTTTGTCTGAGAAAAAGAAAAAAATATATATACCATTAGGAAAACTGGGAATATGTGCACAAGAAAGTAAAATAAATTTTCAGCATCTCCAAGAACGATGAATGCTTTCTTTCTGCTCTTTGGGGAGCTCTGATCTCTTGCTCCAATCTTCAGGTAAACTTTGGAGTAGAATGACCTTGTTTCTGCTAAAATAGGTTTTACATCTCTGTACAGATGCAGTCTGAAAAACATCATCTCAGAATGCACAGAAAGTTGTGGTGTTCATCTATACTCACAAATACATAGTACCCCGAAAGAAGCAGAATGATGTAGTAATATATTGGGGATTAGAGTAATAATGAAATCCCCCACATTTTAATGTTCATAAAGGGTGTTAGAAAACAGAAGTTGAGTACAGTTCTTTGAAAAAAGGAAAAGATTGGGTAAAGGACTTCCTTAGACGTAGAATATTTTTTTAAACAAATCTCGGAAAAAATGGGAATGTTCCAGCATATAATTATATGTATTCTCATCCTAATCACTTAAAGGGTTCAGCAAATTTGACCAAGAAACCATGGAGTGTTTATTCATGGCAAAATCAAGGAAAGGCAATGATGGGACACAAAGGCGAAAGTGGAAGGAAATGGCAGTATAATTAATGCCATCAGCATGTTTTTATAGAAGATAGATTCTTTCAAGCATAGAGTTCAGTTTTTGAGATCTCTGATGTGTTCAGTGAATGTTTCTCTGTGATATAATACATCCAAGGCATTTTTGAGACAGGTAATATACTGACACAGTGTTCTGATGAGAAAATTACCACTAAACAAAATGAAGAGAGCCCACAGAAGCAGGGTAGGGACTGAGAGGAAATTTAAAGTTCGAGTCACAGCTCTAAAATTTGTTTCTGGGAAGATGCTGCCATTGTTTATTCTTGACTAGGTCTAATCTAGGAGGACTGCACTTGTAAATACCACATTTATATTTCTGATGACACAGAATTAGTAAATGAATAACAATGGTAAATTGCACATGGGAAATAAAAGCTGCTCTGGATCATTTACAGAAGTAAACAAGCACATACTTTAACACAAATGTGTTTGTGTCCTTATCCTACAATACAGCTGCATTGCCAGGTATCCAGAAAGTCTGTCAGTCTTAGGAAATGGAGCTTCATCCTTGGAATTAATAACTGAGGAGCCCCAGACCAGTGAAACAACATCAGAGCATTGAACATGAGTGGGCATTTTGATGTAGCTAAAGCTCAATACAACTTCTGAAGAACTGACTGGGGAATATCACATATGAACAAGGAAGTGCTACTTTTTCAGTTGTCATAGCATGAAGAAGGCCTAGCATGTTTCTTTCTAGCTGTTTCAATTGCTTAAGTGAGAGTTATAACTGCTGTTATGAGTCACGAACCTCTGGCACTAATGATACGCTCTTGTTTTGAGTTCTAATAGTCATCCTTCAAAAAAAGTTATGAAGGATTGAAAAGGATTGAGAAAAGAATAATAGAAAAATAAATTATTCTAGGGAAAAACTGAGAAAATTGTATCTGTTTAGTGCATCAAAGAGAAAATTGAGAGGTGATCGTGGGAAGAGATGGCTTATTGTAGGTGGTATTTCTGTCAGAAAGATGAATCCATGAGATTCAGGATCTTGAAGCTAGACTTAGGTAAATTAGAAGAGAGAAATTAATCAGTGGAACAACTTTCCTCCAGTTATGATGGGTTCTCTGTCACTGACAACTTCTAAATCAAGCCTCAGTGTCTTTATAAAAGATATCTAAGTGTTCAAAATAAGATAAAACTCCCAAGAAGTCATTTACATGAGATTTTTGGCCCACTGTATAAAGGGAGGAGAGGAAAAAGATCTCCATTCTTAAAACAGGTCCACGGGACTTTCATTTGTAGTTTACAAATGCTATTGGTATTGAAGTCTTCAAATCCCTTTGACATATGTGTACAAAATGCACTACTGTCCATGTTACTACAGGGAATTTGAATTGGATCTCAGAAAATTATAAATGTGATCATGTCTCTAAGCACTTAAGATGGAGATCTGTTGGCAAGGCACTTACATCAAGTCTTTCTGGAGCATCAACAAGTCAAAGAACCTGAGTGATGACAGCCACAATCTAAACAGTTTTATCAGTGTATGCAATATTGTCTGAGAACTGTGGACCTCATGGAAGGCTTTTCTTGTCAGCAGTGAGCCAGGCAGCTTGCTGAAGAAATTCTGTCTTCATGGTGGATATTTCTGTGCTGAAATGCCACAGTGGGATATTGTTTGTATGGATGAGAAAATGCAGTTATTTCTGATAAAAGTAATGGCTCAGCACTGCATGCTGCTTTGTCATAAACTTCTTTGACTAATGTATTTTTCTCCTGGTCTGGGGTTTAACATTTTAACATGTTTCTGAAATTAGGTGCATTGAAAATGTTGATAGAAAACAAGAAGTCCAGCATCCAAGCAGAAGAGTATTTAGGGGTGACTGGAAAATACCCAGGAACATTCCCTGAGGTGTCTCTTTTGTAATTCAGAGTAGAAATCTGTCCATGTTCAGAAAAAAGAGAATGGGCAAGCCTATCTGTGCCAGCAGGCATCAGAAATGCTTGCATCACCTCCATTTCTCAGACCTGTCAGAACCAGCCAAAAAAGGAGGCAAGGGGTATTACCAGCTAACATGGCTTTCTGGAGTATCATTGTATATGAGGTATCTATTTGTATATGAGATATCTATTCTATTTGCTTTTGTAATTGTAGAAATGGGCTGGAAACAAGCAGCACAATAAGTGAGGTAAAGTCATATAGTGCAACTACTTCTCATGGCAGAAAAAAACAGAACTACTTTTATCCAATATCTGCCTTGACTGTGGTGTCTACAGCTAAAATACTCTTTTTTTTTCATTGCTTCCTATAATTAAAAAAAACCTCCCTGACTCTGTGGGCCACATCCGTGAGGAGAGATTGGTTTTGGATGAGGAGCATATTTTGCTCTTTCATCCTTTTCAAAAACCAGAGTTTATTTTCTTTCTGTTTGCCAATCAGCATGAAAAAGCTTTTGTAGCTCTTAGTGCACCGGAAACAAATACGAAAAAAACCCAGAAAGCTTCAGGCAGTTTAAATGTGGGGGAATGCAATGCTGATGTAAAGCTGCAGCAGATGTACAGCTTAATTAGATGTTAATGAATAGACAGATGTGTAGAAGTGAGCAGCTCTGAGGGTGTGGAAGGAAGCAGAAATATGGGGCAGTAAACACTTTGATGTTGCCTGGGTAAAGGTACATTTTAAAATTCCTCTGCTTGCTGCTATTTCTTGTATCCAGACTGGATTTTCCTATCACTGTGTGGCAGCAAATCATTTTGTTTCTTGCTGGTACAGTGAGGGAAACTGAAACATGAACTTTCCTTCTCACAGCCGTGCTTTGGGTTGCTTCAGTTCTCCCACTCCTGGGGAGAGTTTGCAAACCTGAGGTGGCAGAGACCCATGTGGGAAAATTTTTGGCAAATCTTTGGTGTCAGAATTGTGAAGAAATTTAAGGGGTCCAGTCTCGGATGGGGATTGCAGGAAGATAGATGGCTCCTCATCCTGTACTTCTAGAGATGCATGCTGATCATGTAAGAGTATTCTTTGTACAATGATTTCTTTGGAAATATATGCGGATTAACTTCTGTGGAAGTATAATCTAATTGAGCTCTAAGTATTTGGATTAATGGTCTGACTATTCTTCTCTGTGTCTGCCTGCCTCTCTATCTGCCTTTTGATCTATCTACAGTATTTTTAGTTTCTCTGCTGAAGTGGGACTCCTTAGCAGCTCCTCTGTTTGAAGCCACTATAACTTCACTATGACAAAGTAGTATTATTCCTGATAATAACTTTTTTTGTACTTCACAGTGCTTGAATGCCTCAGCGCCCTTTTTGAAACCCATTATCTCCAATGCACCTTTCCTTGACCCTTTCATTTCATTAGCACCTGCCTGTGGTACCAGTAATTCTTTGCTAATTTTGGAGCAGGGAGTACCTCTGCATATTCTGAGGCAAATTTTGAGGCTTTCACAGGGCAGAGGAAGATCCTGGATTTGGTGTGAGATATTTATACGTGGTATACACACACCTGTCTTCCTCACCTCTGCCTGCCCATGGTGCAGATGCTCATACCCTACCTCTCACAAATACTGGCTTGCTGCAGGGCTGGCTCAGTGTGGAAGCTGAAGGGCAGAGTCAGGTGATGGAGGGATGAGGACGTGCAAGATGCCGATTGAAGGCCTAAACTGGAGCTACACAGGATTTTGAGGCACATTAGTGTTTTACTGAAGTAAAAAATATCAGGTTTGATGGTCTATCAGATGGATCATTCTTGGACATGACAAGTATGTCACAGTAAATAGATTGCATACAAGAGGAGCGTAGCTGATGTGCTTAGCTAAAATATTTAATAAAATAATAAATGTATATGTTTTCATACCTAACCTTGTTCATGTACAACATCCTAAGAATTATTAATGAGTCAAAAAAGTTTACTAGAGCCTACATTTCTACATTACAACGTTCTTCTTTGTAAACTCTACTTTTTTTTTTTTTTAAATCATCTGTTTATGCCTGCTACTTGGTATCCTTTTTATTGGTTTGTTAGACATATCAAAGACTGCCAGTTCATAGAAATGATCTGGCAAAAGCAAGTCCTTTGAGGAGCAGGTGAGGGAGTGGGGGTTCTTTAACCTGGAGAAGATAGAGAAGAGGAGGCTCTGCATTATCTACAACTACGTAGAATGAGGCTGTAGCCAGGTGGGGATCAGCCTCTTCCCCCAGACAACCAGTTGATAGGACAAGAGGACACAGCCTCAGGCTGCACCAGAAGAGTTTCAGGTTGGACATCAGGAAGAATTTCTTCACAGAAAGGACAGTTAAACATTGGAACTGCCTGCCCTGGGACCTGCTGGAGTCACTGTCCCTGCAGATGTTTAAGAAAAGACTGGACGTGGCAAGTAGTGCCCTGTTCTAGTAGACAAGGTGGTAATCAATCAAAAGCTGGACTCGATCTCAAAGGTCTTTTCCAACCTAATTAATTCCGTGACTGTGATTCAGTGTTAAGGGCAGGAATTCCAATGTATTGGTTACTGCCAAGAAAGCTGAGTCATTCATGTTTATTAATTCTCCTAATTCTGTTATTATCACTCATTTTTCAGCAGAGTATGGAAAAAAATAATCTGCTGTACAAAGTAGGTAATATGTAACAAAAAGACACTGTTTAAAAAAAATCTTTCCCATCTTTTTTATCCCTTGGTCTTTTATCAGATGTGTAGGCAAGAAACCAAGAGATAAGCATCAAGTTAATTTATTGCTGTATCATTTTTCCTCCTCTCTTCTCTCCAGACTTCGCACAGCTGATTCATGCCTGATGCTAAGGAGGTATTGTTATTGTCTTTTGGGAGAAGCAGAGTGAGAACTGTAGAAGTAATGCATTTTGTCTGTAAGGGAAATAAAATCCATAACGATTTAAAGAATCCAACAGAGAAAAAGAACAAGCTGGGATCCTTCTAGGAACCTCATATTCAGCCAGGAGCATTTGTGTTCTATTTAAAAATGCAGAAGGAGCATTGACATCTAGTGTTTGTTGCAGTATTTTACTAGAGAGATTTAATGGTCCACAATTCAATTTGAAGTGAAAGTATCCCCCCCAAATGACTCTTTATAAAGTCTTTTGGAGACTGAAGTCAATATCTATGGGCCTTTGGAGATGCAGCAATTGATTACCTGTCCAAGTCAATGAGCATTAAAACCCAAAGAGATTCAGAAATGCACTTCACTGTTGCAAAACCTCACCTCTGATGTCTCTGATGCACAATGACTGGTCTATGCTGAAGTTCAGTATATAAATAAAACAGCTTGTTCTAAGACCTAACTGAAGTTTTGTAACATGCAGAAAACTATAAGTTAACATCTTCTGCTGTAATGTTGGTATGCCTGGATGTATGCCTTGAGGACATTCTTGGTGCAGGATGAACATAAAGTAGACCAGATTTTGGAGCCACTTCTTCCTTTGTCTGCCAACACTGTCACCCTTTGTCCCCTCAGCTTGCGGAATAACATCACCTGATCTTCTCAAAGCTCCTTTCAACCCAAAGACCTCTTCCAGCAGTACATAAGAATCTCTTCATCCCATCTAAAATCAAGTGAATTGAGCAATTACTTTGTGATTCTTAGAAAGGCAGGAGCTCTTTAAGAGAGCCAACAGTTTGTGACTGAAAAGGAGGGAGAACTGAGTTTCCAACTGTAGCTGCATATGACAAGTAAACTGTGAGTGACAGAAACTGAGACTCAGTAGGGGAAGTAGTTGATTCAAGCTTTTGGGAAATAAAAACACTTCTTTGGGGAAACTCCTAACTTCCTGAGTTTAAGATCTAGGTTTTACAACTTACCTGAAACACATCATCTATCAACACTAAATTGGGGATTACTGAGCTAAATGAACTGGAAGTGGATAATTTCTTGGAAATCTGATGTCATGACTTTAATTTCATTCCCTTTTCTGCTGAATCTCATGACTGAATTCTGATGATAAGAAAGATTTCACTGAAGGGGAACTCAAGAGGTCTTTTAATTATGAACTTTCATTCAGTATCTGTTGTACCTTACGTGAATGTACTTACCATTCCCAAGAGGAATTTGTCTGACAGTTTTCTATTAAAATCCCATAGATGATGGAGTTTCCACAGAGCTGGATGACAATATTTTAGATGTTCAAACAAAATTTTCCTATCATGTTTCCTACTGTAATTTCATATCTGCAATGTGTATGAACTGTGTGGCATGTGCTAATGAACGTCGCACCTATAGTATGTCCTGTGTGTAAAAGCATGTGAGCTGCACTGTTTCCCAAATCACACTTTCAGAGCTCTGTGTTTCAGAGAGGTGTCAGGCTTTCTGCACAGTACTGGCTCATATTAAATTGCTTCTTGTTTATACTTAGCTCTTAAGCTAAGTGTAAACATAAGCGTATGTCAGAAACTGCTCTTGTTTCTTGGGAGACCTAGCCGAGTTATGGTTGTTTCTGTAAGAGGCTTAATGATACAATGAAATAGGTATTGAAAAGGCTAACTTCAATATAAAAACATAAAGTATTTTGTTTTAGTGAGAGAAAAACCTAGGTAACTTTGTAGTACACCAGCGTGAGTTTGGAAATGTTCTAAAGTGTGTAGCTGAGATCTTGCCCATCTTTTAAGAAAGGTAGCAAGTACAGTCTGGGTTATAGGCTAATCAGCTGGCCTTTGGCCTCCAAAAAGCTGTTGACCATATCCTGATGGGAGCTCTTTCTGAGCACATAAAGTACCAGAAAGTAATTTTAAGAAGACAGCATGGATTTACCAGGCTCAAATTTGTGCCTTCTAGGGTGGAATGACTGATGTGGATGAAGGGAGAGGATTTTGTCGTTTGCAGAATGTGTCATTTATCACAGTCTTCTACACACTGCTCCATAGCATCCTGATAGCCAAACTGGAGATACATAGACTAGGAGGTATTCTACAAGGCAGTTGATGAGATATGATTTAGAAATGCATGTGGAAATGTGCATGAAATACACATGAAAGTATTAAATGTGACACACTGCCTTTCTCACAAGTGGTTAGTAACATTTGTCCTTTGCTTTCTGTCTGCTGTGTCAGAGAAAGTTAAGGACAAATAAGGGCTTTGTTTTATTAGAATAATCACTTGATTACTAGTATGAAAGTGAATTAAAGAAGAATATATGTTGATTTTATTCTTGAAATATATGATATTCCTATTGGATTTGTTACATTTCTTGCATCCAGAGAGCTGTTTATTGCTTTTCTTTTTAGTTACTTTTTGATGAGGTAATCAACAAATATGTCGTAAGTGGACTTACACTATGATTTGAGATATTAAATAGCAGCAGCAATCCAGCTTCGGAAGTCCCTTTTTTATGAAGATAAAATCATAGATAAAGAAGACATTTTCTTTCTTCACTTAAATATATGAATTTTAAAAATGCTGAAAAATGACAGTGAGAGAAGAAAATGCAGTACTTCAGAAATATATTTTGAGGATTTTATTTCTTGGATTGTTGTTTCTTATCTTTCCCGGACAGTTCATGCATGAACTCTGTTTTATTCCAGAGTGAGTTCTACTTGAAGGTTTCAAGAGCTAAGCCAGCCAGCCCTTTCATGCTGATTTCTCCATCTTTTTTAAACTAAGAAAATAAAAAAAAATCCAGATCCATTTTTGCACATGTCCTGATCCAGTGGGTAGTTAACTAATTCAGTTAAATACACATTGAACTTTAAATGCAGTTATAATCACACTGATTCATTATGATTATTCATATGCCTAAAAGAGAGATAAACAGGACTAAACATATTGCTAAATCAGGTGTGTCATCTGTCTCAAAGTTTTAAGCTGCTGTTTCAGTTGGGAGAACTTTGGGAATCGCAGTGTCCCAGAAATACTTGATATTGCTGTACACACAGATCTGGGTTGGCCTGCTGGAATTTTACTGATTCAACAACAGCTGAAGGCTTTTAATAGGCAAAGGAAGGAGGTCAACCATCTCCAAACGCTTTGGTTGTTCATCACTTCTTACAGCTCAATGAAAAGTGTATGTTGTATTTTAGTTTTGGCAGTTGGACTAGCACAAAGAAATTTTTTGTTTTTTAGAGTAGAAATAAGTTCAAAAATATTTTTACTTATTTAGTATTTTGATGTGGAACATGGAAAGTTCATTATCAAATCAGGCCCTCAGTCTTATAATCTGATGACATTTATCTTGTCTAGACACAGTCAGAATTTTTAACATGAAACTATTTGTTCATGGTGGGGAGATAGCAGGTGGCAGTGAAAATGAAATGAGGTTTACTTTGGGTAATATTTCAAGTACAAAAGAGGAAATTCAACTGAAGAATAAAAACTTTAACTTATAATCTGTCCACCATGGACAGGTGTTTTCCTCTGTTCTGTTTTGTTTGTTGAGGAAAAGGAGTGCTAAATACTTGTCATTACATTTATGGTTTATCAGCCAAATCTTTGTCTTTGGGAAGCACCTAGAGAAAGCAAGATTAACTGATTTCTAAGGGCAAAATAAAAACATAGATAGGAGGTATGATATGTCATTGAAATTTCCTGGGAATGCAGGTAGCTGATCAGGGAATTCCACATAGTATTCTTTCCTGAAAGTAAATCAAGAAAGTCAATGAAATTGAATTTAGCAGATAATTTTTGACCTCTGGAGATGGAAAAGACTCAAGAAATTGTTGTCTTTTCCAAATGGACATAATTGGTCCTCAACCCAGGAAATAAAAAAGATTAACTAAAGAGCCAAATGTGCTAGCTATGTGACAGCTGCATAGCTGAATGTTCCCAGCCAAATCCTCTTTCTTTTCTTCGGACAAAATGTGATTTTGGCTATGTGGGACTTTGGAAAGCTTGATGTTGAAGAGGCATAGCAGCTCTGACAGAGAGCTGGATTTCTGCAATAGTGAAAGGCTACACAGGTGACCCTTAGGTGTTCTCTAACTTTTTGGTCCTAGAGGCACTGTTGCTCCTGCAGAGGTGGTAGGTCTAGTGAGAAGCTGAGTAGACAGCTCAATTCATTTTTTTTCCATGAAAGTTTTTTGGGTTGCACAAGCAACAGAAGCGACTATTCCTCCTGCCATGCTTAAAAAGCTCTGAATCTTCATACACGCATCAGTCATGAACTGACAGCAAAGAGCCCAAAGGATGAAGGGGAGGATGCTAGAGCATTTAGTCACTTGTATCTTTGCTGTCAGCGGAAGAGGAAAAGCTGGAAATACTCATAAGTGATTCTTTCTAAAAAGAAACCTGGTTTAACTTCTTGGAGAGACAGGCACACCAGGTATGCCTGTGCACCTCAAGAAACCTCATTTTTTTTGTCACTACCCATCCCAGAAGTAAGGAACTCTTATTTACCCTTGTTTCACTGACCTAAGACAAAAAAGTCTCAGTGATTTGACCAGTGATGCCCAAGGAAATTTATGATAGAGTGAACAGTTAAACCCAGCATCCATATCCCAGACTATCTTGTTTGCCTGTAAACAATTGTTTCTTAGTGAATTGATTAACAGGCAGAGTTCTGTTTAGCAGCCATAAAGCTGCCAGCTTAAACAAGTTAATTACAGGGACAGAGCTCCACCTGCTTTTTTCATGCCAGACATTACAAACTCTAGTAAATAGAATAAACATGTATATCTACAATTACATCCACTGATAGTGTTTTGCAAAGAGATCCAGTTCAATTTGTCTTGAGTCGGGAATGTATCTGCTTGTTAGAGGACTTGCTCTTCACCACACCCTGTTTGCTACTGTCATAAAGGTGTGACACACAAGAACAAGGTGAGAATGAGCTGAATTTCCTCTCTCTGACCTCCTAACATCATCTAACATGGGATAAAGGTTAATTAAAATCACTGCCACTTGACTGAAGTCAGTATGTAGCAGCTTCTCTAGTTAATGTTAAAACCATCAGATAAAAAAACAAACAACATTGGAGATCGGAGTTAGTAATCCACATGTGGTGGGGGTACATTTTACTTCTGAGAAAAGAAAGTAAAAAACCAAAGGACAGGAAGAAAGATTCTGTTAATTTCAAGTCTGTGACAGTGGTTGTAAAATCTCTGTGTATGTATCAGCTGAACTGTGGGGTGACCAGTGGGAAGCTGATGTGAGGTTTGCTTGTGTAGTATCCCAGTACTTTGAGCACTGGGATCTTGCTTGAAGAAGCACACAAACATCCCAGTTCTTATTAAAATCAATTGTCCAGGGGGGGAAGATGGCACCTTGTAACAAAATACCAAAGCTGGAGAAAAATGAGGAAGGAATAGCTAATGCAAACCAAAAACCAAACCGATGGCTGTTTGCTACAGGGAGAGAATTTCCCATTCAAATCACTGCAGATAATTTTACCTCAGCTCTGAGCTGTTGATAGTTAAGTAGAACAAAGCGACTTCAGTAGAAGATTAAATATCAGATTACGTCTTGATATGAAAATTATTGCAATGTTATCAGGATCACTGTGTACATTAACTCATGCTGCTGGCGAATGTTTGCACAGTAGTCAGACTTCTCCCTCACCGGCTTCACAGATTTAAACCTCTCTTATTCTTAGCCTTCCTCACAATTCCTACTGAAATATATAACATATAATTCTGGAAAGCACTTTGAAATACAAAATTAAGCCTAAATTATGCAAATCAATTAAAATTAAAGACCCCTGTCATTTTGCAAAGCTAGTAATTAAGTCTCTTTCTTCTTTTTTCTCCTCCAGACTTTGAAAATCTGTGCAAAAGTTTCAGTCAGTGGGGATCCAAGGGCTTTCAGGCAAACAGAAATCCTTAGGAAGGAGCACTTAATGTAGTTTCTTCTCCATCCTCCTTTCCCATCCCAGAAGAGACAGACCCATTCAGAACTGCATTCATCAGCTCTGGAATGAAACTGGTGGTGGTAGTTAACTGTTCTAGAGCTGTAAGAGAGGAATGGTACTGTTCTCCTTGCTGCAGGATGTGGCTATGTTTCACTCACCCGAGATATTGAGACCCTGGGAGTTTTATGAAAGCCGAAGATATTTTGCTATGATGACAACTTCTGAAAAAAGAAAATGTTCTCACAGATATGTCAAAACCAGTTTGCATGTCTCCAAGAAGAGTTAAGGAGTGATTTCAGGTTTATGTATGCTTGTTTACTCCTGCTCTTTCTCTGAAGAGATCAATTCAGACTTTTAACAAGGTGGACTTTGAATTAGAAATCACAAGATTATTTTCTATAGTGCTTCAGAAAGGAAAAAAAAGGAAACTCCAACATGTATGGAGAAATGACAAGTCGCAGTTGTCTAAAGCCTTAGGAGTTTGAGGGCTAAGTCTAGTTTGCATGTGAAAAGTTGTCACAAACATATGGTTAAAGAACTACAAATTATTTAAGGTGGCAAGAATGTCAGCACCATTATAGTCTTGAGAGGTAAATGGCTGCATATCCATTTTGGGATATAGTCAACGTGCAAATTCTTCTGAACAGAATCAAGAATTTAACAAAGTTACTGATTCAGGATGGGGCTTAACTTACAGGTTTGGTAGCTTTTCCATCTCTGTTTCCACAATTTGTTGCTTATTCAAAAATCTCTCTATATTCACATTATGTCCTTTCCACTGCAAAGTCTGAGTGTTTCATAAGAGTGTGTCAGTCTCAGTTTATTCTTCTTAATGTCCAATCACATCCACTCAATTCTCTTGTATTTGTTTCTTCTCTTCTTTGACAGTCCAACAGATATTTTTTTTCTCCCTCTCTTTGTCAGCTTCTATGTTTGGGATTATTCTGATCTTATAGTGCCTTAGTCCAAGATTCTTTACAGGCATGCATTGAGATTTTTATTCGTAATGTGTTCTTAGCCTTTCTGGTCCCTCTTCATGAGGCCAGACCTGGGTGTTGACACCTTCACAGTAAATTAAATCTATTAAAGTTGGGTATTGATGCTCTGTCAAAAGAACAATTGTTTCCTGGAAAGGAATTTATCCTGAACTACAGCATTTGAAGGTTTTGGGAGGGCTTCCTGTAATACTTTTTATCATAAATCGCCTTTTTTTTTTTCCTAGTTCTCCTTTTTTACCTCTGGTCAATAGGTATTTATTTAAATGGAAATTAAATCAGATTCTGCCTCCTCTCTGTTGGCTGCCTCACAAAAGCAACTCTGTCAAAATTCATTTGGCAACCCAAACTATCCCCTATGTGGTCATCATCAGAACTACTCAAATTTGCTTTTAAGCCTGCAAAATGAAAACATGGAATATATTACTTTTTCAAAAAAACCCCCCAAACATTATCTTGGATCTGGTTTCTACTCTTAAATCCTGCCTTATTCACATACATAGAAAACATGTTGTTCCACTGAAAACTCATGTACTTAGTGCACCATGTGTGCTGCATAGGTAACCAGATTTAAATGGAAAACATAAATTACTTGATCAACCACAGAAGACTTTAATAAATCTGGGTTCAACTCTGACTTGGCAATAGATTTCATTTTGTGGCCTTGGATGACTCCCTTGCTTTGTCAACTTCTACTCCTCTGCAAGAGACAGTTTTGTTGCCAAAGGTTTGCTACCTTCCCACAGCATTGTAAATAAAAAGCACCACTGAAAAAGAGACTTTGAGGTATTTCTGTGAGCAGTGACTATCTAATTAGGCAGATAGGTGAAGTTAATATTAATTTGCCATTAATCAATGGCGTACTGATACTTCTAGAAATCTCAGTGCCTGTAATCCAGCATAGCTCATAAAAAAAAGATTAAAGTCCCACAGTGAATCATGGAGAGCCTGTGCTTCTTTATCCTGCTTATTTCTAAGAGTCATCCTTCTCATCACTGCATGATTTAAAAGAAAAATTGGCACACATGGTGGTTGGTTCAGATAAAGGTATGCTAATCACTGACTAGTTTCAGTTTGTAAAAGCTGTTAGAAATTTCATCCCTGGTATGTGGCTTTGGAAATGAGGATGATTTAATTGCAGGTGGGGCGCAGAAATTCTAATGAAAGCAAACCACATTCTTAGGTAACAAAGGACAAATTACAAAGGATTTTTTTTTCTTTTTTCCAGTGGAAGATGAGGTCATAGTTAGGAGAAAAATGGCTCTCAGAGATAGATGTCTGCAGTAATAGACTGGGCGCTTATCAGAATGCCAAGCTGCAGCAATGGGGATTTTTGAAGTAAGTGTATGGTTGAGATGCTTGTCCAAATGCTGAGTGAGAAAGCAACCTCTTGTTGAATAACGTCAGTACCATTTTAAGTGAAATAAATCTAGCTCTGGTTAGAAGCTAGAACTTCAGGTTTTCCCTATGAAAACAGTTCTCCAGTTCTTTTGATGAGGACTACGACAGGAGCATCTAAAAATAGTGGAGTAAGATGAGAAGTAAAAGGGCAAAACATCCCTTGAGTATGGAACTTCTAGTATGTCTTGGGTTTCTGTCCTTTTAAGATGGGGATGGTTTCTTACACTCTTTAAAGCACACTGTCAACAGAAATGAACCACTATCACTTTTATGATTAATCCTATAAAGATCCATTAAGAAACAGGCTAAAGTGACAATCTTAGTCTCCTATTTAAAATTTGCGTGCAAATGCTATTGTGCCTGTACGTGTGCATATAAATATTATTATTCTTGGGCTGATTTGCAGTTTATTGCATGGAAAAAGCTAACACACAAATGTTATTGACATTTACTAAACTTTCTTCACAGAGATAAGGAAGTTCTTATTTCACCCTTGACTGAGAGAAGCTCTTTATTCCATCAGCCTCACTGATTTTATGCTGAAATTCCACAGGCCAGTTGTATCCTCAGCAGACATCAGCCTGACCTGCTCCATTGCATCCCCAAAGTGCTGTCAAACTGATGGCTGTTACTGAGTTTCTGAAAAATTCGAAAATATGCTCCTGGAGATTATTGTAATTTATGTGGGCTGCACTTTCTAATCCCTGTCTAATCCCAGATGAGAAGTTGCTCTTTCCAAGGTACATCCCTTACATCACACTGTGCCTGGGAGCCATCTGCTGTTGATGGCTGGGATGCCCAGTTGACACCTTTACATTTCCACTTTAAAGAGACAGCATTAGCCTGCGATTTCACCTGAGTTTTCTTTCCTGTTTGTCATGTCAGCTGTGGCCTTCCCCATTTCATCTCCACATGCCTTTGTCTTTAGCTACTTCTAAATGGGCATAAAATACTGGCTTTGCTCGTAAAACGCACTCAGTGCTACAGATGAAAATATTTTGTTGCTTTCTACATGGTTATTTTGCAATTGGTTGCTTTTTGTTTAATATTTTTGTCTCTATTAAGTGAACATGATTTCTGATATTATTTTTTTATCTTCCTTATGATTCTGGAGAACCTCTTTAACTCAGTAAATTATTTCCTGCTCTTCAAGGAGGTGTTAGTGTACCAGAGACTAAATGCACATTTGGGCGTGCATGCATCTGAAAAAAGGCTGTGAGTGCTTACTGCACCAGACTTGAAGCAATAAGCTTCAAACCTCTTCTCCAAACCAAACCAAATTCAAGGAAGAGAGAGAGAGGAAGGGTGATACCTTATTTTAAGGTGACATTCTTTATGTGTGCGCCTGTAAAGACATCTGAACATGGAACTGCTCAGAAGCCATTTCTGTAACTGTACAAGCTTTGCTTAACTTGTAACCAGGAAGATCAACACTTGAACTTTAATTTATGATACTCTTTGAGTTAGTGTCACTAGTGAGGTCTTAATTTTAAGGTAATTTAGAAAATTTTTCTAAAATGTTGTGATTTCTGGTTGCATTTACAGTCTTTAAAATAACTACATTGCAGGAAAGAAAAAGACACAGCCTTTACAAAAGGACAAGCTGCTAAATCAGTCACTTCAACAATTAGGATATTATAAAATTTAACTTTTTCAAAGGTGTCTAACTTACCCAGTGCCAGATGAATTTTCTTGGGGGCGACAAAAACCCCATTCTGTAGTAATTCGAAACTGTAAATTTTAAAGTTTTATTCCAAATCAAGGGGCAGGAATGGAACTTCTTCTGAAATCTTATGAGAAATTACCAACATATTTTAACCTGTGTTTTAGAATAATTCTCAGCTGAAATAATTAAAGTGTAAACTGTGATCCACATAGGAAGTGAAACATAGATTTAGAAGAAACATAAAGATTTTAGTTATAGGCTAGCTGTGTTGAAATTAGTTAGAATAGGAAGGAATTTGGGCCCAGGTAGAGTTAATTAAAATAGTTAGGAGAGCTGGACCTCAAATGGGTTTTAAGATGTTAGTAACTGATTACCAAATAACTGATGATCTGTCATTTGTATGTTTGTTTAGCTGTGCTTAGAACGAGGAACAGAAACATTGATAAGCTGGTGTAGGGAACAAGGACAATTACCAATTTCCTCCCTTGGTGGGAACCTGTTCAAAAGTCACACAAGAGGAAACTTGTAATCATTAAATCACTAAAGTAATTAGGATTGTGAAAGTTCAGAGAGGCAAAAATATCAAAATGAGGAAGATGAGTTACTTCATCTTTTTAGGACCACTGACCCAATTCAAGACCACCGACTCCATTCAGGACACACACTACGCATGCTTAATGACATTTAAGCTCATTTCCATACGAAGCGGAGAATGGGAGGTGTTAATGTTATGAATATGCATTTGTATTTTGGATATTCATAATTTCTGTTAATAAAAAGCTTTGTGTTTGCTTGGATCGGGGCCCTGCATCTTAGGGAGCTATCCTGCACAGTGCCTGGCGCCAAATAAAACATTCACTTTCTAACTCTAAACTGTTAGAGAGTCTTTGTCCGTCTCAGTTGGATATCGATATTAGATCGATATTCAGATTTTTGGTAAATCAGAAGTTCAGACCGTAGTCAAAGTAAAAAATTAATATTCAAACCCTAGAAATTTCTTTCCTGGGAAATTATTCAATTTTGAAATTCCCTCTTCTCTCCCAGTGATAGTAAATGTTTCTACTCTAAGGTTCAGATTAAAAGCAAATTATAAAATATTTTGGTTTAGAAATATTTAGATGATGTTACTGAAACCTTAATTTTGATAACATTCAAGTGTCCCTTTCCATTTTATCATTGAAAATGTTGTGTATTTCTATTTCTCTTGACACTAATCCATCCCCCCACAGGGAAGATATGTTAGCTTTCTTATGCTCACAGACATAGCTGATATCCCTTTAGAAGTTCTTATTGTTGTCCTTCATGTTCCTCATCAGATTAAATTCTAGTTGTGCTTTGGCTTTCCTGATCCCAGCCATCCCTGCATGCTCTGACAGAGCCATGACATTCCTGTCAGGGCATCTGACTCTGCTTCCACCTTCTGTACCTTTCCATTTTATGTTTCAGTTTAGTCAGGAGCTGCTTGCTCATCCGTGGAGGTCTCCAGCCACCTGTGCTCCATTTGCTGCTCATTGGGATGGACCATTCTTGAGCTTGGAGGAACTGATCCTTGAAGACCATCCAGCACTCCTGGACCTTTCTTCTCTCTAGGACAGTCTCCATGGTATTCTTCCCGCAGGACCCTGAATAGGCCAAAGTCTGCTCTCCTGAGGAGAACCAGCATACAATTAGATTTTTGCTATTAACACTGTTTTTAAACATAAAATCTTGTCTGGAATGTATTCTTTATAGTCAATCAAACATTACATTTCCCTTTTCAAAAAATGTTAATTTGCCCATTATGTTGGGGAAATGTTTTTGTTTTGCATATCATTATAATTATAAAAATAAATTTGGCAAGGTAAAATTGCAGGTGTTAGATTATGTGGTTCGGGTGAAACAACCCAGTAGTTTCCACCAAATATGGACTGAGAAATATTTTTATTTATGTAGAAACTCTTTTTGACTTATAAAAATTTCAGTTAAATTTTATTGCCTGTATCTGTTAGCTACATCTTTTTCTTCACATAAATATATTTCTTTGGCGTCTGATGGAATGGAATCCAGTTACAGGTGGATGGAATTTGAATGGATTTGGATGGAATTCCACAGCAACCGTCAGGTTAGATGATTCTGTAACAAATATCTGAGCCAATTTTTTTTTCAATTGTGGTGATCTGTTTACCCATTCCTTTTCTAATCCCACATTGTTCCTTGCCCTTATCCCTGGCCACTCCCTCGGGCTCTCCCTATTGTTTCCTGTACCCCAACTCCACCCATGTACCGCCCCTGAGCCCCTGAGAAAAAGCCCCTGCACCTGGATCACGAGGTCTCTCTGCCTCTGGGGGTTGCTGGGATGAGATGTGATTAAAAGTCTTCTTAAACCCTCATGCGAGACCCTTCTCACCTCCTTTGCCATCACTGGTGGTAAGGGTGACAGCTGCTGGTGCAAATCCGCGGAGCCGTCTGAAATGGACTGCGGGAGGGCGACAATGGTCACGCTGTCCTAAGCAGCTCTGCTGAGCTCTCAGGGAAAGCTGCAGCTTGCTAAACCAAACCTAGCACTACAACATTCAACCTCTCCAAACTTGGAAGCCTGGGAAACAAGGTTCAGAAAGGTTTTGTATCAAAAATCTTTTATCATTATGGCTGCCATCTTTCCCAGTGCCTCTTGTCATTTGCAGAGAGATTATGCCTGATGTGGAATCTCCTGCAGAAGTCAAACAAAAAGTCAGGCTGCAAGGTATGTGAGGAAAGGTAAGAAATTCAAAAAATCAAAGGGAAGGTGAGCATGGGGCCAGGCATGAAAGAGAATGGAAATACCACTAGACGTGTGTATTGAGGTGGTCGAAGGTAACTAAGCAAATTAATTGGAATATACTATCAGTGGGCTATGTATTTTCTTAGAAATGCTGCTATTTTACCCTTTTGCCCCTTTAGACTGATTAAGTGATAATCACATTTCTGGTTCTTATGCTGGAAACTGGGAATAGAAGAATATGTGTCAGAAATGAGGATAGAAAGAAAGGAAGTGGAGATAAAGACTCCTTATGAAGGCTAAACTTTGAGGAAAAGCAGAGTCAATAATTCTGTAGACATTAAAAAAAATATATATATATTTGAGGCATTTCTTTTTATACAGTTTTTGCTACATTGTTGTGTCCCTGCCTTTTTTTTTTTAAATTAGCCTATTTAACATGATAAATACAACTTGGAGGTATCTATAAAAACTCTTCTCTTATGAGGTATTATTTCTTCTTGAAAAATTGTATGAGATCTTGGACTCAGAAGAGGAGATCGTGTTCAGTGGTGGAATTATCTGAACTGTCTTTATTAAAGCACGGCCAGCAGGACCAGGGCAGCGATTATCCCCCTGTGCTCACCATTGTTGAGGCCACACCTCAAGTTCTCTGTCCAGTTCTGGGTCCTTCACTTTAAAAAGGATGAGCATGCCCAGTGAAGGACAACAAGGCTTGTGAAAGGTCTCAAAAACATGTCATGTGAGGAAGAGCTGGGGGAGCTGGGTTTACTTAGTCATGAGGAGAGGAGACTTGGGGGGGACCTCATCACTCTCTACAACTCCCTGGAATGAGGGTGTAGTGAGGTGGGGGCTGGTCTCTTCTATTGTGCCTGCAGTAAGAGAACCAGAGGAAATGGCCTTAAACTGAGACAAGGGAGACTCAGATCAGATACTAGGAGAAAAAAATTTCACAATTAGGGTGGTCAGGCATTGGAAAGGGTTGCTTAGGGAGGTGGTGGTGTCACCATCCCTAGAGGTGCCTAAGAGGCCCCTGGATCTGGCACCGGATGATGTGGTTTTAGAGATTTGGGGGTTACAGGGGTAGAGCTGGGTTGATGGTTGGACTCGATGATCTTAAAGGTCTCTTCCAACCTTGATGATTCTATGATCTATGATGCTGCCAGGGTGGGGCATCCCCAACATCCTGGGCAACCTATTCCACTGTCTCACCACCCTCAATCACCTCTCTCAACCTTATGTGAGACATTATCCTTACTCAGCTGTGTCTATGACTATAGGTCAAATACTGACATCGCAAACCAACACAATAACTCAACATGTCCTATTCCTTGATAATCTCTGGATGATAATGTAATAATTTTGGTTTCCAAGAGATGTCTTACTTTATTTACTCCTTTCCACTTTGTGATGTATACTTAGCCAAAGTCAATATCTATGATCAGGAGATGACTGGATATTTGACATCCCTTTGTCTACAGAATTGTCTTTCTACTGCTTAATATATTCAGTGGCACATTTCATATATGGCATATTTCTTCCACAGATACAGTGGTTTATGCATGTGTCTGGGAATTGTGTTTCCCTTTGATTTATTAACTAAGCGCAAAGGCTTTGTCCTGTTATTGCTATCTTTATTCACACAAGTCTTGGCACGTTTCAGCAATTCCAGCTACAGCTCATTTAGGGCTGCTTTCTTTTGAGCCTTGTTTGTTTCACCTAATTACTTTTGCAATAACTATTTTTAGGTTTTTGACATTCATTTGTACTGGGGTAGTTTATTCTTTATGTGTTTTTATATCCTGGGTTGGTCTCCTAAGTGCATCTCCTCAGCTGTGCATTTAGTTTGTTCTTGAGTAATTACAGGAGACCTTCCTGAGAGGAATGAAAACATAAACATATGGGTGGCATGTGAGTGGCATCTGAATGATGTGAGTGACTAGAATATACCTGTAAGGGTGGTAAACCCAGGTGAACATCTGTATGTTCAGATCTTGCTGCTATAATTCTCACTCCTGCATCATATCAAGAGATTGGACTGGAGGATGCCTTGAGTTTTATTGTAAGCCTACTTTTTGTCACTGTCAATAATTTGCCAAAATTTAAGACAAACAACCATAATGAAAAGCTGATTTCACAGCTTGCTTTCCTAATGGCCATATAAAATGAATTCTTCTACTGGCTCTTAGATCCATCACTGTTGATTTTCAGTTCTCCGAACTCCTCACATGTGTCTCTAGTTAAGAGAATAAAGCAACTAGGGAATCAATTAATGATATTCACAGCCAGCCAAAGCCCAGAACTGTTTTCTCACAGCTCCGTTGAAGTGCCAGTGATGGCACCACACTTAGATTGTGTAGGTTTTGTTTGTTAATGTCAGTAAAGCCCTCCAAAAATCCTGTGCAATGAATGACAGATATGATATCTGAAGGCAGATATAAAACATTTTGTGCCTTAGCAACATGACATGGGATCTGGATTCTGAGCCCAGCTTACTCCAATAAAGTTCAGGGTTTTCATAGTCAGGCATAGATTCAGGCTTGTCTTTCTCATCAAGAGAATACCAGGGAAATACCATTTACTATGCGTGGGCCTTGTTTCTCCTGCAAACCCACAGTCACTTCAAAGTTTGCTGCCTTTTGGTGGAAAAGTTAGGTAATTAAAACATTAATGAACCCTTAGACAGTGCTTTTGTGTGTTTGTATATTTTGTACACAGTCACAAAGAGCATCAACATACTGTCTTGAGAACATGATACTCCAGATAGCCAAGCACACAGCTCTTATCAGCTCAATTGTTGGTTTGAACCTGCATCCCACTAAATGCTATTTGTATATTGACTGTACTTCTTAGAGGACTATTTCTTTTGTATTTGCTGTAGCTTCCACTATCTCTTAGACATTTTTCAAATATGAAAGATGTTCCCCTAAAGAACATCTAGTATAAAGGATGAAATTGTCAATAAGTAGAGCCTGGTGGCTGCCAATATCCCTGAGTGCTCAAGAGGGAGAATGACTTTGGTGCTGCAATGGACAGATGCAGAGAGCAGCAAAGCCCCCATGCGGAAACAGCATCATTTGTCTGTCTGCTTGTCAGCTTTCTGGTAAGTAGAAATCAAATGCTTTTATCACCTGAATGTACATGTGAATTTGGTAATGTTTGCAACTAATTAAAAATATTCTCAACAATTTTCTAGTGGTAGCTCAGATTGACAATTATGGCCAGAGGCCTCTTACACAATGTGCCAGGCAAAGAGAAAAATGGAATAGTCAGAGAAAGAAGCTGCTAGAAAAGGATTTCTGCAGGTGATTAACCTAATGAGCATGAGGATTTTCATATAAACTGTCATCTTATTCTGGTGCTAGTACTTGGAGCTCATGACTGATTCTTGCAATTCTGCTCCTGGCTTTCATACGTGTGGTTGTATTTCTTTAATGTTGGGCAGCATTTTTGGTTTTGTTTGATTTTTTTTTTTGGCTTGGCTGACTTCTTTGCAAATTACAGTAGTATTCACTTACCTTACAGAGTTACTGTAAACCTTAATTAAGCTCCCCCTGAGCAGCTTGGAGAGGGCTGGACAAAAGCTGCTGTCGAGGTGACAGCAATTTTCTGGGACCAAGCAGTGTTGAGCAGCATGGGGTCTTTAATATCCCAGCTCTTACCTGCTGCTGTGTCAGACAAAAGGATGAGGTATTAGTTTGGTAGATTAAGAGGTAGCTAGAAAAACTAGACACTTTTTCAGATTTTTTTTTTTATAAATAGGAACTTGACAAAATTGATTTGTTGAGTTGTAACTATGCATGCATTTGGCTATAGCTGGAAGATTCAAGCTTCATTAAAAGAATAATTAAAGAGAAAGAGTCCATTCAAAAACTAATGAGAGCATTTCCCTTTGTCCTTTCTAGAAGTGAACTGTTTTCTTTTGTGAATGCCAGCCTGTTTTGTTACAACAAACTAAAAAGTATGCCTTCACTTTTCAGTTTGAACCAACATTTTTCATTTTAACATTAACATTGTACACCACAAACACAAGTCAAAACTATCAGTTGCAAGTCTACAAGGACTTTAAATGAATGTCAGACCCTTGTGATCTCAGAGCGTGAGAGAGGCTTCACTCCAAGATTTATACACCCTTCCCAGCAGGTGGAAATAAAACTAACCTCACAAGGGGTAGTTTTAGTACCCTAAATGAACTTGAGATAAGCAGCAGTTGAGGGAAGCTAAATCAGTGGTAACATGTCCATGTTAATCTTCAGCAGCTCCAAAACAAGCAGACTCTGCTTCATCCCCATCCCCACTGCCAGTGCTGGGTGTCACTGTCACCTTTGCTCTTGTGCCTCAGTTAGCAACGTTCAGCCTCGTGGTGATCAGAGTGGGGAAGAGCTTCACTGACCTTTGTTTTTCATTTGCAGGTTTGGATTTCACTTGAATCCACTGCTTTGTGTGGTTTTCTATCTGGCTGGATGAAGAGAGGAGGTTGGATCAGTTGGCAACAGTCACATTCTCCTTTTCAGCAAATCCCTGAAGCAGTGATGGCCTAAAAGGTCAGTAAAACCATCAAGTAAAATACTTCCAAATTGAGTTTTACATCAAAGACATTCAGGAACAAAGATTGGAATGTCATGGGGCACAGTAGATGTGGGTTATATTTTGGGTGTGGTAATTCATAAATAACATGCTATCCCCTGCAAGCTCTGCAAGTTAATTCAGGATTGCTAACATGGGTTTCTGTATAGAAGACACTCTTCCCTAATGCTTAGCATTGGCCATGGCATATAACTCTGGAGGGAGCCCAAAGAAGGCCCACAAAGATGGTGAGAGGGATGGTACCTTGCTCAGAGGGTGGTGAAGCACTGGAACAGGTTCCTCAGGGGGGCTGTGGATACTCCATCCCTGGAAGTGTTCAAGGCCAGGGTGGATGGGGCCCTGAACAGCCTGGGCTGGTGGGAGGTGTCCCTGCTCATGGCATGGGGTAGGGACAAGATGATCTTTGGGTCCCTTCCAACCCAAAAAATTCTATGATTCTGTGATAACAATGGAAAAAGGATATGGATGCTGAGGATCTCCAACAGAGGTATAAAATGTACATTAAAAATAAGATCATTAAATTATCATCAATTAATGTATATATAATAGCTTGATAACATTACTCATTTCAACTGTTAATTTTATTTTAAAAATAAATAAATAAATGAATTTTATTTATTTGTTGTGGACTCCTTATCCTTCAAGATTTCAAGGCCAGGTTGGATGGGGATTTGAGTAACCATGGGGATCTGAATAAATCCATGGCAGGGTGTTTGGAACAAAATGACCTTTAAGGTCCCTTCCAAACCTAACCATTCTAGGGTTCTATGATTCTATTTACAATTGGGCTGGAGAAAAAAAAAATGGTACATTTTAGCATTCAGTTTTAAACAAAAATTAAAGATTTCAGAAATAAGCAATACTATGTCAGTCCTTCCAGCTCAACTGCCAAAGTATATGATGTTGAGGAAAACAACCAAAATTATAAGATTCTAAGCAATCATCCAAGGTTTTTTTTTCCTAAGTTGTGTTATGTCCAACCCAGTCACAATCTTGCAAAGTCACACTGTTTCTGGAGGAAATAACAAAACCTCCACCTTGCTTTTCAGAAAACTGTAATTGTGAGGATTTAGTATTATTTAGGATCAGTAGCAAAGCAAAGGAACAAAGTAATTGAATGTTTTGCTTGAAAACAGAGATTTAAATTCCTCTGTCCTTTATCTTGAGCCCTGTAAAGCTTATTGAATCATTGAGATACAAACTCTGGGTTTTTTGTTTTGTTAGATGCAGGTCTTTTGATTCTGCTGTGACAGGACAGTTTGTCCTAAAGTGAGAGGCAGATGTAGAAAGAGGAAAGACAAAATGGAAGCAATATGTCATTAAGTGAACGATTCCATAAAATTTAATGGAGATGTCAGAAAAGACAGAAAATATGGAGAAAATTAGTCATTGTCTAGCTAGATAATCAAAGTATCTCTTACTAAAGTAAAACACTTACTTTTCTGAAGAAGTGAAATTGGCTTCCAAATACTGAGAGCATCAAACACTCCTCTAATCAATTTAGAAGCCAACAAATAAGAATGACTGTATTATGAAAATCCAGTTGAAGCTGTAGAAATTGAATTATTAGAAATGTTTGTAGTTTAAAACTAGATTTTGAAAGGACCTCAAGCTTAAGTCAGCCTTCAGTTCATATCCCTTTTAGTAGGAGAACAGCATTTTGAAAAAGGCACACATCAGGTGTCTTTAACAGCTGTGAGGTGCTCTTTATGTGTGGTCTGTCCTTCACGGTAAGGGGTTATACAAAGAACCACTTCCCAAAGAGATGCTGGAAGGCACTGATACTTAGAGATGTGATTATGTCTTGCACAGCAAATTGTTCTTATTGGTCTTCCTGCTTGCACTGGGGGTGAAACAGGCAGTGTTTAGCATCATTTGGAGGATGCAGAATATTTTCTTCTCTCTCTTCATATAGGCAGATGCCCTACGTGTGGAGTAAACCAAACTCTCCTTCTATCTACTTATCACTCCTGCACTTACTGACCTAGCTCCTGACATGGTGTTAGTCACACCATCCTACAGCTTTCCCAAATACCAGGCAGCAATTCTGATCACCTTCCTGTATCCACAGTGTGCTAAAGACAAAAAACCCAAAGCATGAAAGTGTTCAGCATTGATGTCTGGAAGCCCTCCTCATCCCTTCTTATTGTCTGAGCAGCAAGGTAAGAATACAGCACACTGTAGCACCAGTAACTCAGGTAATTCTTTTTATAAGACTTGAGCACATGAAAAAGATTACATTCCTCATGTAAAAATACAGAAGTTAGTGAAGCCATCACAGAAAACAGGTTTATTGAGCTGCATCAATTTTGCAAGACTAGGTCCAAAAAGCAAAAATATGGATAGACACAGATATTCTCAGCAGGAAGGGACTAGAAACTCTGGAGCAATATAAATTAAAATAACTTCTGCTTTAGCAGTCAGCTAGCCAGGTGTCACTACTAACACAGAATGGAGAACTCCCATAAAGAAATTATATTGAAGAGAAAGAAACTCTGAAATAAAACTGCTGCAGAGTCTTTACAAAGAAAGGGCTTTCTGACAGCTTTGCACTCTCTGGCTTCATTATGAAATATATAATTGGTGTGATAGGAATAATTTATTTGTTTGCATCTTAGGTTTAATGAGTGGCACAGGGTTAATAAAGACAAGAAAAGCAAGACACCAAACCCCAAGCTGCTGCAGATGATGTGTCCTGTACAGCTCCTGGTGGGTCTGCAACTTGTCAGGAGCAGTGGGAAAAGAGGATTTTATTAGTGAACACGAAGTCAATATTGCTCTCTTTTCATCCAATTATAGTCAGTAAAATTGTCAGGGTTATGGATGTTTGAAGACACATCTGGTGCTTTGACTTCTTCAAGGAGAAAATTTTTCCTGACTTACACTTCCATTCTTGTCAGGTCATCTGAATTATTCAGCACTGGCAGTGATATGAGTGGAGCAGGACTCAGAGCCTGTGAGTGACATTTTTGGAATATTCAACCTGTATTAATGTCTGAACAGTTTCATGCTTGGGAGCAGTCTTATTCCAGCTTGCTCCAGTAGTACAGGTCAAAAAGCATAAATTGTCCTCTTTGCTAGTGTAGTACATTTTGTTTGAGGTTCTCAAACAGCTCTGCAAATCTTAAGAAGTTTCGCAACCCTTCTTAATTCCTGAGAAAGCTGTGAGGAAAAAAATAGAAGCCAACATACTCAGACGTTTCTACTAGTTTTGATTACAGTTTTTAGGGTATTTTTGGGGGGTCTTTGTTTGTTTGTTTGCTGAGGAATTTTTTTTTGTATGCCAAATAGAGCTGAGGCTTGGTTACTCTTCTGTGCCGCAGGATCACCGGGGGGTCTCAGCACGTGCCCAATTCCGCATGCTTTGGCCTTGAGTGCAGAGTCTGTGCTGCACACAGACTGGTTGTCCTGACATGCTTAATCATCTCAATGGGGTTTAAGAGCGGCTCAGGCTGCTACACAAACAGATGAGCAAGTAGTTTGTAACCGCTTCAAGGTGGTACCCTGGAGAGATCTTGCATTTGTGTTTGAGATTCCTTGAAGGAAAAGGTTGAGAGCTTATTAAGCCAACAGAGCAAGCTGGAAACACATAGGATTAACCTGACGGTAATGCATGAAGTAATACAGAACGCTGCAAGATTTGTTCTAATCAAATTCCTGGAAAATCAACCGTGATCTGAAGCCCACAGCGTGGGGACTTCTGGGAACAGTTTGGTATGGGTCACTATGATGTCGTCCTAAATGGAAAAAGTTTCCTGGACTGCAGCAATATCTGTTCTGGCTCCCCATTCCTAACCCCCAACTGAAAAATGACTTATTGGCCAGCTTCGCTTGTGAATAGAAATTTCTTTTCATGATGTAATCTCATTCTCATACCCCCATGACTGACTTTTGAATCTCTTTTATGGGTAATTAACATTATCCTCTATCGTCCAAATACTGATAGCTTTCATTGATCCACCACCTTTGGGCAGTGTGATAATCATTTTATGGTCCTGGTTGCCAGGCCAGACTTAAAAAAAGAAATTGAAAAAAAATCCCTTGGTCTGTTTTATTCAAGGACATGTTCTCATTGCAGGACTAATTTGAACAGACTGAGATAAGAATTACACTTTTTTTAAGGAGTCAGTGAGAAATTGCCATTTGCAGCTCGTGCTTTCCTGATATCTGAATCTCATTGTGCCTGTGGATATCATGATCTGATACTCACAGATCCTGCTGAGTAGTAGAGTCTGACTACATGACTACATGTGATTGAATCACTGTTGAGATGTGGTTTCATGTCAGTCTAGACTTAGTTTGGCTGGGGTTTCTCCATTATTTATTTATTTATATATCTGCTCCTTTTCCGTAAATGGTCATCATATTCTGTTACTACTGGTTAATATAAAATGTGAAAATATATTTGAATTTCTTGATGGGAGAAATACAATTGCTATATGTGATTTCACTTTCATTAAATGATGCCAAACCCCTGGTATTAGGAAGAAGTTCACTGGAAGACAGACTAATGGCCGCAAAACAGTTCTTCTTTAGGCAATATTGTCATAGCTGGAATAAATTGGTACCTTCATATGGTCACAGTGCCCACTGCGACCATTTGAAAGGAGCTTACTGAAGATTTCTTGTTCTTCAGACTGTGCCAGTACTACCAGAACCGTTTGTGTTCGCTCGCCATCTAACTAAATTTATGAAGTTTGGGTAAAAAGACAAGCAGTCATTTTTGCTGTGTTATGGCCACGCAGTCTGTTTCACTTGTCTAAGACTGTTGCCTAAGGTAGGGCATTGAATCAATTGTGTATTTTGTTGATACAGAGGATTCATAAGATTTTGATGACTTTGTGCTAACTGTGTTGTCGCTCTTTCTTGGCCCATTTGAGACATACTGGGTTACTTGTAGAAGAATGTGTCTTATCTCAGGTGGCAGCTAGTAGCAATTAGCTTTCCCTTGGCTGAGATCACTGCCCTCAGAAATGGAGAAGTGCATTTCACTGAGCAGGGGAAATTGAGTTTTTTGACAGCCAGTTTTGGTTGTGATAACCACAGACCAGACCGAGATGCCCCAGTGCAATTACAAGGTAATTTGCTTCAGGCCTTATAGCTTGCTGAGTTTTTCAAATGTCAAAAAAAAGTGAGTAAAAAACAATGTGTTAGTCCTAAAAGCATTAAGTTATTGGGATTGTTAGTGTTGCTACTGCTGTATGCTGTTACTTACGTAGATGAAGGTGCACATTTGCGACTTACGCCATGTAGTCTCATCACAATCAATCTGCATCTCTTACAGCATTCACTCAGGAATTTCTGCATCACTGTGGAAAATGAAGTCACCTCTTTCTTGATAAATGTACTCTGAAGACATGCCAGGGGATACTGTTGGTACAACGTCAAGAGTAAGTGCTTTTCCATGTAACAAATCCGTGGGACTCCGACCAATGAATACTGCAGGTACAAGGAGTTTAGATGGGCTCAATGAAAGATGGGAGAGGAGCTTGGCAGAGATATTCATTGGTGTTGCTACATAAACAAAATACAAAATGGAAGAAATCCATTCACAAGTATTAGAGTAGAAAATATTATACTTGCTCATCCTGTTCTTGCTTCTCCTAGGTTTCCACTAGTGACCACTGTTGAAGACAGAAGTCTGGGCTAAGAGTGCTCTGAATCCAGGATATAGCCTTATGTTCCTTCTAGCTCCAGTCTGCCCTGTCCTGTCCTGTTCAATACATACCCGATCTTGCTCCACCCAGCCTACATTTTAGAATTCTTCAATTTTTCCAGCACAGGAATTTTGCTAAGCTCTTCCTGTAACTTGAGTGTCAGTTGAGGCTCTCCATATCAATATTATCTTGCACTTTGTTTAACGATGGGACCTTTCTTTTACTTTTTACTCCTGTTTCAACCATTCTTACCAACATGCCACTGTTTTGTGCTTTATCCATCCATGTAGTGTCTACTCTTTAGTCATTTTTTTTTCCCTTTTTCGGGAATTCTCTAAGAACTTGCTTGTTGAACACCAAAGATTATTTTCTTTCCCATAGTTATGACTTCTGAATTTTGTCTTGAACCTGCTAGTAACTCATATATTTTTTAAATTATTTTGTGAAAAAAAAATTTGGTAAATTACTCTGTCGTCAAAATACATTTTATGAGTTTGGGCACTTGTAAATCACTGATCTGCCTCCACATTGCATGCACACTGCTAGAGCTGCAGCGTCTAGAAGTTAATGTTCTAGACAGACTTTGTACAGGAGAGTAGGATTACGTCGATCACATGTTCAGATTGAGGCCCATGAGCAAGTTACAAGAATAAGGTTGGTATTACAGAACCATTTAGGTTGGAAAAGGCCTCTGATATTGAGTCCGGTCTTTGATCATCACCTTGTCAACTAGACCATAGGACTAAGTGCCATGTCCAGTTGTTTCTTGAGCACCTCCAGGAATGATGACTCCACTGCCTCACAGGACAGTCAGTCCCAATCCTTGACAACCCTTTCATCCTCCTGATGTCCAACCTGAACCTCCCCTGGTGCACCTTGAAGCTGTGTCCTCTCATCCCCTTGCTGGTTGCATGGGAGAAGAAGTCAATCCCCAGCTGGCTGCAGCCTCCTTTCAAGGAGGTGTAGAGAGTGACAAGGTCTTCCCTGAGCCTCCTCTTCTCCAGACTAAACACCCCAGCTCCCTCAGCCATTCCTCACAGGACTTGTGCTCCAGACCTTTCACCAGCTCCACTGCACCTCTCTGGACACACTCCAGCACCTCAAGGTCTTTCTTGCAGTGAGGAGTCCAGAACTGGACACAGCACTCGAGGTGTGGCCTCGCCAGTGCCAAGTAGAGAGGCATAATAGTTTCCCTGGTCCTGCTGGTCACACTATTTTTTATATAAACCAGGATGCCATTGGCCTTCTTGGCCACCTGGGCGCATGCTGGCTCATGCTCAGCTGCTGTCAAGCAGCACCCCGGGTTCTTTTCTGATGGGCAGCTTTCCAGCCACTCTTCCCCCAGACTCTAGCATGGGGTGATGTGGTTCCTGTGCAGGACCTGGCACTTGGCCTTGTTGAACCTCATACCATTGATCTCGGCTCATAAATCCAGGTCCCTCTGCAGAGCTCTCCTGTACTCCAGCAGAAAAACACTCCCATCCCACTTGGTGTCAGCCACAAATATACTGAGGGAACATTTGGTCTCCTCCTCCAGATCATCAATAAATATATTAAACAGGACTGGTCCCAGTAATCAGTGGTCTTAAAACTCAAGTACTGGATCAGCCCACAGAAGTGACTGGGCCAGTTTGATGCTATAGGAATATAAAATCTGACAGTTTTATTTATCAGGAAAAACATTTTTGCAGAGTGGAACTGGTTTAGGTCAGAGCAATTCTCAGCAAAAGTAAGAGGGACAATGATGTCTCTCTTCTGGTCTAGAATGTGCAGCCATAACATTGGTGAATATTTGGACAATGCAAGTGATCTCACAGGTGCCAGTAGCCCTTGAAAATGAAAAAGGTTGTACAGATCAGTTCTTAGACTCGTAACAGCCTCCCAGTGTGCCGCTCACATCCTCTATACTTAAAACATCACCTTTGCCTGTGGCCTGCTGGGTCGATCAAAGTAGTGAATTGAAGCAAATACTGCTGAAGCCAAAGGGCTGGAAGAGAGAAGACTGAGAACAAAAGCATTTGAAGACAAGGGAGGAGGTTAGTCCTACCTCCTGAAGAGTTCATCCTAGCTTGATGAGTCCAGCTTGCGTTAAAGAGTATAAGGTCTAAGGTCCCATTTGCAGCCTACTGGGCATGGTCTGAGGAATCAGTCGGTGGCTGCATGGTGCTTCTCCTGTCACCTCCAAATTGGGTCTTCATACTCATCTTATACACATATTCATATATGCAACAGTTTTGCTACCTACACAGACCTTTATTTATAAAGACATCGCTGAGCCATGTGTTTGGGTGCAGGGGCTCCTTAAAAATATCCTGGGTGAAGTGCAGGTTCCATCACTTAGTGGCAGGATAGAGATGAGGGGAGACTACTGCTGGGCTGTTGGGGAAGAAGAATTTGTGGTAACTTGAGCTGTTAACTATAAATATGTATGCACCATTTTTATTTATTATAGCTATATTTTAGACATAAATACACTTACACAGAAAAAAATGAAAGAAAAAAAAAGCTATACATGAGATGGCACAAGAGAATTACAAATTACAGATGTGGCTGGGCTTTATAAAACACTGTATTTAGGTTGCTGTTGGAGGACAGAAATCATTGCCCAGAGCCAATAAATAGCAGGTAGCAAGGATCACATCTGTTTTGCATTCTAATTAAAATTTCAAACAAGAAGCTGAGATGCATGTTCTCTGTAACGAACTGGCTGTGGTGTCTTGAGAGCTCTCTGATGAGATGAAAACTGTAAGGATGTAAGGGAGATCATCTGAATTATACCATCAGCAGCCTGTCCTATCAGCCATTGGTATTATCAATTATTTGTGTGGAGGTACCACATTAAACCCGTAATTTTAATAGGAGCTCAGTAGGTATTACTGACTACACAAGACAACCTTTGCCCCAAAGAGTTTACAGTGTGAATGCACAGTTGGAAAAAAAAGATGAGAGAGGAAATGAGCACAAGGAGTTACAATTATCTGAGGCAATGATAATTTTTCATGCCAGTCAGAGAGATATGAATGGAATCCAAAAGTTTAAATTCCTAGTCCTATGCCTTAGGCATAAGAGAACACATCATGCTGGCCCACAGTGCATGCTCATGATACCGTTACTTTTGTGAAAGTGTTTTCACAAGCAGTGATGACTTAAAAGACAATAGAGAAAACCCCAAATATGCTCCCTGGCTTCCACTGGGAAGTTTCAGAATTACATCCATCATTTACATGCATAATTTCAGTGCTGATTTTTGCTCTTGTCTAGTAAGATTTATATGGAGGCAGCGAAATTTACCTGGCTTATACAATAATGGAGATAGGCAATAAGGCTCATCCTCCACAGGAAAGGACAGTATTTAACAGTATGTGTTGAAAAGTAACATTTTAAAATCAACAGGCAAATTTCTGCAAGAGTAGTAAATAAGCTATGGAGTTTTGTAAATGGCTTGTGTTAATATCTAATATCTCTTGAAAAAAAGAAAAAATCTAAATTACAATCTGTATTGCTGGAGGACTGCCATTTATATAATTTATGTATGTTAAAATAGAAAAATGAAATAACCAGTGAACAGCAGGCCAGTTAGGCTAATTCTTTGATGGAACAATTAATCTGGGATTTCATTAATCAAACATTAAAAAGTAAAAATATAAACAATATCAGGCAACTAAGTTTTGTGGAAAGTAGGCCTTTTCAAATAAACCTTTAATCTTTTCTGGCAAGATTACAAGTCTGGTTAATTACAACTTCGCTGATAAAATGAGTTTGCTGGATTTCTCCTGTGAATTCGATTTAGTACAATAAAGTACCTAGAAAGGAACAAAATAAAATTTATGGAATAGACAGGGCACATTTTAGGTGGATTACAACTCTTTCAATAGCAGAGATGAAAATGCAATAGTAAATACAGATTATCAGCAAGCCAAATCTTTACTAGAAAGATAACTTATAGGTGGGACTCTACTCCTTCTGGTTGCTTATTCTGGGATATCTTCCTGGTAAAATTCACCACTGGTATAGGATCTGCATAATAGCAACATTCTAAGGATTCTTCTGAATGACACAGAGGGTGAGATTCAATTACTAAGAAAAAAATATAAAGAGGTGCCATTTTAAGTGTCCTAAGGAATTGGATTCATCTGCCTGGCAGATATGACACAGGACATAAGAGAAACCCAAACCTTTCAAAAGAGCAGCTGAGGCCATGTGGGATATTTCCTAACAATGTGAACAGGACTACACCCCTGTGTTTAGGCAAGCAAATCCTACCACAACTAACATCGTCAGCTGGAGGCTTCTCTCCTCAACCACGGCTTCTACCTACAGCTTCTGATATGGCACTTGCAGTCTAACAGGAGGCAGTCACCAGCATCCAGGAATGACTGAGCAGGACTCTTGAAATTTTCCATGTACCCTGGGTTAAATTTACTACTTGCTAGGAAGAGATTACCCAGTGTTTGCCAGCCCCTTTGAAATAACTTTTAGCTACACAACTAACATTTAAAGAGTAGTTAAAAAAAAAGTAGGACTGGGGAAACTCTTCCCATATGAACACCAAGAATTAATCTATTCAGTTTATCAAAGAAAAGATTGAAGGATTACCCGATTATTTTATTGAAGTCCTTAGACATGGAAAGCTATGATAATGAGAAGATTTGCAGTCTTGCAGACAGAGATATAATGAAATCCAATTTGTTGGAAGTCAGACAAATTCAAGCTTGAAATAAAACACATTTTTGAACACTAAGGTTAATTAAAAATCGGAAGAATTTCTATAGAGGCGACAGATTTGCCATTGTCAAGAGTCTTTCAGGCAAAACATTTCTTCTGACAATCCTTTAGTCCAGTTTCTAGGAACAAAAATGCCATGGTTTCTCTGTGGAAATTTTCAAACAAGATGATCACAATGATCTTTTCTGACTACAGAGCACACAAATTTATAAACACGAGGAAATGAGCCTTAACCTTCCAAAAGAGGCTATGATATTGAAAAATTTGTCCCATCTGAGAAATGAGAAATATTGGAACCAGTACAAAAAAATCCTTCCTTGGAAGAATGTATGACTATTTTCTCAGAAGACTTTTTTTGAGGTTGTCTCAGTAAGTGCCAGCTTGGCACACCACTCCTCTTTTGACAAGCATAAACTTGGGGAGAATTACAGATAAGGCCATTTGAATAACAATCTCAGGCAATGGAGTACACACCTTTTGTGGCTGTATTCTATTGCATGCTCAAGCATCAGCTTTTACTGACTGTTGTTATTATTATAAGGGAAGAATAATAATATTATTATTATTCCCTACATTCTTATCATTATCACCATTGCTGTCCAGAAAATGCCTTTTCCCTCTTGGACAGTTATCTTCATTACCAGGCTTTTCTGCTTCTTCGAGAAATAAAAACATTTAGTTGAATATTTTGGTGACCTTTCATTCTTGAACAGCAGTCAGGGAAATATCTTTCACCCCAGCTATTAGGCTGGTGTGAAGACTGTCCATGTAAGGGGGTGGGTCTGAGGGAGAGGCACCAGTTGTAAAGAAGGGGACTTGAGAGGAGATTCTGAATTGATGCCTGTGAAAAGCAATAGGTAGACTAGCTATGAAAAGTGCAGTAGAAGATAATGATGGGCATAGTAAATACATAAATACAGAAAGAGAAAGGAATTTTTGTGTTGGAGCACTGTCTTTGTTTATCTTCTTACCAGTTGACTCATTCTTGCTCCTTGGGCAGTAAGAAGACGAGATGTGCAAGCTACACACCTGCATCTCGATTTGGATTTCAGATTAGAGTTTGTATTTCAAGTACTTTCCAGAGCTATGGGCATTCAGCTGTGATGGTACAGTTCCCTGTGTTGTATCACAAGGATGATTTATGACTGAAATTTAGATTTAAATTTGGATTTCGTGTAACTTCTGCAGCAAATATGAAGCACATTTGATTTTGCATTTTAAATACCCTCCTTCTCACCACATGCATTTGATTGAAAACAGGGGTTTATGAATATATGTATATAGCTTTAAATGTGTTGAAAGAAATTGATAGCAAAGGGCTGGAAAACCTGCTAGGTAGACAATGGACAGTACAACAGAGATTGATAAAGTGCAGTTCTGGGAATTATATTGTTTAGATTTGATCTAAGTAACAGATTGATTCAATTTAGGGGAAATAGTTCTTCATTACATTCACAGAAGTGTGTTTCTGGAGCAGCACCGAGATTTTAGCTGCTTTTACATTTAAATACTATACCCAAAAGTGTTCACTGCACTGCTTTAGGTCCTTTGTCAGGATCTGTTAGCTCTGTATTGGTCTGGTGATCCTCATGCTCTAAAAGAGTACTCCACCAAAAGAGGCTCCTTTTCCTCAACATTTCTGCATTTGATGTTAGCCAGCTGCCCATCACCAGTACCACTCTTTCCAAGTGATTGCCCTTGAATCCTAACTAGCTGTCTTCAAGCAGAGATCTGCATGCTTCTTAGCTCTGTGTCCCAGGTCTTAGCTTCCATCCTTTTTGCTATCAACAGCTCTCTATTAGCCCTGTGGCACCTCACTTAGCAAATCAATATTAGGAAAACTTTTAACATCACTGAGTTTCCAAATGGAAACAGAAAGATCAGCCTGAAGCTGATTCTCACATTGCACAGTATCTGGCTTGGTATTACCTAATGCATGAAATTTTAACCCTTAGACCTCAGCCAAACTGGCCTGGTATTCAAGCTTTCTATGGCAGTGAATATAAGAGAGGAAATACTGTCAGAACTTTCAGCATGGGAAGGCACTTTGGTTTCTTATGATGAATGCCTCTTTACATGAATAAATGGAATAACATAGTAGATGTGTAGGTGAATGGATGGATGGATAGCTAAAAGAATGATGTGAATCAATGGATGAATAAATGGATATATACTGCTGCACGTACTGAGAGAAAATGAAGGCTACAAAACTATGTCAGGAAAAACTGGGAAGTTTTTCATGCAGTGATCTGAGGTTCTGTCCTTTGTGTCAGCTTAAAAAAACCAAAATACATAAAGGAGATACCTCAGTTAAAGGCCACAGCAGCTTTAAAGGAAATGTGCTGATTACAGTAAAAGCATCTGAAATATCTCCAAATGTGGAGGAGGGTTTTGACATGAATCCTTCAAGCTGTGGGTAGCAATTTCCAGCCAACTTTGCATCTGCAGAGAAAGATAAAGTGTAGTTTAAGCATTTTAAAAATGTATTGTACTTCTTATGTTTTATGCTTAAAGAGAGTGCTGACAAGTATGGAGCATCACAGAGAAAAGTCTTACCAGCACAATCAGTGCTAAGTGGTTGTGCTTTTTATTTGCATTTCCTTCATTCTGCTCCTTCTTTCCCTTGCAAAAGACTAAATTGATTACCAACTTTGTATCAATGAGTTCCATTTTTCCTTACAAAATTAAGGTAGTAGTTCATGCCATGATTTTAAAATAAATTTTTGCTGCAAGTGTGTAGTCATCACTCTTCTTTAACAAGGCTTTCAATTTTTACTTTAATGACATATGTCATGCTATTTCAGAGGTGAAGAAAAATCAGTCCTAATTTTAGCCAGGCATGCTGGGCCCACAGCTGAAAAATAGGAGCTTTGGCCAGACTTGTGAATTCCACTGAAAACTTGCTAACTTGTATATTCTGTGTCACATTCAATTTTTAGTGTAAAATTTCTGCCTTCTGTCCTGAGTTTTGTACTTGAAAACTTTTATATTTGTTTGTCTTTGATAAACATCATTATTTCTACTACAATGTCTAGGAAGTTAATTTATTTTGCATGTAAGAAGGCAATATCTTGTGTTTTCAGGTAATTCAATCCCAGTAAAAGTTTCATAGAGTCACAGAATCACAGGCTGAGGATGGAAAGGATGTCTGGAGATCACCTTGTACAACATACCTGCTCAAGCACAGCCACCTCATGCAGGTTGCCTTGCACAGTGTCCAAATGGCTTTTGAATATCTCTAAGGACTGTGACTCCACCACCTCCCTGGGCAACTTGTGCCAATGCTTTATCATCCTCACAGTGAGAGTGTGTTTCCTGATGTTGAGAAGGGGCCTCCTGAGTTTCTATTTGTGCCCATTTCCCCCCTGATACTTCTATTCTCCATGCAAAGCAGTCCCATCTCTCTCAGCCTCTCCCCACAAGAGAGGTGCTCCAGTCCCTTAATCACCTTTGTGATCCTTAGCTGGACAGAAGTTTGGGCCCCTCCACACTAGACTTGGCTCTTTAAATTGCACACAGAGTCTTTCCTGTGAGCATCACCACTCTAGGACTTGTATCCCCGAGTTCCCATGCTGCTTCCATCTCACATCTCACACGTGCTTGACACCATGGTATAAAGACCCCAAACATTTGGTGTGCGATGATGTTTCAGGCACCTTGGATTGATAAATCACACATGTAGATAGTCATTATCCCAAGGGTACCTATAGAGTACCCTTGAATATATGGGTGGTAAAAGCAAGCTTAAGTTTCTCCAGAAGCTGGCAGTGTGGATACAAGCCACTCTATGGTACCATGCCTGGCTGATCAAGAGAGTTTCCTGAGACAGATGAAGGAATAGCTTGAATGGTAAAAGCAATCCTCAGGGATGTTAAATCAGAGCACAACCTTTCAGCAGATGGCACATTTTATAGCTGAGCTCTGGGTCACAAAGGGGTAGGGAAACTCAGCTATTCCTTGTGCTGAGAACTGCTGAAGCTCCAACATCAGAGAGACCCTTCCATGGCAGCACACATGAAGGTCAGACTTCTGTTTTCCATCAGCTCTGGAACAAGGTCACTGTTATCACAGTTACATACCTGTGTTGCTGAATTTTCCATGGCTCAGCAGCAATATTTGGAAATCCTTCATAAGCCAACCTGAAATAGACTCACAGAAGTTGAAGTGTATATTAAAATGTAAATAGGAAGAGAGAACAGTTTGTGTAAGATTAGGGTGAGAAATATAAATATATGATGATTATAAAACCTGATGTAATGGAACATGGCAGGGTGGGGCCCTAGGGCTGAAATAAACTAGATTGCACTCTTTAAACTACATTATGCAAGAGTGAAGATATATAAATTGGGAAAAGTAATGCAGTAATAAAAATGTTTTGGAAAGTGAGACAGGGTGAACCAACACAGTTTTTAACCCCATAAGAATCTCCTGCCAATATCTTTTATGAATATGAGTTTTATTTTGTCCTTGTTTATTTCAAGAGTATTTAAATTTTGAAAGGATTTGTGGGGTTTTTTTCTTTCAACTGAGTTGAATATGCAAATAACCCCAACAAGAAGAAATTATCATTAGCTGAAGCACAGATGGAGAATTTGTACTACAATGTGATCTGAGTGCTTGTGCTCTCCTCAAGTCCTTTTGCAATCAGCCCATGGGAGAGTGTGCACCCCCATGCACAGTTATGCTGGCATCTTTCTGCTTAGATGTTTCAGGGACAGATTGCAGCAGCAATGTGATAGCAAGGAAAGAAATGCAGAGTTGTGCCCTCACATGGGACAAGGACATGTACACTACTACTAACAGGGCTTATTTCCACCAAAAAGGGTCCAGTCCATCCACCTCACTGCTCCTTCTGCTTCACTCTATGAACTTAAGTTTTTGTGATCACAGATGTGTTGTATTTATGATGGATCTGCTTAGAGGCATGGCTGTGTTTATTATACAGTCAAAATTTGCTGCACTGTAAGGGGACTTAAAAGCTGCTATGGCCTACAGCCCAGTTATGAGCTGCATCAATCAGTTTCAATAACACTCTGGAATTGAATACACAGATCTCAGCATGCAGGGCCAGCATTAGTGTATTTATATGCCCATGAAAGAGGTACAGGCCCTTCCAATTTATTGACTGGGAAACTAAGTCAAAAGACATCAGCAGCCTGGTTCTGTTGCCATGGAAGTTGATAGCAAAAAATCCCTTTTACAATCACAGAAAATGAAAGGCTGAGTGAGAATTGATACATCTCAATAGAAATGCCAAATCTGTTGGCTCCTAAGCTTTTACAATTAAGCCCATCTTTTGTTTTGGTCCATGTTAAGCACCAGGGGTCTATCATGATCAGTACTTTCTCTCTGCTGCACGTCTGTGATGCCTCAGAAGAAAGCGACTCTTTCATCTGTAATGAACCAGTATAGATTTCCAACCATGTACCGGAGGAAAGGAGATAGAAGTGATCTTCTTTAGTCAACAGTATTTATCCTGGAGGGAGAATTTGCATTCCCTTAGTATGTGCAGGTATTATTTGATATGTGTTACATACAGGTGGGAGAAGTATTAAACCTCCAAAATCACACATGGTGTATTGGATGTGTCTTCAGTCACTAATATTTAGCACAGGAGGTCAGACAACGCTCTGCGGAAAAAACGTGCCTTCCTTAGACTAGAGTACTGTTCTTTAATGCCATAAAATCACACATTCTTCATAAATTATAGGTAAAATCAAGGGAGTGAGAAGTTATCATTTGGCAGTATCTCTTCATCAACAAGTTGCCTTCTGAGCATAAAAGGACGCTGCTGTGTCAGAACAGATTAAATCCTTTGCTCTTTTTCCTCTCTGTTTGGAATATGGCATCAGTACCGTGCATCCAGCTGTTTGAACAGAGAGGATTAACCTCCTCCTGGGGCCAATTATGCTGCCCAGCCGTCTGCTGCCATTGCTGAGCTGCCAAGGAGCCCAGCCAGGAATAAACGTGGCAGGGTCCTGCTGTAAGGAGAGTCCATGTTTCAGATGAGGGCTCCTGGCCTTTCCCAGTACATGGATTCCTATACCTCAGAGAACTGGCTGTTCTCTCATGGGGATTTCCGGTTGCTGAGGCTCACGTTTGATCACTGTGCACAGGCAGCCCATATGAGTGGGCCACAGCTCAAATATGGTGAGGTCAGCTTGTATTTCACTGGGCTGTGTGAATCAACCTCATTACGGGTCAAGAGATGCACATGTGAACTCTGCTAATTGGGATGCTACCAAAATCCTGGGCATTGCTGGGGTCTTCGATCATCAACCTCAGCACTTTGAGATCTTGAACATTGGTGCTCTAAAGCTCTCCAAACACCAGTGGTCTGAGCCCCAGCTTGAGCATGACAATTATCCACACCACACCTCCTATGTCAGTGGTAAAACAGGGTAACAGTAAAGAAAGAGCAATTACAGTCACAGCTGTAATCTCTGTATTTCTGATCCAAATTCTTCCTATTTGTGCAAGGTACTAAGATACTGTAATATAAAAAATCTGAAAGAATGTTTACTAGATTAGCCTGTACTAGTTTGAAAACAAACCAGTGGGAGGCACCAAGTCAGAATAA